>NC_064862.1:14608526-14956026 GCF_024139225.1 Suncus etruscus
ATCTTGAGCAAATAAAATTTTTGTCAATGCGTAGCTCTAAGGTGGCTCTAAGATATGAATCTCTGTACTCTTCAGTTTTGTTTCTTAGTAAGTAGATCTAAGATACTTAGGAGACCTTCTGTTTTATTACCAAATGGGTCCTTGAATGAGCAAAACTGCACTGGGTAATGGAAGAAATGACCAGAATCAAATCCCTTGGTTATTCAAAGTTATACAAGATGAGATCTGCAGACCTGACTCTCAAGTTTGAATGGATATTTCTCCTTCTGGATCTATGAAGAGGCTCATAGTGACAGGAGAGAGTTGAATATAGCATGCTTTTGAAATGTCCTGAAGTACAGGACATTTATACACTTATAGCTGATTTTTTAAAAATTAGTTTTTGGGGGCCGGGCAGTGGCGCTAAAGGTAAGGTGCCTGCCTTGCCTGCGCTAGCCTTGGATGGACCGCGGTTCGATCCCCCGGTGTCCCATATGGTCCCCCAAGCCAGGAGCAACTTCTGAGCACATAGCCAGGAGTAACACCTGAGCATTACAGGGTGTGGCCCAAAAAAACAAAAAAACAAAACAAAAAAAAATTAGTTTTTGAACCCCCATTCTAAATGCTTTAAAAGATATATTTAATTCCATATAATAAGAATAGAAATTATTCTTATTATTAATATCCTAATATTAAATAAAAATAATTATAAAGTAATTATAAATTATTAGATAAAGTAATTATATAATAAAAATAGGACTATTCTTAAAAATCATTTGTTTAGACTGTTTCTAAGGAAATTATTAAACTTAATTCTTACTTCTATATTGGTACTATAAGCAAATTAAAAAATGGCTAAGAGAATCTTTGAGTCAGGCATAGTCATTTAAGCAAATTTTGAAAAACATTTATGAGTAAACCGATCTTCTTTATTTTCAAAAATAACCTTTTTACTTTATTCAAAGAAAATGCATCACATAGTTGACATTGTTGACCATGATACTTTTGTTTCCAGATAAATAAAAGCAAAGTTTTTGAGAAAAAAAATAGAGAGAAAAAAAGAAAAAGGAAGAGAAGAAAGTTAAAAAGAAAAGAAAAGTGAAAAGTACAGTAGCAAGCACGTTTCTGAAAATTATTGCATCTCCAATGAAGCCATTAGTACAATGGCAAGATGTTTAGTGAGCTCTTGTTGTTAGCTACTCATTCTATTAAAAAAAAAGTGATGTGTTCCATAAGGTTGACAACATCAAACAAATGAAGCTGTCCAGAAATTCACTGATACTGCACTGATACTATGACTTTTAGGGACATGTACTCAGCTTGCCAGGACTCCTGGAAGAAGGAAGATATAGTAGGAGGGTACCCTCACTTGCTCCAAAAAGCGCTGGTGATATCAGTCCCCAAACCAGCATACCTAAAGTGTGGTCTGCTTGATGTTCCCAAAAAGATTCATAGAAGGATGATGAGACAAGACCATTGGAAAAATGATAATTCCGGGTGATGTAGGCAGTAGGCATGGCTTCGGCAGATGGGGAATTGGCCCACTCTCTCCACCCGCGATGGCCAGCTTACTGCTGCATGGGCCTGGGTACACGTGATCTTTCACTACTTGAATTACCTCTCCTTTCAGAAAGGAGGCTCCTTATGCAGGGCTTGCATGGTGGAAGCTGGCATGGGGCAAGGACATGCAGTAGAGGAAGTTCAGCCAGGCCTGCATGGAGACAGACTTCAGCAGCTCAAGTGCCTCAAACATTTTTTTTATAAAGAGCACTGTTATTTACAACATTTCTCATAATTGGGTTTCAGGCATACACCGTTTCACCACCAATTCCATCACCACTGTCACCTACCTTCCATCAATTTCCCTCCAACACCCAGGCTTCTTTTTTACAGGACATATTTTAAGTTTGATTGTAGTTTAGCTCTCATTTTTCAGGTTTTTGGGAGGTTCAGATATGAAAATAATTTACTGTATTCTAAGTTGTATGTGTTGTTGTACCCAGTTCATAACTTTCTCTCTAATTACTTCTTTAATATCATATGTAATTGACTATTCATTAACAGTAATTGCCTGTTTAAAATACCCAGGGAAAATATTAAAATTGAGGTTTCCCTGACAGACACACACACATCTCATTATATATTATTTAAACTCTATTTACATTTCTCTAACACCAGACAGATATGCTAATACGTTTTTTCTTTTCTCAGATTATTAATTCAGTCTTCTTTACTATTGAAATAACATTCATAGCCAGAAGCTAAAAGCTGCTCTTTTTATACAAAGGAATATTTTTAAATCAGATTAGTTTAAAAACAAAGGGAAGTCACATTTTTCTCTCTTTATCCACAACAGGAAGGTAGCCATGGCAAAGGAAAGCATTAAATTTATAAATTATTTAGAAAACAAGCAAGAAGAATCTTTTGTTTTCAAATATAAAATTTTTATTTACTGCTAGATTTATGAATTTCACGACTATTTCAGAAGAAGGGTTCTGCTATCATGTCATTCATTCTCATATAATTTCACTCTTATGGAGGTAGTCATTACATATAAAATGATAGTAGGAATTGTCTGATAAAAATTATCTCATAGGGACTGAGAAATAGTACAGTAGGTACAATAGTTCAATAGGTTGGCCCTTGCACAGCCAACCCAGGTTCAATCCCAACATCCTATATGGTCTCCCCAGCACCACCAAGAGTAATTCCTGAGTGCAGAGTCAAGAGTAACCCATGAGCATTTCTGGCTATGACCCAAAAATAAACAAACAAAAAAGCTCTCATAAAGACATACACAATGTATGAATTGTTTTCATGTAACTAGAATTTCTGCTCCTAATTTCATCTTCAGAAGTCTCAAACTAGCTGGACTAGCTGAGCAGGGGGTGTGAATGCATTGCAATAATAATGATAAGTTGGAAATGACAGTTGTTTTTGGTCAACATTGGCTTAGAGTTAGACGAATCAATATTCTACATCAAAATCCATCATCAACAGCATTGACGTATTTGAATAAAAAAAAAACAGAAATACAAAATTTTGAACTATGTTTCCAAGTAACTGAGAAACTTTGAGCAATAGGTATGTAAAATATATAGGTATTCTACTCAAAGCTCATTTGATAATTACTGACAGATCTAAAAGTAACAAGCATATGCCAAAGGAAGGAATTATGAAGCTCAGAGGCGAAGAGTTGGATAAATGCATAGAAAAACAATCATCCACAGTGGCAATGCAAAGTATGCAGATGAAATATGATCTGTGACTGAACCCAGAGTTATATTTTCTAGACTCTTTAACTAAAAGTTTAAGTAACAGTACAGTGTCTAGCACTGGGTACCAGCACATGACACTGACTGAATGAATGAATAAATGGCTATTTATTGAATGAATGGATAAATGACTATGGCAACAGGCACATTACAATCTGCCAACATGTAGACCAGTGAGTGTTTTGAGTGAACAGGACAGGATATTTGAAAATTAACAGAATTACAATAGAGGTAAACAAAATCTTGCCAGTGATGAGGAGTTCTAGACTCAGATCCTTGAGGATCCAAAACAATCTTTTTAGAGCTTCGATTACAAAAATTTAGAGTTCAAGGACTGGAAAGAGAGTACCTTGGGACATACCATATTTTGAGTCCCACCAGGATTGAACCTTGAGTGTAGAAACACAAATAAGTCTTGAACACACTCAGGTGTGACAAAAAAAATGAACCAAAAAAATCTGTAGTTTTATATGCTAATTTTACATACAAAACTCAAGGACCACATAGGGGAAAATACTTTTTTGTGTTAATATTGTCTCTGTTCCTCCTGGTTCACCAACGCTATATCCTGTGACGTGAGAGCCTACAGAGATTGGGACTTGTAAAATTGTACATGAGTCCTGACAGGTCTGGACCCTTAGTTTTTTCAGCTTCATGGCATTGGCCAAGCTGCATCTGAGAACCCATTTGATCTGCAGAGTGTGGAATCTGATTCTTATCAGAATTTTCAGGGAACTTATCAGAATTTGAAGGGAGGATATGGTCTTTATATTCTACCGTTCACCAAGATGCTACATTTTTCATTATGAGAGAGAAAAATTTCAGGAGAGGTCTGTGAAACAATAGAGGTTTCTTTTTGTTTTGTTTTAAGAAAATAGAAGAGAGGAGAAAAAGAGAGAAGAGTCACATAAAATAAATGAAGAAAGTAGGTATTGTGAGTATGTGTGATTGACTCCAGAAGGGAATTCCCTGTTGAGAACAATGAATGAACTAAAATAGAATGAGGAGAAAGGCATAACGGACAGAGAACTGGAAACTGATACCTAGAAAGCTGGCACCCATGTGGAAAGCCGCTAAGACAAAAATCTTCTATCTCTGCCTTTTCTCCCAAACTATTTCTTTAGATAAATTCACTATAAAGATGTTTGTCTGATATAGTCAGATACTTGGTTATGTAGACATTTAACCCAATTAGATTTAATAGTTATGTAATTGATTTAAACTGTTACTCTACTTTTCTGATTCATGGTTGAAGGCAATAAATATTGAATGTGAAAGACAGTCAGAGCTCTCAGTCCATGAGGCTATTAGCCTCCTGAACCCACACATCTTCTCTTTTCCAGTCTCATTTTCATAATCCTCTGTGACAATACTGAATTTATCTTGGTCCAGGTCTATAAAATAAAGGGAAGGAATTACAAAGCTTCACATAGTCGAAAACTATTTGTGACTAAACGTTGAAATATTCTGTGTTGTCTTTGAAAACAGAATATATCTTATTCCTAAGAATACTTTTTTGTAGATTACTTGGAAAATAAAAGTATTATGATGAAGGGGCAAGAGAGATAGTGTAGTGTGAATTGTATGCAGCAGATATGGAACTTGTACCAATATGGTCTCTTGAGCACCACCAGAAATGATCCCTAAGCGCAGAGCTAGGCATAAATTCTGAGCATAGACAAGTATGACCCCCCAAAAGTGGAAAAGGATCACTCCTAGTGAGGCTCAGGAGACCATTTGTGGTGCCAAAGATCAAACTTGGACCAATTATAGAAATGTAATTATATTCTATTCCTTATTCCCTTATTGTTCTCTTTTCTCATTTTCTTTCTTGTTTATTTTTGTCCTGCTCTGTTCTTCTTCCTGAATTCTGAGATCGAAGGTGATCTAGGAATCCACCCTTTATTACAGTACATCTCCTCATCCAGTTATACTATATACCATCAATAAGTGAGATCATCCTATGTTTGTCTTCTGGTTTATTTCACTCCAAATGTCTTCCAGTTCCAATCAGATAGCAAGAAATTGCATAATTTCATCATTCCTTGTAGCTGTATAGTATTCCATTGTGTATATGTACCACATCTTCATAATCCATTAATCTGTGGTTGAACACCTAGGTTAGTTACATTACTTTAGTTACTGTATGAAGTACAACAATGAATAATGGTATGTACACATTTTTAATAGATATTTTTAAATCCTAGGGGTAGGAAATGCTGGATCAGACACCACCTCAATTCTAAGTTTACTGAGGACGATACCATTTTCTACTGGGCTAGAACCAGACAACAGTCCCACCAGCAGTGGATGAGAATTTGTATGGGAGATTTTTTTAAGTTGAACAAAACTGAGTGAAGTTTCTTACACTGTTAGTTTTTTTATTCATGCATAACAAATAACCTCAAATGTTAGTACCTAAGCTCTGTCTCATTTTTTTTCACATCCTGAAAAGAAAACTGTTAAACATATACTAAGAAAGATTGAAGATTTGTTTACAATGAAGCTGTCTTCATAAACTTAGTCAGAGTGCATTTAAAACAATTTATATGCAATAAAATTATTTAAAGACTATGCTTTAATTTGGGCAATCTTTGTAATTTACACTGAATTAAGCAAAATACCTGTCTTAAATAAAATGTGATCTCTGAGCATGAAACCAATAGTCTCTTGTCAGGACTGAATAATCTTAGAAGAATCTCTAAAATCAGCACGTAGTTTAAGAAAATTTTATAGGTTTAGTATGCCACATTGACATAATGAGAGCAAATTGAAAAAAATGACTCAAAAATGTTTATTTATCACATTTGCACTCCTATGCAAAATTTGAGAAAATTATCAGCTATCTTAAAATTATAGAGGATTATCACAACTTAAAATTTTAAATCACCAGGCATTAAACTAAAATGCCATTTAAGCAGTTTTCTCAAGTGAGTAGCCTGAAAGATTTTTCTCTAACATTAAAATAAATGTTTTAGAGTTTTCTGGGCCATTAAAGTATAAGTTATTATTCACGTCTAATATACAATGATGCTATAAAATTATTCTAAAATGGTGCTAGGTCAAGAAGTTGAAAAGAGATAGAAGAAGAATGATGTGTTAAATTGAAACTTTGATTCTGATAAATTTTTCAATATATACTGTGTATGACACATGTTTATAAGTCGAAACAAATAGTAAATTGTATCTAGTCAATTTAAATGACAATTATGTTAAGTTAGTTATGTGTTTATATTTTCTTTTTGAATAAACCATCATTTCATTTCATTTGAAACTTAAAGCATTTTCAAACTTTAATCATGCAGACACAGCACACACACATTATATAATATAAACATATATAATATATATAACCTATATTACATATAGGTTATATATAAGATAGCTGGTAATTTTCTCAAATTTTGCATAGGAGTGCAAATGTGGTAAATATACATTTATTTGAGTTATTGTTTCAATATAAATAACATATATATGTATATACATGTACAAATATATATATTTATATGACACATCTTGAGATAACCTGCCTGATAGGAATGAATATACTTGGCACATATCTAGGATATATACTAAGATATACTGTCCTTGGCATATATTCAAGGTTTTAGTACTCTGTCCTAGGTATGTACTCAGGTTTCTGTGCTTATCACACACAATTGGAATTTTTTTTAATTATAAGTAATGTAGGGGCCAGAGAAATAGTACAATGGGTAGGGTGCTTGTCTTGCATGAAGCCAGACTAACTTTGATCCCTGGAACTCCATATGATTCTACAAGTGTGCCAAGAGTGATCTGAGCACAGAGTCAGAAGTAAATCCTAAACACCACCATGCATGGCCCCCAAACAAAAACAAATAAACAAACAAAAAGAACAAATGCAAAAAATAGATAAGTAATGCAATGAGAAGTATATAAATTGTTATTGCCAGCATTCCATAATTGTTTCATTTAATCCTATAATTCTTTAACCTTTTTTCCTCCTGCACCAGGTCACAGGAAGGTCATAGTTGTGGACTATCTCACCCTGGCCTCCTTCCTTTCTGACTTTGGTTTGCATTCAGACAATGAATGCAGAGGCAAGTAGATCAAATAGACAAGACAGGAAAGTTCAAGGATTGATCTCTCTGGCACCTTTTTTCTAGGATAAGATAATTTGGATGCATTCTCTAAGTGGCAGTTAGGGATGGACCTCCTCTGCTATGTTCCTTTCTCTGAATTCCATTAACCGTTTTTATTTTCATGCTCAACTTGCTTTTCTAAATCTATTAAGCTCTCCTCAGTTACTCATGTGTGTGGCTCTAGTTTTTTTTCTCCAAAGGTCTTAACTATATATAGGAGTGTGGATGTAACTCAGTGGTGGAACACTGACTCTGCATGTATGAGTTTGTTCCCCAGGACCACAAATCAAGCAAAACAAAACAGCAAAGATCTTGACAACTACAGTTATTGATAGGCATCTGCTGAGCACATCACAGCAAAGAAAAAAATACAGTAGCAGAGCTTCATTTCTTTCTTTTTCCCTTACTTTATTTCATAAATACAGAGTTGTTTGTATGACGATTACATTTCCAACTCAAGTCTTATCAAAACAAAAGGAGTAACAAGATAAAGGTATTGATTCCTTTATTATTTTTTTCATAAATAAATTTAATCACCGTGAGATACACAGTTACAAAGCTGTTCATGATTGAATTTCAGTCCTACGATGTTTTCAACACCCTTCACCAGTACAATTTCCAGCCACCAATGTCCCCAGTTCCCAGAGTTCCCAGTTTTCCACTTGTCCTACCCCTGCCCTCTTCCCCTGCCTGCCTCTAGGAAAGAATATTTTCTACTCTGAGGGACGGGAGAAAAAAAAAGAATATTTTCTACTCTCTCCCCTCCCTCTCTTTCCCCTTACTCCCTTATATTCCCTCCCTCCCTCTCTCCCTTCCTCTCCATTTTTTCCTTTTAGATACTGTGGTTTGCAACATTGTCGCTGAAGAAGTATCATGCATATCACTTTATCTCCTTTCAACACCCAATTCTTCTCCAGAATTATTATTTCCAACTATCATTGTCATAGTGGTCCCTTCTGTGCCCTATGCACTCCTTTGCTATTGATGGACTGAAACTCCTTGCCTTCATCTCTATAGCTTATGGAGTTTGTTACCATACTATCATTTTTTTTCATATATCATAAATGAGTGTGATCATTCTATGTCTATTCCTCTCCCTCTTACTCATTTCCCTTAGCATAAAACTCTCCATCACTGTATAAGCAAATTTTATTACTTTATTTTTCCTAACAGCTGAATAGTATTCCATTTTATAGGTATACCATATTTTCTTTATGCACCATCTATTCTCGGGCACTTGGGTTGTTTTCAGCTTCTGGCTATTCTGAATAATGTTACAATGAACATAGGAGTGTAAAGGGATTTTCTGCATTGTGTTTTTGGACCAGTAGAGCATACTCCTAGGTATGGCATTACTGAGGGTACTGACTCTTTTAAATCACCCTATAGCAAGACAAATTAAGGGAGACATCTACATCTACAGTATACTTTAGAGTTTATTAAAATCTCTTTTAGACAACATCTCTCTTCAAAAGTAAGTCTGGAAAATGACAATGAAATAAAGAAAAAATGATTTCTTAACTTTGTAGCATGAGTATAGTACTCATGTATATCTTGTTTTCTATACACAGTCCTAATTCTGACATATATGATACTAATACATATGTAAAGCCCCTTAATAGGAAATCAATAAATTATAGTTCCTTGCTCTATTTCCAAAAACAACATTTATTTTGCCATAATATTGAATGCTATCTAAATAATTGCCAGGACTTTAAATTTTAAATAAATGTTCTATGCTACTGTGCAATTGAGCAGTAAGTCATGTTTTTTGTTTTTCTATTTGTTATTTAAAGTATGACCTCAAATTTAGTGGTTTAAAATAGAATCAGCAAGCTGGAAAAGCAGTTTAGAAGTAATGCTCCTTGCAAGCTGCTGGCCGTGGTTTGATCCCCAGAACTGCATATAATCCTCCAGGACCACCAAAGTCATTTTTAAGCTCAGCGTAAGTTCTGAAAAATCTAAAAAGTGTGGCCCAAACACCTCACCACCATTCCCTTTTACAAACAAAATTAAGTTAAAGGAAAAATAGTTATCATTTACCACTCTCCCAATTTCTGTGAGTCAGAAGTTTGGTGGTGTCTTGGATCAGCCTGTTGTGGTTTTCATCTTGCCAGACTGCAGCTACTGGGCACACATTTCAGGTGGCTCATTAACATGTCCACAAGTCAGTGCTTGATAATTAGTCCCTATCCATATGAGCCTCTCCACAAGCCATCTCCGTGTCCTTGTTATGTACTGCCTAAGTGAGTAGCCCAAGAAAGTAAGATTAAAGTTTCAATGCCTTTTTGATCTAGTCTTGGAGTCAGGTGATATCCCTTCTGCTCTACTCTGATGGTCTAAGGTCCATCCTGATTCACTCTGAAAATTAAATGTGCATGGATGCTGATATTGGAGTTATCTTGGGTACTTCATATAATAATCACCTAGAAAATCAATGAATACTGTGATTAAGTATATAATACTGTGTATTAAGTATATAATACAAATGAAGGGTAAATGAAGAGAGTTCATGGTGGATTGAGAAAAATCTAAAGGATTATGGGACATTGTATGTGAATAGGTGTTGCAAATATGGTGAGAGAAGGAGAATGGAGAAAAAAATAATGGGGAGAAAAAAAAGGAAAGCATATTTGAGGATTCCTGAAGTGAGTAGTGAAAGGATTAAAGGTAAGTAGGATCTAAATAAGAATTGGAATTTAATCCTTGAAAGCAATTAAAAAAATAAAAAAAGAACTGACTTAATGAAATTAATACCAGAAAATTAATTTGGTTGCAAACAACTTACTGATATTGTATAATAAGGACACAATTGGAATTATTTAAGTTAACAAGGTTGAAGACTTCAACTCAATTATCTTGGTAGTTTGAAATAAAAGGAAAAGTAAGTAAGGGTGCTAGGAGCATTTGTAAAATGAATTAACATGGGTTTGCTGTGAATAATGCCAGAATAAAGCCAACACTGATACCAAGCCTTCAAAACTAAATAAGGTATAAAATAGGGGTGGAATTCTAAGAACCAGAATCTAGTCTGTGGAACTTGGAGGAAAAGAAATACTACTCTTGGACGACTTGAGCCTGAGTTGCAACAACAAAATAAATTTAAAAAGACAATGTGAGAACTTTTTTGATATGTAGAGCCTGTTTATTTTTTCATAACTCTCTAGCTACATTCAATTTTTTATGTTTTCCTTTAAAATAGTTTTTGTGAGGGATTTTTAGCAGCACGGGCGGGCAGCTGGCAGACCTCCGTATGTGCCAGCGGCCTTTTGGCCTGGCCTAGGGTGGGGGGCCCGGACCTGGGTCACCCGAACCCCCTCTCCCCCTTTCCTCCGGATCTCCAGGTGGGTTTCTGGGAGGAGCTCATGGGGCACCCTGGGTTTTCCCCACTCCCAGGCCGGCTCCAGAGGTTGGATCAGGGGGTGGCGTTTGATCTGGGGGGTGGCAGATAATTTCTCAGCTATACTCAGGCTGTCACTGGCAATTTCATACCAGTCTACATTTTGAAACCGCGCGGGGGCTAGCCCCCCGCGCGATCATATGCTCCTCCCAACCATCAGTACCCCAGATTTACCCTTCTTAACTTCAGTAACACACAGCTTCAATCTCTGACCGAAGACATACAGTAGATCTTACAAATCCCAGAACTATTTAGAAGGACATAAATTGAACACATATTGAACACATATATCTTTTGAATATTTTATGATTATTTTCTTTAACTGCTGTAACTCTCTATATATTCTTCTACCATGATGTTTCTATCCACTTTTCATCTTGTCTTTTCTTTGTAAGCTGTTCAGTAAGGATTGTGGTGGAACTGTCCCTCAGTTTGATGCCTATGATTGAACTATGTCATGGAAATTGCTGGTCTTGTTCCTATTGCCTCCAGATGCACCAATAACGCTTCGTGGCATTGATCCTTGTTTGCATAGACACATTAAAATGGGAAAACACTATACATACAGATTAGTTATTATCTAATAAATCTCATTACAATGTACCTTACACCCTGAATATTGATATAATGACCTGGCATAGGCCCCAGTTGAATGGGCATTCTCCATTCACGCTGGAACCAGGCAAGCTATCTACGAAACATCCAAGGTCTTTTATAGCAACAGTTGGAAGCAGTCCTCTACCAGGAAAGACACTACCAAGGGTGTGACATCGACCTCCTAAAAAGACACTTCCGTTTACACTGAGAAGACGTGACAACAACAATGACCTGCGAGAAGACATGACAACAACGATGACCTGCTCTACAGGACATGGTTCTCTCTATTGCCCCTTAAGTGTGAGGTGAAACGAGAGGATGCTCTGCACCATCCTGACTGCAATATGGGATATGCAGACTCCAGGATCTTTAATACAGAAGAATGATACCAACAACAGAGACTATGTGAGGAATGGAGGTGTATTGCCACTACAGACTATGACTTGAATTGGACAAACTAGTTTGCCTGGAGCCTAGAGTCAGTCCTGTGCCAGGAAACTTCAGGGGTAGGGTCTCCATGTATTTAGACCATAATTTGTCTTTCCATGTCCCTTATGTTTTGGTGGGCCTATGCAAACAAATGCCACTTTAATATCGTTTTTTACTATGTTCTCTTGACTCCAATCCTTAAGAAAAACAACCCATTAAAACTTTTGAGGTTAACTTAAAAAAAAAATAGTTTTTGTGAACTGGGTGCTGAAAGAGGATAAACTGACATGCCTGGCACCTCTTCATTAACAGAAGTGCAAATTACAGAGTCTAAAAGAACAGAGGAGAGAAAGAAGGAGAGGGAGGGAGAGAGAGGGAGGGAGGGAGAAAAGGAAGAAAGGAGGAAGGGAGAAAGGGAGGGAGGAAAGTGGAAGGGTGCAAGAGATGCCAAGTGATTTATTCATTCAGTGGGCCATTTCAAACCACCTGCATGGGAAAACTTATTCAAAATAGTCACTGGAGACAGCTAAGAGTGGATATAACTAAAGCATAAAAGAAAGCATAGGGCAAGTAATTTCCTCTTGGAGCTTTCAGCTTTGCCTGGGTGCACAGCAGAAAAAGCAATGGTTTTTATAGACATGTTTGTGGCTAGAGGACGGAAAAATCCAAAGGGGCAAACAGCAGCAGGAGGCAAGCCACAGAGTTTCAATGAGCCAAATACTAGATCTCAGACTGAGTCCTTGTATGTGGGGAGGCAATACTGAGACCTCATATGTGGGACATATTAATACTGGAGACTATAGCCAACAACAGAATCAAAATTTCTGAAGCTGTAAAATAAAGGAACTATGATACCACAGACATCTGAAATTCTGTGTGCTAATTTTCTAGGGGCTGAAGCAGTAGTACAGCGGTAGGGCATTTACCTTGCATGCAGCTACCCAGGACACAGATTTGATCCCCAGCATCCCATATGGTTTTCCTAGCCAGAAGAGAGTTCTGAGTTCAAAGCCAGGAGTAACTCCTGAGTGCTGCAGTGTAGCAGGTCAGCCCCTGAAGAGGTTGACTGATGGAGGGATGGAGAATGAGGCCCTTTTCTTCCAGCTCGGAGCACGCGTCTGCCACCCTGTCTAGCCCACGGTTCTGAGGTGAAACGGCGGGTAAACAGCTCGCAGACAATCAGGCTCGTGGAAATATTTGCTTTATTCGGATGGACAAAACTGAAGTCCAAAGACTCAGATTCAGTTCCAGCCAGCAAAAAGCTCTCGCCTTCCACAGACCCTTGCTCTTATAGTCCAGAGTCAGGTCCCACCCAATGGTGGGATCAGATACCAACCAATGGTGGAAGCAGAATCAGGTCCTACCCTAGGGTGGGGGCAGAATGCCAGGTCACACCCTAGGGTAGGGCACAATCACCTAATCAGATTAGGGTGAGCAACATAGTAATCCCCCCAAATATTTACATACACAACAATTCCCCCTTTTGTTTTTAGTAAACAAACAATATTGTCTACAATTATTAAAAGAAAAATTAGTCACTAATAAAAGAGCGGCTGTTTGCATAAGCGCATCACAGGAAAATGTAAAGAAAAACTTCTAACCTAAGCACAGGGTGTCTAAAACCAGAAACATGTATCAAGGAATCAACTACAAGCTCCTGACAAGATAAATCTAAGACGTACATAGATCTTTCGAAGAGACACCAGAAAGGTTGTGTAGCAGGCAAGGAGAAGCACCTTTTCTTTATTTGTTGTTGTTGTTGTTGGTTTTTGGGTCACACCTGGCAGTGCTCAGGAGTTACTCCTGACTCCACGTTCAGAAATCGCTCCTGGCAGATACCGGCATTTGAACCAATGACCTTCTGCATGAAAGGCCAATGCCTCACCTCCATGCTATCTCTCCAGCTCCATTTTCATTCAAGTTCAGGTAGACCAGAAAGCCCATCTTTGAGGGCATTGAACTAGGCCTTTATTTCGGAAGAAGTGGCACATACACCCTCTGCACAACAATATTGTTGTGTATGTAAATATTTGGGGGGATTACTATGTTGCTCACCCTAATCTGATTAGGTGATTGGGCCCTACCCTAGGGTGTGACCTGGCATTCTGCCCCCACCCTAGGGTAGGACCTGATTCTGCTTCCACCATTGGTTGGTATCTGATCCCACCATTGGGTGGGACCTGACTCTGGACTATAAGAGCAAGGGTCTGTGGAAGGCGAGAGCCTTTGGCTGGCTGGAACTGAATCTGAGTCTTTGGACTTCAGTTTTGTCCATCCGAATAAAGCAAATATTTCCACGAGCCTGATTGTCTGCGAGCTGTTTACCCGCCGTTTCACCTCAGAACCGTGGGCTAGACAGGGTGGCAGACGCGTGCTCCGAGCTGGAAGAAAAGGGCCTCATTCTCCATCCCTCCATCAGTCAACCTCTTCAGGGGCTGACCTGCTACACTCCAGGATGTGGTCCAAAAGCCCCCCTCCAAAAAAAAAAAAGATACTTTATTAAGGCTAATATTTCCCCAGTTCCCCACACTTCCATCTATAATATTTCTGATTTCTTTTAAAGAAACTGATGCATAAAAAAGCCAGATATCACAAATATTCCTTGGCTCTTGTTCTAATGCCATGAATCGAATGGTTTAAACATTAAAACGTTCATTAGAAAAATATTTTTGTTGAGTGCCATTAGAGAAAAAACTACACTAACAACTACCATGACAATGTTAATGTATGAGAGAAGTAGAATACCTGTCTCGAATACAGGCAGGGGTGGGGGAGGAGGTCGATGAGGGCATTGGTGGTGGAAAATTTGCACTGGTGAAGGGGGTGTTCTTTTTATGATTGAAACCCAACTACAAACATGTTTGTAATCACGGTGCTTAAATAAACATATTCAAAATATATTTTAATATGCTTAATATTTAGTTCTACAAAGAGCTGAAGCATCAATGTGTGAGTAAGTTCAGTATACAGGCAAAATTTAACCAAGGCTATCATTTTAGGATAAGTCAATAAGTCAGCTACATTTGGAAGGACAAAGGTGGAGTATTCAAGGCTCAGAATTTAAAATACTATACATAGCTATGAAGTTAAAAACATTTATCATGGGGGCTGGAGTGGTGGCAAAAGTTGTAGGGCATCTGCCTTGCATGCACTAGCCTAGGACAGACCGTGGTTCGATTCCCCAGCATCCCATATGGTCCCCCAAGCCAGAGCAATTTCTGAGTGCATATCCAGGAGTAACCCCTGAGTGGCACCGGGTGTGGTCCAAAAACAAAAACAAAAACAAAAAAAAACCATGATAATTTCTCACATAATAGTACGCTGAAGCTCCATAGTTACGACTGCAAAAATCACTGACTCATAGAGTCAAAGTCTGCTTTATGTATTTCTTTATACTCAGCCCCTCAAATTTAACAACCTTGCTCAAGAACAGAGTAAGTGGGCAGTAAATTTAGCTTTAATTGTATTGATATGTGACCTCAATATTCTGGCTTACTTTAATGGAGGTAGAAAAATAAGGCAAGGATGGTACCTCCATAAACCACCCTCAGGGTGCCATAATAGAAGATTCTTTGGTAGTGGTGTCATAAGTTTATTTCTTTTTATTATACACAGAATAGCATTAGTTTGAGTTAATACACAGAAGAAAATCTAAGTATATAGGATCTGTACACATCTTTGGCAAATAAATATCTTGAATAGATTGCTCTGAAATGTCACTGACATCTTATAAAACCTTGTTGAAACAATTGCAATTGTATTGAGGGAAAAAGGAGAAAGCAATTAGGTAAATCACACATAAGCTATGTGTACTGACTCTGTGGATAAAAATGGCATTATTTTTCCCATTAACTGCATTCTGATCTTCATTAGCCTTATCCTTGAACACTGATTTTTTAAAATATTGAACCATTAATTGTATTTTAATTCAAATATATCACTTTTAAAGTGACTGAATATAATTTTATTTTTCCTCTCTGTGAAGCTTATAACTTTACTGAATTTAATCAGAATAAAGAATTTGACTAGTTGATTGAGGTAGAGATTCCAGTTCATCTCTCGTACGCATCATTGCTTCTTTCAGTAAAAAAAAAAAAAAAAAAAAAAAGCAATGTATAACTTCTGTCAGAATTGTCATGTTAAAAAAATGTTCATCCTGTTGTACTTGTCATAGTTATAGGATGCAGGGAAGTGTGTTTCCACAATAGACCCTGAGATTTTCCTGTAACTGTTAAGGCAAGAGAATGAAGCAATGCATCTGGGACACCCACCACCTGCCTCCCTTGGGGCCTTATTTACTTGAGCCCTACCTTGACTACAATAATGGCTTCTGTTTTATAATATGAAGAATGTTGTGGCACTTTAAATATGGTGGAAAAGGTCATGGTTTACTTTTTATGTCTTATCAATTTTCTGTTTATCATCATTGACAAAATCAACAAAGAAGAAAAATCATAAAGAATTCATTGTTCAGGCTTTGAGAGTGAGCTCAGTGGCTCAGGTGTCTTCCTTGAAAGCATAAAGCCATGATGAATTCAATAGTTGGCACTTTCCACAAATGCCATCCATGATGTGCTAGGCTAAATCCTAGGAATTCTGTAGTCTGTCATGACAGACAAGCACTGTCTGTCTTACTGCAACCATATGTATAAGAATTTCATTTAAAAAAAAAAAAAGAACGTCATCTTGCATTATTTCCATCATTAAGAAAAACAAAATGGAAAGAAAAATAAAAAAGAGAAGACAGGAGAGGAGTGAAAGAAAGGAGAAGGGAAGAGAGGGAAGGGGAGGTGAGGGGAGCTGAAGAAAGGAAAGGTGATGGGAGGAGAGTAGAGGAGAGGAGAGGAAAACGGAGAGGAAGAGAGGGGAGTCGAGGAGAGGAGAAAAAGAGATAAAAGCCCTTTATGCCCTGTTGCTCTAGCAAGGAGAGGGGATGAAAGAAGAGAGAATGAGAGGAGGGGAGAAGAAAGGGGAGAGGAAGAAAACGGGAAGGGAAGAGAGGGGAAGAAAACGGGAGGGGAAGAAAGGGGAGGGGAGGGGAAGAAAGGGGAGGGGAAGAAAGGGGAGGGGAGGAAAGGGGAGGAAAGGGGAAGAAAGGGGAAGAAAGGGGAGGGGAGGGGAGGGGAGGAGAGGGGAGGAGAGGAGAGGAGAGGAGAGGGAGGAGAGGGGAGGGGAGGGGAGGGGAGGGGAGGGGAGGCGAGGCGAGGCGAGGCGAAGCGAGGCCTTTCTGCCCTGTTGCTCTGACTGCTCTCTGGGTTCCCTGGACCCAGGAAACCCCTGTGCCATCACCCACCTCCCAAATCCAAGACATGCCACAAGGGACCAATGCTGGCACCAGCCTCTTTTGTCACTTCGGTGTATCTCTTGTCATCAGGTACTCTGACCCTTTTCTTGGCCCATGTCCTGAATTAAGTGTGACTTCTCCCTAGGTCCACTAGATCAGGAACACACACACACACACACACACACACACACACACACACACACACACACACATTGCCACCAGCCAGCCTCTCAAAACCGAGGCTTGCCCCAAGAAACCCATAATGCTGACGCTTGCCTCTTTTGTTGAGAAGTTGTGTCAGGAGCTTTGCTTCCCTTTCTTCACCGTTGATCCTGTGCCATATATTATTTTTCCCTGGCTCACCTGGCCCAGAAAGCCCATTTCTCAAACCAAAAATTGTACAAATGCATTTTCACCCCTTCAGTCACACTAACTCTAAGTGTTGCTGATTTTTGATATCTTGCCTCAGATACCTCAATAAATACCACCTCTGCAAACAAAATTATTAGATATTTGACTGCATTGCACTAAAATAGCATTCCAACGCATAGAGCTTGTTAGATGAATAGATTATAAGGAGTAACAGTTTGTAGGTATCCCCTCACCCAACTTGCTGTTTATCCCACCTAGCTAGTCAGACCACCCACACTTGGCAGGGGTCTGGGGTTTGGAATAAAAATGTTGCCTGGGGAGAAGGGGAGGCAGACAAAGGCAGCAAGGGATCATGGAGGGCTGCAGGAAAGAGACTGCATGAAAATCTTAGCTTAGAAGCCATGTGTAATAAAGCTGGCTGTCTCCTGAGAATTCATTTGACCGCCATTATCCTGCAACCTTCAGACCCGCCAGCCAAGGGGCTAAAGGCACCATGCTGAGAAAAGCCTCACCCCCATCCTTTGACTCTATATTTTCTATTTATACAACAACAATTTGCTAAAATATAAAGAAACAATTCAGATCTGAGACAACTGGAAATCTAAAGTTCAAGTCGTAGTGCCCACAAAACTTTGAGAATAATGAAGAAACAAAAGAATTCACATGCTCTGTGAAACAAGACTCTAGCCCTGGCAGGTAAATGCCATGAAAATTAGACAATCATTGGAAAAACAATTCAATCAACTGAAAGGTAAACTGATCCAAGTATCAAATAGTCCATACAAATGGAATTGACATAGTTTAAAAAATATACAGTAACAAGTCAAATAATAGAAATCAACATGGAAGGACGAAACCAGCCCACAATATGAAGCTTACCACAAAGAGTGGTGAGTGGTGAGCTTAGGGGGGGGGGGGGGACAATGGTGGAGGGAATGTTGCACTGGTGGTGGGATTGGGTTGGAACACTCAATATCAGAAACAACTATTATGAACCACAGTGTTTAGATAACTTAAAAAATTAGTTTTAATTACCAAGAACTCAAGAGTTTAGTTTACAGTGGAACAATTTTCTGGGAAGCATGAAAAATGAAGAAAGCTTAAGTTTCTTCCTCGGAGAATTCTAATTTCATTTGTCAAAATAGAACAAAAGAAATGGACTGCATTCAATTTATTCAACTATGTTGTCTGGAACTGGAGAGATAGTACAAGGGTTAGAGCACTTGCCTTGCACTGAGCTTATTCCAATTCAATTCCTGCTATCCCAAATGGTTCCCAGAGCACTGCCAGAAGTAATTCTTAAGCACAGAGTCAAGAGTAAGCCTGAGTATAACTGGGTTTGACCTCCCAAATAATAAAATCCAATAAATCATGTGACCTCACAATGTGTAGGTTTCACTTGAAACCAGAAAACTGGCTTTGTCTACAAAGTCCTGCACATACAGCAGGACAATCTGTTCCATTCTGATAATCTGGGGTACATTAAGTATATAGCTGTACTCACTTTAGCTCTCTACCACTAATACAAATTTGTAGCCCCATGAATGCATAGACATATGCATCAAGATGATATTTTAGTTTAGATGTTGCACCCATTGGTTAAATACTATTATTTCTATTTATGACCGTGCCTGGTTTTTAGCATCTAACATGTTGGATAAAGAATTGATTTTATCTCATTTCTTTTCATTCTTTTCCTGCATATAGATGTAATGCTCAGGACTCTGTGATGATAATAAAGTTGCTAACGACCATAATGACACCTCCCATTTGTGTGCATTGTACGAAGTACTGTCATGTAAATTAGCTTATTTGATTCTAAAAGTGCACCTGTGATGATTATGAAAACTGTATTCTGGACTGAAACTCTCTTAGCCCATAATAGTTCCTCTTCCTCCCACCAGCTGTACTTCTGACACTCCATATGAGCTATATTCCCAAGTTTTGTTGCTCAGGTAACTGTTTCGCAAGCCCATTTGTAACTGCTTTAGTGAACCTCATTGCATAGCAGTTGAGTTGCTGCCTGTTCTTTCTCCTCATCTTCTCCCTTTTTCTCACACCTGCCTTTTTCTAACACAGATTTTCCTCTGTGCCTTTTGGCTAGGAGACAACCCCCTCCCAGGTCTAGATTTAAAAATCAGTTTCCACCTGCTCATTTAAAGAGGGCACTTTCAGTGCAACTGCTCACAAATGGAGTTATTGGGACACAATGGGAGTGAAGTTTTCATTCCACACAGATTCATGGCCTATGGGACAATTACCTCAATGAAGTCAGCACAACTTCCATGAAGGGCTGCAGTTGTTTTGATATGTTTGATACAAATGATGCCCCATTTTCAGAATAGCTAATGATGTGAAAATGTGATACTTTGACACTATTATGCTCAATTACATAAGTCGGAGCTTTCTTGATATTTTCTATTTATTTAGTTAATTAGTTATGTAGTTACTGGTATTTATTGCTGGGGGTTTGGGCCAGACCCAGTTATGCTCAGGGGTTACTTCTGGCTCTGCACTCAGAAACTACTCAGTGAATTATATGGGATACCAGGAATCTCACTTCAACCACTTACAAGACAAGCACCCTATCCTCTATATTATTGCTTCAACTTTAATGTTTTATCTTATGAAAACTTGAAGACTGCTACCCTAGTTTGATTTAGAAAGGACTAGAAAAATCAACTCAGTTTTCCAAAATTCTTCTGTTACCCAAATAGTCTATAAGAGTATCCATGACATGCAAGTTCAGGTAGCAGAAACAAACAAACAAACAAACAAACAAAGGCACAGGGCCAGGAAGATGACTGGAACGACTTGAGCCCAACACAAGTTCAAGCATATCAGGCCCAAGTTTGATCCTAAGCACCATTTGATCCCCCGTACCACTGTAAAAATTCAGTTACATTTCCACCAGAAAGGAAAATGAGATCAAATGAGAAGTCAGAAATAATGGGGCCTTTTAAGAAAAATAAAAGGTATTTTTGCAATAATTCTCAGAGACAAAGAGAAAGGGCTGGAAGGTTCATATCATGAGACATTAAGCTCACCACAAAGAGTGGTGAGTGCAGTTAGAGAAATGACTACACTGAGAACTATCATAACAATGTAAAAGAATGAGGGATGTAGAAAGCCTGTCTAGAGTACAGGTGGGAGTAGGGTGGGAGGATGGAGATTTGGGACATTGGTGGTGGAAATGTTGCACTGGTGAAGGGGGGTGATACTACAATCATATTTGTAATTAAGGTGTTTAAAGATATTAATTAAAAAAAAGAAAGAAAGAATGGGACCGGGGCAGTGGTGCCAAGTGGTAAGGCATCTGCCAGCCCTAGCCTAGGATGGACCACTATTCTATTCTCCCATGTCCCATATAGTCCCCCAAGCAAGGAGCGATTTCTGGGTGCATAGCCAGGAGTAACCCCTGAGTATCACTGGGTGTGGTCCAAAATAAAAAAAAAAAGTAAAACAATAAAAGAATTGAGAGTCTTGAAACAGGTTCTTTTTTAAGCACAATTTTTTTTTTAGTTTATTGGGCCAAGGGTTACTCCTGGCTATGCACTCAGAAATTGCTCCTGGCTTGGGAGACCATATGGGATGCTGGATGTGAAGCTTATGGTTCGCATGCTGGTCTGTCCTAGTCTTGCACGGGTCTTTACCGCTTGCACCACCTCTCTGGCCCTTTAAGCATGATTTTTAAAAAAGAAAGGGCCTTAAGCCAGCAGGTTGGAAAATGGCACACTCAAACACTCAAGTTCCCATAGTATCATGTTATTTAAATGATTACAAGAAGGCATTTTTACAGGAAATAAACTGAGAAGTAAAGGTGGATGTCCAGTAGTGAGTGTGAGAATGAATCTCACTGTTGACTTGTTCCCTGAAGCAAATTGGTTTATCTGCAAAGCTGAACAAAGGATGGTTTAGGCTTTTGGGTGGGGATAAACTGAGGATAAATTATCCTTATCTTTAGGCTTTGAGACAAGAAGAGTTTTCTTTGTCAAAATTGATCTTCAGTCCAGTTTCAGGCACTTCCACAATACCATACAAAAACCGAAAACAAGCAGGAAAAAATTAGAGATGACAGAAAGTCTCAGGATTCTTTGGGTGATCACATAAAGTCTCAAGCCTCTTAGATAATGGCATTTCTAGTTGACAATAATTTGTCAACTTATTGATTCAAATGCTTCTACTCACAGTTAGAGCATTGCAGGGTATATTTTTATTCCAAATTTATTCAAACAGGAGTGATTTGTTACAAAAAAATGTTCTACTAAACTAGGATACTGCAATGGTCCTGCTATGTCATTTGACTAATAAATACAACTACAAGCATATGACTTTCATACAGGTTATGAGAGAAAATTTAAAGCAAAACCAGCTGGCATCTAGGAATTGAAACCACAATAAAAAATTTCAGTATGGTAAAAAAAAAATGGAAAAGTGGTAAAAAAAAAAAAGACTTTGATGTGAGTTGTCATAAATACAATGACAATACATGTAGCAGAAACATTGTTTAAAATGCCTGAGATTTCTCATATTTTCATTATCCAACATGAATGATGGCAGGGGGTAGTGTTTAATTTTTGTTGTTGTTGTTATTAATTGGAGAAAAATTGATGCTTCTCTGATGGACTTTATAATTAATAAAATTCCCATTGCACTAAATAGCAAGATGTGGTGATATGATAATTAACATTGTCTCTAGAAGAATATATATTTGAGATGTCTAACTGAGAGCAACTCATCTAAAACCACTTAGTGTCAAAACTTTCTGATTAATTTGTTATCCATTCGTGAAAATAAATGTGAATGATAGAAAAATAATTAATTCCTATAAACCAAATAAGTTCTTGTGAATTAAAATAAACATGAATAGTTAAAACATTAAAGAAATTTGTAAATAAAATTTTTAAATAATTTCTAGGGCTGGAGAGATAACACAGTAGTAGGGTGTTTGCCTTGCACAAGGCTGACCCAGGACAGAACCCGGTTTGATTCCTGTCATCCCATATGATCCCCAAAACCTGCCAGGAGTGATTTCTGAGCTCAGAGCCAGAAGTAAACCCTGAGTGTGACCGGGTATAGACCAAAAACAATATTTTTTAATATTGTTAAAATATTTTTTAAATAATTTCTAGTGAAAATTACCTTTTTTCTGCATGGTTCTTGAAAAAAAGACATGTTAAGAAATCTGAAATGATGAGCAACTATAATAATGTGTTTAAATTAAAAAAAAGAAATCTGAAATTAAATTTGTATTTAATTATCCTTTAGCTTGGACATGATCAACCCCAAGAGTCAATTGCAATACTTACAATAAGTAAACTTTAAGTTATAAATTATTTTATATTCTTTTTATTTTATACACACATACATGACCAGCTCCAATACAACATCCAGGCCAGCAGTATATAACATTCTGTTTGACACTTAAGAGAGTATACTCTTTGAATTGATATAGTTTCCTCCTAAAATTGCTTCAAATCAAATGGAATAGACCCATATGCTTACAATGTTCTGTAATTTCTGCAAACTGTTCACCATATGGTCCTACTGGAACCATAAAAATTACGTTTATCCTTGCTGCATTGATAATATAAAAGGCTTGTGCATGCATATAATTATGGATGTAACTTCATCCTCTTCATTGATTTTCCTATACTTTTTTGAGTCCTATTTTTATCTAACAGGTAAGAAACATTTGTTCAAAGAAATGAGGTAATTAAAATCTAAAAGCTGATCATGAATCTAGCTCGTTCCTGACCATTCACTTAGGAACCTTATGATTATTTCAACAATAATAAATTTTAGGAACTTTGGAATATGTAATTTATTAAAACAATTATACTATTTAACTGGATGCGTAAGACATATGATGCATTATTGAAATCAGTAAGAAGAAAATACACATAAACACAGTCTTTTGGGGCTATATTTTCCAATATAGTTAATGAAAGTTTAAACATCAAGTTCTTTTATTGGTTAAAGAATGAGAGAAGTAGAATGCCCTTTGCAAATACAGGCAGGGGTGAGGAAGTTGAGAGGGGGATTATTGGTGGTGGGAATTTTGCACTGGTGATGGAGGGTATTCTGTTTATAACTGAAACCCAACTAAAAACATACTTGTAACCATGATGCTTAAATAAATATTTATATTAAAAGAAAAATAAATAAACATCAAGTTCTTTTATTCTAGACTTGTAGAGTAAAATCACTAAATTTAAAAGCAGCAAATAATTGAAACAGAATTTGATGTTTTTATCTTTTCAACATCTATGTGACATCTAAATATATAATATGCACTTTTATTTTATTCCTCTTATCCCTTTCTTAATTTATTTCAAAGAGACTATTTTATACAATGCCTACTGATATCTTAAAAAATTCTTGAATGATCTTCAAAATGCAGTCAAAGGATAAACATAAATCAATATGAATTCATTTTTTCTCTTTTGCAGTTTAAGTAAATACCTTGATCTACAGTTCCTTCTGAATAATATCACATTTTGAAAAAAAGAAGCAACTCTTTTCTCTATATTTGATGGTAATTTTACTCTCTTTTATTCATGGAGTTCAAAGGAATTTCATTCAACAGAGCATAGAAGTGTCTCTGACATTGCACAGTTCCTAGAACTTCATCATATACTGACAATTTCCGATAGCAAGTATCTGTTTACACTCTTGTTTGTTCTCCAGTGAAAGTTAATACAGATTTTATAAAACCAGTAAGTAAGAAATAAGGTACATAGAATCAGACTTGGATTTGGGGGTTGGGTGGAGGAAGATGACAGCAATTTTAAATAGAGTGCCACGGCACATGAAAACAGACAGGGGACCTGGTTGCCTGTGAAAAGATCATAGATAGGAGAATTGCAGAAGCATGTCGTGTAACAAAAAGGGGGTCTTTGACTGAAATAGTGTAAGGTGCATGGGGGAATTCCTAAGAGATAAGATTAACAGAAATGCAATGGGGGACACTGAAGGTGAAGGTGGGGCTGGAAATTGCAGGTAAAACACTGTATTCTCTCAAGAAATTCTATGAGCCAATAGAAAGGTGACTAGCAGAGAAATGTCTGACTTTTCTATTAGAAATAGTCTATAATTAGGGCAAGAGAAAGAAGATATAGAACAGTTAAGAGACTATAAAAGTGAAAAAGAAAACAAACATTTAGATACTAAGAATAAGACACCTAGGAGTTTTCAGCAGTGTTATTTTTCAATATAACATAAAACATATCATCCTCTTTAATTAAAAAATAATTGATTTTAAGGCACCAGGTTTACACTTAACCCTGAGCAATACAAGAAGTGATCCCTGATAATTGCCAAAATAAATAAAGGGAGTTGGGGAAAGAGTAGAAGGGTAGGGTATTTCCTTCCACGCTGCAAATTGGGGTTAGGCCTCCAATAACCCATATGGTCCCCTGAGCACCGACAAGAGTAATTCCTAAGCACAGAGCCAAGAGTAAATAAACCCTTAGCATCTCTAGAGTGTGACCACCCCAAAAAAAAACTATCCCACTTTGATCTGAATTTTATTTATGGAATTTTGTTAATTGCCTAAAACTTTCTTATCACTAGCTTAATCTTATTTTCCCAGTGTTTTATTCTCAATTTTAAATGAGTTTGCTTTAAGTGTTTCTCTTTACTCTAGGACAAAGACCAATATTTAGCTCAATGGTAGAACACTTATCTTGAGCATGTGATGTCCTGGGTTCAATCACTAGTAGTAAGAAAAAAGAAATTTCCAAATTTTGCCTGGATTGATAGCATAGTGGGTAGAATGTTTGCCTTGCACACAGCAAACCCATGTTAGATTGCTAGCATTCCATTTCCCCTGAACGTGCCCAGTAGTAATTTCTAAGTGCCGAACCAAGAGTAAGCCCTGAGTGCTGCTGGGTGTGACCCAAAAATAAGTAAACAAAAATTACAAATTTATCTTGTTTTCTGTAAATTTTATTTCCCTTTTGTTTTTCTATGATTTTTTTTTGCATTGATATATATTTTTCTCTTTTTTTCTCCTTCATGTTATGTCCTTTAGAAGTTAGGATTTGGTGCATCTTCCTCCTATTTTTCTAGCTATTATAATTATAGCACACATGTTTAAACTTGTATTCTTTTAATATCAAAATTGGGCCACTATTTAAATTAGTGATGATAGATATATCATTTTCTCTTTTATTTCATACCATGCCCCCTTTAGTGTTTAAGTCTTCTGATTTTGAAACTGAATACTCTATTTTATATGATCATGTACTTAAAATTTATTCATCTCTCACACAGTCCCATTCCAATCATATTTTTAAAATCTGTATCTACCTGATTCTTTATATAACTGAATTCTCCCTTTCCTTAGAAATTTAATCTATCATTTTGAATAACAATGAGACTCCAGATAAATGAGTTTTTCTCTCTTTAGGTAAACATTAGGCATTCTTCAAGGCAGGCAAATCACTATGACAGCTTTCAGAAAAGGGTACCATTATTCACATCACATAGAATTCTATCATTCTATTTGATTAGCATTTATATTGTATGGAGTTTCACATATATTTTTATTATGCACATTAAAGCTTTTATTTGAAGAAAGTGTTTTTCTTTTCTAGTTGGGGTAGGTGGTTATGCAAGGTGTTTTGTAAACACAGTGAGGGAAGCATGTTACTTGGCAGAACATTAATATTTGGATGTAATACAGATAAGTTTACAACATAGGAAGAACCTCAAATACCATTTGAAAACTATAGAGGTAGACACCATATATTTTTGTTTCAAGCCCTTTTTTTCATGAAAATAGAGAGTAGTTACCCAGATGCTTAGGATTGCAATGTCCTTAGGAAAGTGTTTATTTCAAAGAAAACAGTTTTCTAACAACTACACTCCTATAATTTATTCAGAATGGGGGAACTCCTAAACAAAAGAATAGAAATTTTCATTGGCAATGATTAGTCGGTAAGATATTTTAAGTTGTTAAATTCTCAAATATCTATTTACACTACCAGACTATAATTTTATAGTACTAAATATTTTAACTCTAAAATTCATAAAAATTAATGATAGACTTTATCCACATCCTGCACAAGGCAGAATGTGCCATATTTCTATGCTGTTTACTTGTTTCATTTTTGTTGGTTTTATAGCATTTATTAAAATGATGATATGTATTACTAGAAAGAACAAAGAACCAAAGAATTAAAATATATGCTGTTTAAAATCTAAACTAAAACTCAAAAGTATAGAATGTATTTATTTATTAGTTAAATTAAAGAACCCAAAACAAAGCAACTAGTATAATAGAGTTCTGGAAAAAAACTGAAAATATTCAATGATCAAAATTTTGGATTTTTGTCCTTTTCTCAATCAAAAATATTTTGTATATTATATACATATAAAAATTAAAAAATATGTTATAAGTGTGTCAGTGACTATAAATAATGTTATCTCACAATATTATAATGTTCCATGCTATATGTAGCATGAAACAGAGATAGTAGAGAACAGTCAACAATACTTGTTAGCATGCTAGTAGCATTCCTATCTACTCACAATATAAATAGATAAAATGGTGGAATCGTGTTAGAGAAAAGCTCTGATAAATAAAATTTGGGGACCAGGAATATTTTAAGTGTATATTTGAATTAAGATACCATGATTTATAAATTTGTTCATCATAGAGTTTCCGGCATAACAATGTTCCACCACTAATTCCACTATCAGAGTAAATTTCCCTCTTCTAGTTCAGAAAAGTTGTTTTCTTTTTTCCCATTTGGGTTCCATTGATTTCTTTTTCTTGCCTTGTTGCTGTGTTGTAAGACTTCTGATACTATATTGAATAAAAGTGGAAGCAGTGACATTCTTATTTGAGCCTATTAGAGGAAATGCTTTTAGTCTTTCACCATTGAGAATTGTACTGACTCTGGCTTTGTTATGGACATTACATTTTGGGAAAAGGTTCTTTTTTTTGTTTTGTTTTTGGTTTTTGGGTCACACGCAGCAGCTCTCAGGGGTTACTCTTGGCTCTGTGCTCAGAAATCGCTCCTGGCAGGCTCTGGGGACCATATGGGAAGCCGGGATTCGAACCACCATCCTTCTGCATGCAAGGCAAACGCCCTACCTCTATGCTATCTATCCGGCCCCCGGGAAAGGTTCTTTTAACCCTGTTTTGTTAAGTATTTTTTACCATGAATGGATATTGGATTTTGTAGAAAGATTTTGCAGCATAAATTATACAATCATATTATTTTATAACTCTATAGATGTGCTAATTAATTTACATGTCATACCACCCTTGCATTCCTGGAATAATTTCTGCTTGATCTAGGTTTATATTGTGAATATGCTGTTGGATTCAGTTCACCAAGATTTTGTTGAGGATATTTGCATTTATAGTCATCAAGGAAATTGGACTAAATTTCTACTTAATATCTTTAATTTGAGTATTTGGTTTAGTTATATTCATAGATGCTCTACTGGAGTATTTCTATTTCTTCAGTCTCTTGGAAGAATTTAGAAGTAAAGGTAGTAAGACATTTCTTGAAGGTTTGATATTTTCCCAGTGAATCCCCCTAAGGCCAGGACTTTTGTTCTTAAGGAAATTTTAGATTACTGTTCCAATTTTTTGTGATTAGTCTATTCAGGTTTTCTACTTCCTCCACATTCAGTTTTGGAAATTATGTAATTCTAAGTACCCATTTCCTTTAAATTCTACAGTTTAATAATAAAAGTTTGTTTTTAGCATTCTCACATGCTATCTTTTATTTAAATGAATTTTTTTTCATGCTATCTTTAATAGAGTTTAAACTCTACTGTAATTATTGCCCTTTCATCTTTATTTCTACTAGAATGTTTACCTTTTTAAGTATATAAAAGGTTTGTCTAGATTATTTGTTCTATGAAAGAACCCCTGGTGGTTGCAATGACATTTTTTTTTTTTGCTTTCTTGATTTATATATTATAAACTTCTTCTCTAGTTTTTTTATCATTTTATTATTTTCTTCCTCCTACTATATTTGGGAATAACTTGTTATTCCTTCTCTGGGTGTTTACAATGTATGTTGCTATTGATTTTAGCTTTTTTGCCTTTTCTAATGGAAGCCTGTATTGCTATGAGTTTCCCTCTTAGAACAGCTTTTGCTGTATTCTATGATTCTGTAGCTTGCTTCTCTATTTTCATTTAGATTAGTTTAAAAACATCTTTTATTTCTTCTTTGATTTCATCTTTGATCCAATTGTTCTTTAGTAGTGTTTTGTTCAACTTCCAGGTTTTGATATATTTTCCCATTTTCTTTTGATATTTAAACTTTACCTACATCACATTATGGGCTAAGAGGGTGCATGTATAATTCCTATATTAATAAATTTATGTATAATAAAATTATGCCTTAGCATGTGATTTATTATATAAAAGGTGCCATAAAATGTTCCATAAAATGTACACTAGAGAATACTGTATGTTACACTTTTTTTTAACCACACCCAGTGACGCTCAGAGGTTACTCCTGGCTATGTGATCAGAAATCGCTCCTGGTTTGGGGGACCATATGGGACACTGGGGGATCAAACCGCCCTCTGTCCTAGGTTAAAGCATGCTAGGCAAATGCCTTACTGCTGTGCCATCACTTTGGCCCCAAGTATGTTACACTTTTTAATTAGAGGTTCATAACCATCAGTGCTCAGAGCCTACTCCTAAAGCTGTGCTCTTGGTGACATTGGAAGAACTATGTGATTGATGCAAGAAAATAAAATAAAAAGTTCCTGCCTGTATTGAGCTATCTTATTATCTCAAAACTGAATGTATAAAATGTAACAATGTTAACATACAAGGCAAATCCTGGCAACAGTATATAATAAAAGATAAATGAAATGTATTTTCTCATCTCCATTTGTATGATCTCTGAATTTAAAATTTAACTTTTAAAAATTCAATGAATATCTTCAATTAAAGATGAATATGAAAATTAACTACCAAAGTACTTCCAAATTGAATGTTTCTAAGATAATGAGTCTAGGTGCAGAATAATTCTGGGAGAAGCATTCAGTGTTAACTTCAGACATCATTCTGAGCAAAATATGAAATTATCATATTAAAAACAATGTTGAAACAGTGAGCCATGCCACCTGAAATTTTAGATTTAGGTTCAATTTAAAATATCAGAACTTGGGGCCGGAGAGATAACATGGAGGTAAGGCATTTGCCTTGCCTGCAGAAGGTCGGTGGTTAGAATCCCGGCACCCCATATGGTCTCCCGAGCCTGCCAGGAGCGGTTCCTGAGCTTAGAGCCATGAGTAACTCCTGAGTGCTGCTGGGTGTGACCTAAAAAACAAAAATAAATAAATAAAAATAAAATAAAATATCAGAACTTGAAAATCAGAAATTTTGATTTCCCAAAGGTTAATTGTGACCACTAACTTCAAATTCTAGTACCTATTGCACCCTCTGAAGAGTGTATTATTAAGCAAAAATTCCTACCAAGAGTCAACAAAAACATAAGTGCCTGGAGAAGATAAACAGAAGGGGCCAGTTATTCTAGAAGTCCCGGGAGCAAAGGAAGGGATGCTGGGAACTGGGGTGGAGGGAGGACAATACTGGTGGTGGAAATGCCCCTGATTCAATGCCACTATGTACTGTACCTCAAATATTACTGTAAAAGATTTATAATTCATGTTGGTCACAAAAAAGAAGTAGGAGAACTCCATTTTAATTTTGCTGATGGGCCCTCAAAAAATGAGTCTTGAGCAAAAAAGAATGCTCAGTTTTATAAAATATCTAATAGCAGATGGGCATTCTCAAGCAATTGGTGGGAGAAAACAGAAATAGAAATTACCAAGTTCATTATCTTGCAAAGTAAAATCTTGACAACTTCAAGGACACAAACACATTTATAATACCCTTTCCAGGTTACCAAGGTTACCAAAGTGAGATGATGACCAACTCAAAGATATCCTGAAGGTATTCCATGATTATGTCATGACAATCACACTCAGCTGCCCCTTTAGCCACTTTCCCTTTGGTGTTAGTCTGCTTGAAGTTGAAATGTGAGTAGAGGGGTTATTTCCCTCAATATAACAGCCACATCAAAATGAAATTACCCTTAATCTTTAAGAATAACATGGTGCTAGGAAACCATGATCATTTTTATTTTCCTATGTGAATATAGTCTGGATTACAGATTTATAAGAGGATGTGTGCAGACAAGGATTATGCAGGACAGAGTAAGCCACCACACAAGCACTCTGACAGTAGTGAAAAACAAGTCTTCTTGATTTTATTTACCTTAGAATAGATGTTTTATTTTGATTTAATACTAAAATGATATCTAAATTCTAGTAGAACAGAGCACTAAAAACCTAAGAATGAAAAAGAATTTATACCATTCACATGTCCAGCAGGGATAATCTTAGAAAGTTCTGCATAGAGAAGAGGATGTGAGGGGGTGACAGGAATGCTTCTTTAAGGCTTGATGTTAATGGCAGAGCATTTAGTGATAATGGATTTATGGAAACAATATTTTCAGAAAGATTCAGAGGAAGAAATCCTGTTTCAAAATATATCATTTTATTCAGAAATTTGGATTTCCACAATGGCTGGGAACAGCAGTATTATATTACATTGGAAAAAAATGCCAGACACACCAAGCTTATTTTGAGTTGATCATTTATGGGGTGAGTAAGTGCTCTCTAGGACTACAAATCTTTGGCTAATAGAGTTACAAAAAAGCTTATACTTATACATTTTATTTAATTTTTTAATGGCTGCTAAATTCTCAATGTTTTAAGCACCCCAAATTCCACTGACATTTTAATCATTATTACTTAAAGTCTATACTTATATCAATAAATTTTAAACTAAATATAAATTCTTTAGCACTTTCTTGTTCATACGCAGAGTCTGAATTCCTTTTCCCTGAATCTTCAAAAGTTGAATCAAAAATTACATTAAATAATGCTATATAATTTCCAAGGATATAGTATAAAATGCTTTGCAGATTCTGATTGACTCTTTGGTGATGTTATCCAAATGGAAACTAGTTCCTTTATAAGAATTTATACAATACTATACAAAGATAGTTGAGACACCAGGCTTAAAGGTTCTAGTCAAGAGAACCAACCAAACTGAGTTGTTAGAACTGAGTTCTAGCAATGCATTTTGGGTCCTTGTGGATCTTTGTTCATCTGTGCAGACTGGAGCCTTCTCTGATCCTGAATAGTCCTGTTTTCTGATGACAGTTTACTAAAAATTGAGCACCACAGCTTTTGCTTTTCTCATGACTGGACATTCTTGAGTTGTGTGTTGCTCCTATCAGTGGAGGCAGCTTCATAATTTCTCTTCAGAAGATGCTTTTTCACTGGTCTGGAGGTTCTGGTCTCTTTCAGAGACAGGTTTTGAGGCTGGCTAAGCCATTCCTAAGCCACATGCTGAGGTGAAGTGTCAGGTGGGGTCTGGCCAGCCAAGATGAGGAGTTGTCATATCTAATTCATGGCTAGTTTGTGTAAATACACCCAAAGATCTTCTGATACTTGTAACATTGATGCGATGGGACAGGCTGCTTCAGTGGAAGTCAATGCAGAATGTTGGGGTGTCTGAGAGCAAGTACTAATGCAGGAGCTGAGGGCCAAATGTCCAAGGAGGAGAAGCTATACAAAATACATTGGGCTGCTGTTATAACTTGAAGAGAGCACTTTTGCTTGGTGGGGTTCAAGGTGCTCTTGAAAAGGGAAGTCAACCTCGCCTCCACCAACCTTGGCGGATGCCCCGCCTTAAGGAAGTCATCACTACCTCGGCCCCACCTTTACCCCTACCTCACCAATGATTAGTGTTACCATAGCGGAAGTCCAGCCCTCAAGGACTCTCCTTCCCCTCCCACTTCCCATTCTATATAAGGGGGGAACTACGGGATCACGAGGTCATTTTGTCCCTGTCCTATTCTGGGGACACATTGACCCTGGCCATTCCGAATGGTCAGTAATAAAGCACTTTTCAGAGCATTTTCTGGGACCTCGGCCTCTTCATTTCTCTGAGTTGGGCAGCTAGATTAGGACGCCCGGACCTTTCACTCTTACCCACCTAAATGCTCATTATGACACTTTGATTAATCAACTTTTGGCCCTCTATGTGCAGAGAATTTTGCCATTTTAGACAATCTTCTTCACATGAAACTTTGGTATCATAGTTGGCTGGTTGTACTTTTGGGGACTAAGTGCCCCCAAGGCAGGTCATCCTGCAGGGATGACCTTCATCATCTCTGGTTGTTCAGAGAAATGCTGGTGCCTCTTGGAACTATTGAAGGCAGATTCAGTTGGTTCTGGGGGAGCAGACTGGCAGGTCTGAAGCCTAGGGTTGGTTTCCATCATCACTTACTATGCACTAGTTTAGGAGAATGCTTTTTATTTGTTATCAAATTTTTCTTTCTTCTTTGTAAATTAACTATAGTTTTCTTGGCCCTCAAGACTGTTCTCTATTGTGGCTCCAACATATCTGTTTGTAGAGGGGGCAAAAGGGTCACGTCATCATTGAAATTACGCATTTTTTTTATCGAATAATTTTGAGACCTTCATAATAAAATTGTGAGCAGTGGGTTTAGAGCACTGCCTTGAATGCATTCCAGTGGGTGCAGCATTTGTTGTGGTTGTGCCCACCTCATGGATGTGGTTTCTATTGATGGGGCCACATGACTGTCCTCAGTTTTATTAGGCTCCCCTGTGAAAAAGCTCCCACAGGATCTCAGGGGGTTGTTTTCAACCAAGATGGGACTTGCTAATGTGGAATCTGTTGAGGATTCTGATAAAATACTGCTTCTAGTTCTGGTCGAGTTGGTTATGAATCGTGTCTTTTGCTTCTGACACACTGTGTTTATATTGTAAAACCATATATAACTGAGGGGAGCTTAGAAGGGCCCACCAGGCTTGAAGATCTGTCTATATCTAAGTCCCCTCTAGAATACAATAAACTTGAACTGCTGACTGTCATAAAACTGGTTTCTGTATTCTCCAAATTTAGTCATCATTATATGTGATTATAGATGCTAGGCTTCTGCTGTCTACTTCTTCAGGACTGCCATCGCATACATAAACTTGTAGGGGAGCTCAGATGTATCCTCAGATTTTCCTGGTGGGGAGAACTGAAATAACCCCCATGGGTTCCCTTAAAAGACCCGCTGTGGACACGCTTTTCCCCTGCATGGATGGTTGAGGAATTTCCGAAGAGATGCTTGGCATTACATTTTCGATCAATGTTTGGCTATCTCTCCATTGTAAAATCTCAGGCAAAATTGTGGCCTCTATCAAATGATTTGGCTCAGAAATCCCAGCACCAAAGATTACTATGAGAACCCCTTTACTGGATATATTTAGCCCTAAAAGCTAAGACAATGTTTTTTTTCTTTTTCCATTATGTCCTTGTAGCAGCAGTCTCTGGGTATCAAGGGTGAATGCAGACCCTGGGCTATTGACTCTGCTCAGAAAATAGGGAAACACATTTTAGGGGATTTGGCTTCTTCCTTTACTTAACCCCTAAAACAATAGAGCCCAGCCCAGTGAAGATCAAGTTCCTAGATATTTTCTACTTCCTCCTAATTCTTATTTTGCATTTGAAATAAGCTTGCAAAGAGCTGCCTTGAGTTGTAACTGTCTCCTTTGTAACTTAGAATGTTTACAGTCACACCCATAGCTTAGGTATTATTACTGTTGTACTTTGCTTTATGATTATAATTACTCTTCACCTATGGCTAATTTTACCCCTATAAAGCCCCATGCTCAAAAAATTAAATTTGTCGCACTCTTGCCAGAAAACGTATTGACCCCACATACTCTATGTGTGGTTTCATTATTTCATATTTCATATTTCGCCATCTGTGCAACCCACTGTCCCTAAAGTGGATTCACCAAAATCTCACTGATGAATGTAGGACAGAAGTCGCCTACAGCACAGGACATTATGGCTGGGAGCATCGATATAGCAATTATCTTCTAACTCGTTACCCAAACTAATCCTAAAAGGATTTCAGTTGTGAGTCCAGAATATATGCCTTGCTATTGCATGTTCCTGAGACATCTCCAAAAAGTGCAAAGCTTTCTTCTCCAAGGCTTGACAAGCATTTCAGTCAAGAATTGTAAATTGGGGTGCCTTTTTGTAACTTCTGTCCCAAATTCTACTTATGGTGGTGGCCATAAAAGGCTGATTGTGGTACACACTGACAGATTAAAAGCATCCATCTGGTGTGTCAGTGAATTTTGTTTGATACAATGAAGCAAACTGAAGTATCTTAGGAATATAATGTTGGCTCTTTGGAGTTGGCCTAAAAGGCACTACTGGTGCTAGAAGATTGTCTTTTAACAAATCAGAGGCAAAGAAATTCCAAACAGCTTTCCTGACGATAGTGCAATAGGTATATTGCTAAGTTGTGTTTCAGAACCATGTTAAATTTCCAATTTATAATGGATCTCCTTTGAGGCTTTCATGCTGTCAGTTACCAACACAATAAAGTCCAAGTGGCTTGGTTTAATCATGAATTGACACCTTATTTCTTGTTACACCATGCACAAAAACTCCTGTAGGCTGTTATTTAGGGGTGTCCTTCAAGCCCTGTGCCATGATGCTATCTCAAATGTGATTCATTTTTATCAAATATGGGCATTCATGACCTAATAATGGATAGGGTTCTGATTCTCTCCTAGAAGAGTCCCACAGCTAGTATTCTGATTCTGAGCCATAGAGAGAACAGGTATGTAATTATCGTTTTACTACAAAGGCCCATAATAATTTACTAGGGATCTTATACAGGATTACAGGTAAAGATTATGACGGGAACTTACTAAGTTCAATGGAAACACTTCAAAACATTATATTTGAATGCCTTAACCTTACCACATTTAAAATAACTTCTCAGTTTTTCTGTCCATAGGGGTTCCTGGATACAAAGTGTGTACATCCTATGGTGGTACCTCGGTGCTCAGTCACACGAGGCACCATACTCTGCTTGAATCATGAAAATGGCTGGGTAAATCTCTTTAACATACCCTTTATCTCTAGATTATGCCTTCTTTTAGGACCTGAAGCACATGACCAGCCAGGTCATTGTTTTGTTTTGTTTTAATTTTTGTTATTTGATTTTATTTGTTTTTGCTTCTTTTGAGTCACTTCTGGCGGCACTCGGAGGGTGCTCCTGGCTCTATGCTTGGAGAACGTCCCTGGTGGGCATGGGGGACCATATGGGATGCCGGGTTCTGAACCAACGTCTTTCTACAGGAGGACAGAGACTTGGTCTCCATGCTATCTCTTCCGGCTCCACTTTATCCCTTTAATTACGTCTTTTATTTAATCTTTTCTTTTTTAAGAAACTTTTTTCCTTTAGATATGTGTGAGCATATATATTCTTAGTTTTTGTCGGGAGTCTGGTTTCTTTTCTCTCCACCCCCCAAATCCACCAGCAATGTAATGTAGTACCACTTCCTTCTGCAAAGACATATTAAGCAAAGGGGAAATTGTATGTATAAAAACAATCTTATCTTCTAGGGATAAAAACTCGTACTTGTTTACAACACAGGGACATCTCCCACCCTGAATGTATGTCATGTGGAAACAACTTAGGATCCAGGAAACTAGACACTGACCGTCAGGCCTTGACTCCTGGATCCCAGACATAGAAACAACAGAATTCTCCACAACAGCTCCAGGAACCAAATCCCCTCCAGGGCATTTACCATGCTGCTCTGACACCAACATGCGCCAGTTCTAAATTGATAACCTAACAATGAGGAAATGGGAACAACTTGATCTAAGAGCAAGTTGTCCTTCCTCATCAGCTATCAATAAGACGAAATCAGAAAACATGTCTCCCTTTGATCTGTGCAAAAGCCAAGATCGCTATATACAGATGACTGTTGCAGCCAAGACTAGACAGTACGCATCCAGGGACCAACAACAACAGCACCAACAAAAAGCTCTAGCCTAGCTTTTGGTCTACGATCTGTTCAACAAACAAGATCTTAAATTCCAGAGGCCTGACTGAGACAACCGCAACTGAACAGGTCTTCCGGAAACAGAACGAAAGACTTTATTCCAGGCTCCATCCTAGGAGCAACATAATGGCCAAGACCACCAACTACAGAAGATGGATTAAAACGACGCTGAAGGAGCATAACTGCTAGAACCACAAAGAAAGACTTCATAAGCTCCTGAGGTCTTATTTTACCATCCAAGACAAAGCAGAAGTCTTTCATACACCACGGAAGCAACAAGGGGAGAGTAAATGATCATTCAAGAAGTCTATAGTTAATCCCATGACAGTATACTTCAGGGGTGGAGAAACCCTATATCTCCTAGGCCAAGGGAATTCCCTCTATATATCTCCAATAGTTACTGTGCCTATGCAGGGGGGAAAAAAGGGGGTAAAGCACAAAACACATATTTATTTATCGATTGATCGATTTTTTTGACATCTTTATTTTGGTGTAGAGATTGAAGCTGATGTCTCCAATATTATTTTATTTTATTTTATCTTATCTTTTTCTTTTTGCACTCAAGCATGATTTGATTTCAGAACTGAGACTATTGTGTGGTGCTTATCTTTATTGCTGTAGTGCTCACTGGTTATTTAATTTGATATTTCTTTCTGTATTGTTGTGGTGTTTCAATTACCTTTTCACATCCTCTCTCAAACTGAGGTTGGAAGCCTCTAGAGGAGCACCGCCCATTTTCAGTGTATTTGACTTCCTTTTTTTTTTTTCTCATATTTTGTACCCCAATCTATTGCTTTTCTTTCCTTCAAACAAAACCACATACCTTGATTTATCTAGCTCTGCCTCTTAAATAGAGGGGAAAACAAGGGAGGGTTCCAGGACCAAACAGATATGTGATCACGAATAGTAAGCCAGACAAAGAGGGGTCCACCTACTCTAGCAGCCCTGGGGGGTGATGGTGGGGTATATGGGTTGTAGAAAGGGAACTGGGATGGGGGGAGGACATATTTGGTAATGGGTATTACCCTGATTCAATGTTAATATGTACCTAAAATACTACTGTGAAAGATATGTAAGCCATTATGAAAAAAAATTGTGTTTTAACCAGAAACTTTCTCTGACTTACATGTATTATTATATTATATTAATTATATTCTATTTTATGTTATGTTACTATATTATGTTATGTTAGTTTACCTCATGTTAATCAATTTTGTCTCTTGAATAAATTCTTACAATAAAAAAAGAAAAAAAGCAAATAATTTAGAGGGATTACTCCTTTGAGCAGAGGAGGAAAAATAGACTTGCAAAAGATACCTCAAAATACTAAGAGATTTTTTAAGATAATATCTTTATTTAAGTACCATGATTACAAACACGATTGTAGTTGGGTTTCAGTCATAAACAGAACACCCCCCTTCAACAGTGCAACATTCCCACCACCAATGCCCCCATCTTCCTCCTCTCTCACTCTCTACCTGTACTTGAGAAAAGCATTCTACTTCTCTCACTCATTACCATTGTCATGATAGTTGTTAGAGTAGTTATTTCTCTAACTGCACTCACCATTCTTGTGAGCTGGTCCTTCCAGCCCTCATCTCTAATGTCTCTGGGCATTATTAGTTAAAATAGTTAAAAGTCTAAGAGTTTTAAAAATGAAAACAAAATCCTTATTTTCTCATCTAAAAAAATATAGTGTTTTTAACTTAAATAAGCTAGGGGAAGTAAAAGAATTGATGCATTCAAATAAGATACCTGGTGTGTAAAAATGCCTAAGTACTGCTGTTATTTAAGCAGCCATACCTATAGCTACAAAATAATTCAATCTTCTGGTTAATAGAAGATGCATTCCCTTTCAATAATTTATCTTCTTTTTATCTCCTTTACTTAAGTATAAAAATGAAAACATATAAATTATAGAAGGTAGGCATTTGAAACTTAACATGTTATTTGTATACTTATAATTTACTAAAAAGATATAATCCAGAAAAAGTCTCATTCAATTTCCCAAAATACTGCCTTAGATGGACTCATGATTTTTTGTGGTCTTAATCTACGAAAGAATAGAATGAATTTTGCAGTAAAAAAAAAAACATAAATCTTAACAAAACTAATAGTACAGATGATAGGATTATAATATTAGGACTAGAGAATGTTTGCCACATTGACATACTTCATGGTATTTTGTTATATGTGGGAGGTTTCACAAGCTTTGCTTTACACATAAGGTGTGATGTAAAATTTGTAATGATACCCATTAGCATCACTGTCAAGGCTACTGTGACTTCTAGACTATTTAAGGTGATGGGAATTATGACGCTGGCATATTTAGACAACTGCTACAATTTTTTGAAACACTAAGTTGAGAAAAAATTGAGCACCAGGCTTCAGGTGGTAGGAGCATTTCAGAATGGCAGCACCAAAGGAAAAATAATTAGCAAAGCCTTTCATGAAAGATAATTTTCACAGGGCCATGTGCTATTTTTGTACAACCAGATGCCCCTTTAATATAGTCATACTTTTGTTTACATCGCAAAATTCTTTTTCTTTCTAAAGTTAACAGACATATATCAATTTGTTCTAATTCTGTTGTGAGAACATTTAGCAATATCATCTGATTGACTCTCCTATCCTGTTTATCTAAGTGTCTTATTTTGTGCAGAATTGGTATAATATCAAAGTTGAAGGCAGCCTCCCCCACAAAACCAAGAGGAAAAGACACTGCTAAATAGCTCATTTTGAGATATTATATCACCCACTAGATAACTTTAGCAAACTTATTAAATTTGGTTAATGTATTTCTCTCTTGTGCAAACTATAAAGATTTTCCAGGATTACTTATTAAACAATGTCTAACCTAAATTTCAAAATTTGGGTGAATTGCTCCAAATTATGTCAAACAAGGCTAAGAACATAGTTCTGCTTGGTCAAAAATGCATATTTTATTTCTAAGGAGAAAAACTCTGTTGGCAAAATAAGAAATTTTATTTATATTAAAAGGTTATTTAAAAACTGAAGAGAAGAGAGTCAGGAATGCACTCACTTTGCATGCATCCAAGTTGGGTTTAAGTTGGGCACCCCAAACCCACCAAAAGTGATCTCTGAGCACAGAGCCAGGACTAACACTGGGGTAACCCACAAACAAAAAGAAATGGATAAAATGGAAATGATAAATAAAATGATTATTTGTGATTAGTTATACCATATGGTTATACAAAAAATCAGTTAACATGTTCAAAAGAAAAATGATTCCAATGTAATCAGAAATGAAAATTAAAGCAGAATAAGATATTAATTACCTACCAGAATAGCCAAATTAAATGATAGATAACCCACAAACATTAAAAAATGTTATAAAAAACTAGACATTGTTGAGAATGTTAAATTATGAATGTGACTATACTCATGTTCTTTTCTTTCATATTCCATTCTTAGGCACTTACCTAGTAGATACACATATTTGTAGTCATTAAGGCTTACATATAAAAATGATCAAGAGACTGCTATCCCTTTTTTTGCTGTTATTTTTAAACACCCAGTGATGCTCAGGGTTCACTTATGGCTCTATAGTCAGAAATTATTCCTGGAGAAGCTCAGGAATATCAGGGATTAGTCGATGTCAACAGCATGAAAGGCAACCAGCCTACCTGCTCTACAATCTTTGCAGGCCAGCAATGTCATCTCTTATCCTTGTTCTGACCTTAGTTGATTTCTTTTTTATAAAATTTATTTAAACACCTTAGTTAAAAAATTGTTCATCCTGCAGTTCGTTTTAAAGATAAAGTTGTTCATATTTGAGTTACAGTCATACAATGTACACCACCCTTCATCAGTGTGCATTTCCTGCCACCAATGTCCAGTTTCCTCTCACCCTCCCTGATGCTCCCTTTAGCCACCTCTCCCTGCCTTAGTTGGCTTTTGCTTGTAACATTCATTACTCACTAAGTGAATATTTTTGGAAGACTTCTTTGCCTATTTTCTGGTTTCTTTCTGCAAGTCTCTCCTTTCTTATTATATCATAAACCTCATTGTTTTCCCAGAAATCTCAGTTCCACCTTCACAATTTGGATCTGAGAGACTTTTATTTCATTCCCATTCTTCTGCACCATTACCCAATATGCTGAAAAGTGCTAATCTGGGTAATTATAGGTGTACATTATTTGTTTTCTATGTCTGAGGAATCGTGTTCTAATGTTTTGAAATTATTGTTTTATATGCTTTGCCAATTTAATATGTTAAATCCAGTCCTTCTAATTCTGTGTTAACCAAAAAAATTCATCTTAATTATTCCTTTTTTTAACCCACAGGAACAATTCAGTTCTTTAGGAATGAGTATGTAGCAGATGTCTCTAGACTCCAAGAAGTGAGATTGTCACTATAAGGAAAACAACTGATAAGATTTGTTACCAGCAATGAAATACAAGCAAAGTTTATCATTTTACAAAATGTGTCTATCAAGAGGTTGAAATACATAAATTGCTCTCTAAAAAAATCAATGATGCTTTTGTTCACAAGCAGCATGTATAATGCAATATGTCAAAGTGGAAAAAGTTATATTGCTAACCATGCTTATGTTTTTCAAATATAAGGCAAGTTCCATAATTAATCACTCCTAAAAAGAATGCTATAAAACATTCCTGAGTACAACATTCATTTTAACTATAAAACAGACCAAAGACTTTAAATAATTTTATTGATAAGGTTGCTGATTCTATGCTATGACTAAGCTTTGAGGACCTACCACATTTGGGCATAGTATCAAAGATGAGTATATGTAGTTATTTGAAAGGTTGTTATATTTCTCTCTTTCAAAAACTAGATTACTGTTTGCAGAATTGTATTTATAGTCTCAATAAAAATATGCATTAGCAGATTGATTTTAGGAAGAGCTCTGTAAATTTAGATATATTCTATTCAGTCAGACACTTAGATATTCAAAATAGAAATCAATTTTAATCATCTCAATATTTTTGTTTCAAAACATTTTATAATTTCTTACAAAATTTAACATTTCCTGTAAGAACTTAACAATGCAAATTAATTAGTTTAACATATACTGAGTCTACAGCTATTTTAAGAGCTCATGATCTTATATTTATTGATTAAATTGATTAAATTATTTCCAATCCCTTAATTTTGGAGTATTATCCCACATAAATTTACTCATCAGTCCTCATGTCCAATAAATTCTATCTCTCCTTGAAATTCTTTCCAGCCCTACATAATTTACTACACAAAACACAATATTATTTCTCTGGTTACTTTACCAATTAAAGAAATAAGGATATTCAGAAAATAAAAGATTTGCATCATTTAGAGTTTCTCAACCAGATAAATACCTTATTCCCTACTGTTTTAAAAGGAAAAAAACTCTAAAAGGAAAAAAAGATTTGAAAAGTCAAAAGAAAGATTTATGAACAATCCAGGTGTCTTCTTTCCCCTTCCCTCCAACAGATACAATTAAATGAAGATAACAATAAAACATAAAAATGAAACTTACATAATTACTGACAGCTTAGATATGAATTCAATCTCTAGAGTCATAGGCTTTAGAGATCTCCAAAGCAATGCCAAATGTGTCCCCAATGACCCATAAGCTTTGCACCACCAGTGACACTCTACCAGGTTGAACCAAAACTGAGAATAACTCCTATAAAAATTAACTTAAGTGTTTTAACTTTTGAACTCTCTTCCTAAAATTTGTTCTTGATGATTCATTATATACTCAAGTTCAACACAGATTGGAGGGGAAGAATTAAATTTCCAAAAAGAAAGGGTTTCCTTTCTAAATGTATCTCAATAAACTTTTCTTTTCTCATCTGAAAGGCTGGTAATCATTTTTTTCTTTATTTAAACATCTTAATTACAAATATGATTGTGTTTAGGTTTCAGTCATGTAAAGAACACCCCCCTTCACCAATGCAACATTCCCACCACCAATGTCCCAAGTCTCCCTCCATCCCACCCTACAGCCACCTGTACTCTAGACAGGCTTTCCAGTTCCCTCATCCATTCACATGGTTATGGTAGTACTCAGTGTAGTTATTTCTATAACTGCACTCACCACTCTTTGTGGTGAGCTTCATGAAGTGAGCTGGAAGTTCCAGCCCTCCTCTAAGTGTCTTTGAGGATTGTTGCAAAGATGAGTTTTATTTTTCTTAAAACCCATAGATGAGTGAGACTATTTTGCGTCTCTCTCTCTCCCTCTGACTTATTTCACTCAGCATGTTATACTCCATTTACATCTATGTATAGGAAAATTTCATGACTTCATCTTTCCTGACAGCTGCATAATATTCCATTGTGTATATGTACCACCGTTTCTTTAGCCATTCGACTGTTGAAGGGCATCTTAGTTGTTTCCAGAGTCTGCCTATTGTGAATAGTGCTGCAATAAATATAGGTGTGAGGAAGGGGTTTTTGTATTGTATTCTTATGTTCCTAGGGTATATTCCTAGAAGTGGAATAGCTGGGTCGAATGGGAGCTCAATTTCCAGTTTTTAGAGGAATCTCCATATTGCTTTCTATAGAGATTGGACTAGACAGCATTCCCACCAGCAGTGAATAACAGTTCCTTTCTCTCCACATCCTCGTCAGCACAGATTGTTCTCATTCTTTGTGAGGTGTGCCAATTTCTGTGGTATGAGATGGTATCTCATCGTTGTTTTGATTTGCATCTCCCTGATGATCAGTAATGAGAAGGATTTTTTCATGTGCCTTTTGGCCATTTGTATTTCTTTTTTATCAAAGTGTATGTTCATTTCTTCTCCCCATTTTTTGATGGGATTAGATGTTTTTTTTTTTTCTTGTAAAGTTCTGTCAGTGCCCTGTATATTTTGGATATTATTTGGGTATTAGGTGAATAGTTTCTCCCACATGGTGGGTGGCTCTTGTATCCTGGGCACTATTTCTTTTGAGGTGCAGAAGCTTCTCAGCTTAATGTATTCCCATCTGTTGATCTCTGCTTCCACTTGTTTGGAAAGTGCAGTCTCCTCCTTGAAGATGCCTTTAGTCTCAATGTCATGGAGTGTTTTACTGACTTCTTGTTCAATATACCTTATGGTATCAGGTCTGATATCAAGGTCTTTAATCTATTTGGATTTTACCTTCATATATGATGATAACTGGGGGTCTATGTTTGCTTTTTTGCAAGAGGCTAATCAGTTCTGCAAGCACCCTTGTTAAAGAGGTTCTCCCTGCTACACTTCGGATTTCTTGCTTACTTGTCAAAAATTAGGTAATTGTATGTCTGAGGAACATTGTCTGAGAACCCAAGCCTATTCCATTGATCTGAGGGTCTGTCTTTATTCCAATACCATGCTGTTTTGATAACTATTGCTTTGTAGTACAGTTTAAAGTTGAGGAAAGTAATGCCTCCCATTTTCCTTTTCCCAAGGAGTGCTTTAGCTATTCGAAGGTGTTTATTGTTCCAGATGAACTTCATAAGTGTTTGATCCACTTCTTTGAAGAATGTCATGGGTATCTATAGAGGGATCACATTAAATCTGTACAATGCTTTGGGGAGTATTGCCATTTTAATGATGTTAATCCTGCCAATCCATGTGCAGGGTATGTGTTTCCATTTCTGTGTGTCCTCTCTTATTTCTTGGAGCAGGGCTTTATAGTTTTTTTTTTTTTTTGTATAGGTCCTTCACATCTTTGGTCAAGTTGACTCCAAGATATTTGAGTTTGTGTGGCACATGTGAATGGGATTGCCTTCTTGATGTCCATCTCTTCCCTATCATTATTGGTGTAAAAATTGCCACGATTTCTGTGTGTTAATTTTGTAGCCTGCCTCCTTGCTATATGAGTCTATTGTTTCTAGGCGCTTTTTGGTAGAGTCTTTAGGGTTGTCTAAGTAGAGTATCATGTCATCTGCAAACAGTGAAAGCTTGACTTCTTCCTTTCCTATCGGGATTCCTTTGATATCTTTTTCTTGCCTGATCGCTATAGCAAGCACTTCCAGTACTATGTTGAAGAGGAATGGTGCGAGCGGACAGCTTTGCCTTGTACCAGAGTTTAGAGGAAAGGCTTTTAGTTTTTCTCTATTGAGGATAATATTTGCCATTGGCTTGTGGTAGATGGCTTTAACTAGATTGAGAAAGGTTCATTCTATTCCCATCTTGCTGAGAGTTTCTGATCAAGAATGGGTATTGGACCTTATCAAATGCTTTCTCTGCGTCTATTGATATGATCATATGATTTTTATTTTTTTTTTGTTGTTGATGTTGTGTATGATGTTGATAGATTATGGATGTTAAACCATCCTTGCATTCCTGGGATAAAACCTACTTGGTCGTAGTGTATGATCTTCTTCTTTTTTTTTTGGTTGTTTTTTTGTTTTTGTTTTTTTGGGCCACACCTGTTTGATGCTCAGGGGTTACTCCTGGCTAAGCACTCAGAAATTGCCCCTGGCTGGGGCCAGCAAGGTGGCGCTAGAGGTAAGGTGTCTGCCTTGCAAGAGCTAGCCAAGGAAGGACTGTGGTTCGATCCCCCGGTGTCCCACATGGTCCCCCCAAGCCAGGGGCAATTTCTGAGCACTTAGCCAGGAGTAACTCCTGAGCATCAAATGGGTGTGGCCCGAAAAACCAAAAAAAAAAATTGCCCCTGGCTTGGGGGACCACACGGGACGCCAGGGGATCGAACCATGGTCACAATCTTTCCTTGCTTAGCACTTGCAAGGTAAACACCTTACTTCTAGCACCACCTCGCCAGCCCCATGATCATCTTAATGATGCATTGGATCCTATTTGCCAGAATTTTTTTTGAAGATCTGTGCATCTGCATTCATCAGGGATATTGGTCTGTAATTTTTTTTTTTTTTTTGGCAGCATCTCTGTCTGGTTTTGGTATCAAGGTGATGTTGGCTTCATAAAAGCTGTTTGGGAGTGTTCTCGTTTTTTCAATTTCATGGAAGACCTGGCTAGAATTGGTAGTAGCTCCTCTTGAAAGGTTTGAAAGAATTCATTAGTAAATCCATCTGGGCCTGGGCTTTTCTTTTTGGGCAGATGTTTGATTACAGTTTCAATTTCCTCAATAGTGATGGGGTGTTTAGATATGCTATATCTTCCTTACTTAACTGTGGAAGGTTATAAGTGTCCAAGAATTTGTCCATTTCTTCTAGGTTTGCATGTTTAGTAGCATAAAGTTTTTAAAAGTAGTCTCTGATTACCCTTTGGATCTCTGCAGCATCTGTTGTGATCTCCCCCTTCTCATTTCTAATATGGGTTATCAGGTTTCTCTTTCTTTGTGAGTTTTGCCAATGGTCTATCAATCTTGTTTATTTTTTCGAAGAACCAACTTTTGCTTTCGTTGATCTTTCGGATTGGTTTTGGTTTTCCACTTCATTGATTTCTGATTTCAGTTTTGCTATTTTCTTCTGTCTTCCTATTTTTGGTTCCTTTTGTTGGTCATTTTCTAATTTTATGAACTGCGTCATTAAGTTATTCAGATATGCCCCTTCTTCCTTCCTGATGTGTGCTTGTAAAGCTATGAATTTTTCTCTCAGGACTGCTTTTCCTGTGTCCCATAGATTCTGGCAGTTTGTGTCTTCATTATCATTTGTTTCCAGGAAAGTTTTGATTTCCTCTTTGATTTCATCTCGAACCCATTGGTTATTCAGTAGCAGACTGTTTAATTTCAAATTGTTAAAGTTTTTCTTCTGTGTGGCTTTGTAGTTTACATCTAATTTCAGAGCCTTGTGGTCAACAAAGGTAGCCTGCAAGATTTCTATCCTCTTGATTTTATAAAGGTTTGTTTTATGTGTCAGCATCTGGTCTATCCTGGAGAATGACCCATGTACATTAGAGAAGAATGTGTATCCAGGTTTTTGGGGGTGGAGTATCATATATATATATATATATATATATATATATATATATATATATATATATATATATATAGTCCTCTTTCTTCCATTATTCTTTTCAGGGCTAGTATGTTTTTGTTGGGTTTCAGTCTGGTTGACCTATTAAGTGTTGACAGGGCCGTGTTGAGGTCTCCCACAATTATTGTGTTATTATTTACTTCTATTTTTATCTGTTCACATTCCTTGAGTACTTTTTCCATTGCCTGATCATTTGTCCTAAGGTTCTTTTCCAATTTCTTCTGCTGTGTTGAGTTTTTCTGCATCTCATCTTCCAGCACACTGATTCTGTCCTCAGCTACTGTTACCCTGCTGGCGAGGCCATCCACTGAGTTTTTCAGTTCAGCTACCATGTTTTTCAGATCTGTTATTTCAGTTTTGACTTTTCTGATTTCTGTCTTTGTGTTCTGTTCAGATCAATCTATGCTTTCTTTGAGTTCTACAAACATCTTCCATGTTGCTATTCTAAACTCCTTATCTGAGAGGTTAATCAGATGGTTGGGATTTTTTAGGTCATCCAAGCTATTGTCTTCATTCTCTGTGCATGGTGTTTGCCTGCGAGGTTTCCCCATTGTCACGCTTTTAGTGTGATTTTCTTCTGCGTGTTATGGTGGGGTTCATTGGTTAGAAAGAGTGTGCGGCCACGTAGCGAAGCAGAGCGGCGGTGCTCATCTGGAGCCTCTGGGAGAGCTATTTTTCTGGGCCTTTTTCAGCTCACTCCCAAGAGGTTTTGGAGACAGGACAGTGGAAAAACACGCACAGTCAACACTCACAGTTGGGACTCACTGGGCCGGCGTAGATTTTTACCAGCCTAAGGCTGGCAATCTTAAGATAACAGATCAAAAAGTATTTAAATCATGAGTGCTTATTGTTTGGCATATGGTTCCATACTACAAAACAAAATATCCATAAACTAAGTGTGTTACTGGCTAATTTTTTTTCCATAAAGAGACTCAAAGGTAGTAGTTGTACTCCCTTACATAAGTTTTAGCTTTGCTTTTATTTATTTATTTATTTATTTATTTATTTATTTATTTATTTATTTATTTATTTATTTATTTATTTATTTATTTATGGCCTCAGCTGGCTGTACTCAAGAGTTTACTTCCCTAGCTCTGCTCAGGAGTGACACTTGGCAGTTTTCAAGGGAGCCAAATGTGGTGTTGAGGACAGAACCTAAGTCAACTGCTTATCTTTTCTTTGTGACAGTTTTTCCTTAAATTTATTCTCACTTTCACTTAAATATGATCTCCATTTTAAATAAGGAGAAAATTTTAGAATTTGTGTATGTATCTTGTTCCTTTGATTCCATTTCTAAGAGAATGATTCTAACCAGTTTTTGTACTTTAGTGATGTTGAGAGCTTCCATGAATATTTAGTAATATGCCTAAGCTATCAAATCAACTTTTTCTTCTGTGAAAAGTTTTCAAAACTCAAAATGTCTTCTACTGCCAAAAATATGTCAGATTAGTTACACAACAATCCTTCAAGTCCTGGAAGACTCTAAATTTCTGTGGGGAAAAATGTATTTCAAAATATATAGTACATCTTTCCAAATGCATTCTTGAACTTTCAGGAAATTAGAAGATCCTTCAAGTCCCCAAATAAATGAAATCAGTCTATCTTAGTGGGTTAGTGAGTTTCAAGGCTAGTTTTTGTCTTCAGAACAACTTGTCTCTATTTTTCTGGAATTTTGTGGTGAAGGGGGAAAGTGCACTCTCAGGATCAGTATATAACTGGTCATAAACAATCCTCATTGTAAAAATTAGAATTTCAAGAAATAAACTTTGCCATGTATAGGAGCTCTTAAAAATATTTTTTATTTTAGGTTCAGAAACAAGTGGAGTGAGAAATCATTTGAATTTTTAAATTTCAAATTGGTCTTTGCAACACCTTTGAGAGGTGAATTCAAACTACCTTAAAGATTCAAAAACTTCAGGTAAAGAATTTAAGGTAAAGTGGTACCAAGCATTCACTAGAATCAATAACTCTCCAGAACTCAACTTAGAAGCAGAACTCAAGTAGCTCATGTGCACAAACTCACAAAACAAATAGTGAAAACTCAGAAATATAAGTGAAAACTAGCAGAAACATAGTCAACAGAGGAAAAACTTAAATCAGATATTCACAAAATTGTAATAGCCAGGAAAACTTTTAAAATATTACTATGGATATACTAGAGAGATTGAACAGGAGTTAAAACTCTTGCTTTGCAATTGTAGCCAAGTTCAGGTCAATCCCTAACTCTGTATAGGATCCTCTGACTGCTGCCAGGTGTGGTACCTGAATACAGAGCCAAGAGTAAGCTCTGAACACCATTAAGTGTGACCCAACTCCCGAAAATAAGTAAAAAAAAAAATTAAAAATCAGCAAATATTAAAATAACACAAATAGAAAATTAAATAGATAAACAAACTAAGGAAAGGATTTGTGCATTGAATTGAAAAATCGTAACAAAATATCTTGAATATAGTTTAATAAGACAAGGAGATACAATAATTAAAAGACACAAAATTAAGACTCCAGAAATAGTTCAATGGCCATACAATATTTTGCATGTAGAAGTTGGAAGTTGACTCTGACATCTTATGGTTCCTATGAGCACTGTCAGAAGTGACCCCTCAGCTTTAATCAGGGAGTATCTCTGATCCCCTTCTGGAAATGACTCCAAACCTAAAAGACATGCAAAATTTAATGAGATGAATGTTTTAATTTATTGATTTTATTATAGCACTATGAATTACAAAAGTGTTCATAATAGAGTTGTTTCAGACATTTCAACACCAATCCCATCACAATATGACTGTCCTACCAATGTTCCCTGTTTCCAATACAGCCCCCAAAACTTTCTCCTTACCAGGCATATAATTTACTTAAGATAGCTTGTTACATAAAAATGACAATTATCAAATTGAAATTATCAAAATATAGACTAATAATCAAATTGGGATCATTGTTTGCTCTCACAATGCTGTTACTAAAGTGATTGAAGAGTTACTAAGCTGGGTGGTGATAGTTTGAGGTATTTTGTGTTACTGTTTTGCTCATTAATCTTGGTGAGCTTCTGTGCAACTTTTCCATCAGATTTGCTGTATTTCAACTGAACTGTAAATACTATAAAATTTGGAGGTGTCCCATAACTACTAGGAGTGATTCCTGATAGGAGATACCATAGTAACCCCTGAGCATAACTGAATATAGCCAATAAAAGAGAGAGAGAGAGGGAGGAGAGAGAGAAGAGTGAAAGAGGAAGGGAGAGAGAAAGGGAGGGAGAGAGAAAGGGAGGGAGAGAGAAAGGGAGGGAGAGAGAAAGGGAGGGAGAGAGAAAGGGAGGGAGAGAGAAAGGGAGGGAGAGAGAGGGAGGAAGAGAAAGAGGGAGAGAGAGGGGAGAGAGAGGGAGAGGGGAGAGAGAGAGGGAAGAGAGAGGAAGTTAAAAATCAAAGATTCGGGGCCAGAGAGGTGGCGCTAGAGGTAAGTGTCTGCCTTGCAAACGCTAGCCAAGGAAGGACCGCAGTTCGATCCCCAGGTGTCCCATATGGTCCCCCCCAAGCCAGGGACAATTTCTGAGAGCTTAGCCAGGAGTAATCCCTGAGCATCAAATGGGTGTGACCAAAACAAAACAAAACAAAAAAATCAGATTCAAACTCAATTTATTAAAAAGGTCTTGGATTCTTATAATTGAGAAGTGGGGTCAGAATAATAGTACAGTGTTAGTACACTTGCCTGGGGTCAATTCCCAGCATCTCATATAGTTCCCTAAGCCCTAGCAAGAGTGATTCCTAAGTGTAGAGCCAGGAATAAGCCATAAGCACTACAAGGTCTGGCCCTAAAACAAAGTCAAACCAAGAAAAGAGGGATCAAAGGAACTTGATTGAGATTTGTTTTGTTTTGTTTGTTTTGGGGTCACACCAGCAGTGCTCAGGGGTTACTCCTGGCTCCATGCTCAGAAATTGCTCCTGGCAGGCTCGGGGGATCATATGGGATGCCTGGATTCGAACCACATTCAAGGAATTATGTTTTGCCAGAATCAAACCTGAGCCCCTCTCGTGCAATACATGAGCTCAGTTCTTTGTTCTATCTCTCCAATTCCATAGCTCAAATTTATTAGAGTCAAATGCAACTCAAAACCCTTAACTGTGTGTAGACTTGAAATATAAAATATCAAATACAAATTAATCATATATAGATGGTAATAATTAGAAGTTTTACACCACTTAGTGGCATTTCTAATCAATGATCAAACACTTTGCTACATACCCTGCTCCCGACTTATGGCCTCTCTTTATCAGTCTAAAAGAAATCAGCATGAATTTGATTTTTGTTTCCAACTCTTGCCAGTTGGCTCTCTATATTAAAATAGAAGTCTAAGTTTTCTAAAATGATTAGAATAAATTTCTACCTTGGAAAAATTTTCCTGTCAAGTTTAAGGAGTCAAGCAAAAATCACAGGGCTAGGCATAATCCTTCTTTTAGAGAAATCTTAAGTTATTTAAGCATGTGGATTTTTTCTAAGCTTTGAAACACTTCAGTCAATGGAATCAGGATTAGAGAGTGCATGTGAGTATAAAACATCTGGGATTTTTGCATTTCTCAGGAGCAATTTTAAAACACAGAATCATTGCTGAATATAAGAAAATAAAGCTGTCAAAGAGAAAAGAAGTGAATAAAATGAGTAAGTGACAGAAGTAAAAGAAAGATGAACCTGATGGCTCTCTGTGCTGGGTTAGGTAGTACTAAGAAACTTTACAATGAAGTTTGATGATTGATCAATAATCCAGAAAATCCAATGCCATATATCGTATGCGGTGTCACAGGAAAGAATCTATTGTCTGCAGAGAAGAGTTCACCTGAGGAGACCGAAAGTAACTTTCTGGAGAAAAGACAACTAAACATGGCACACAGAAAAGATGTGTGCAGTAAATGTAAATTGGTTTTCTGTAATGTCAGAGTGCATAGTAAATCGTCCTCTTCCCCTCTGTGTTCTTCAGAAGCTGTTTAAATAATCAGATGAGCTTCAGGCAGACTGATGAGAGAAAAAAAAAAAAAAAGCCAGAGTCTACCACCTGTTTTCTACCTGTGTCTATGAGAGAGGCCCAGCAAAGCTGACTAATTCCTTACAGGCAAACTAAAGTGAGCTTGATTTAGATCAGGGCATTCACCTCTATATCTGTCTAATGTCCATCTGTATTGTAAATAATGTCTATCTATGTTGTATAGTCTTTCCCCCTGTCATATAAAACCCTTTCTCTTCTTCTCCCCTGATTAACACTTTACAAATCCTTTTCTTTCTTTTTTTAAGTTTTTATTATGGTCAAAATGAGTTACAATTGTTTCACAGAAATATTTAAGGCATATAGTGACAATGAATGAGTAGCATTCCCACCTACCCCCAGTGTTGTCTTCCCTCCACCCCTGTTCCTAACAAGCATCCCAGATCTCACTCCTTATCCCCCCATAGTGCTAGTGTAACTGTTCCCCACTTGTATAGCTTGTTGTAAATTGGGTATTGATTCTGTTATCATTGACTATGGGTTTGGTGTTCAAGTCTGATCATTTTTTATTTCCACTAAATATTCATTTTACTGACTGGTCTTGGTACTATCCATTTCCCCCTCAAATTGTGAGGCTGAACAAGATGATTCCAGTACTGTGGTTCTGTTGAGATATACACAAAGATGTGGAAGAAAAAAACAAATACACAAACAAAAACAAAAGCAAAGGGAAAAAAGTCCTTTTCTATCATTTCTCTCTCACTGCTGATCTGTTATTTCTCCCTATTTAACCCTTTTTACCCTCAGTTTTTAAGTCCTCAGGAAATGGAATGTTCCCCCACCCCAACCAGCTCCCAAAATGAAAGGACAACTTCCCAGCCCATCTTGCCTTGGCCCAGGAAGAAGTTCCCATTGTCCCTGCTCCTGGTTTGCTCTCTACGGCCCCTTTACTCCCACCTTCCTTCACTGTGGACTGTTTGTTGCTTACTACTGAATTTGGCTTTTAAGAGACCCTCAGCTTGGGGATACTTCCTGATTTGTGACTGCTGTGAGCCATATTTCAGACTCCGCAAGACCATGTTGCAGGCTGAAGCTGTGCTCCAGTTTTTATCCCCCCGCACCAGTCTATTTCAAAAGACTTAAAGGGATATGCATATTTCCTTTGTATATTTCCCTAGATTTATTTCCTTAATAGATATGATCTTATTGTATATTTCATTATGTATATGTAGTTTTCCTCTATCCCGTTTTTTGATTTTTTTTTTTTTGGTTTTTGGGTCATACCTGGCAGCCCTCAGGGGTTACTCCTGCCTCTAAGCTCAGAAATTTCCCCCGGCAGGCACAGGGGACCATATGGGATGCCAGGATTCGAACCACTGTCCTTCTGCATGAAAGGCAAATGCCTTACCTCCATGCTATCTCTCCGGCCCTTTTTGGTTTGTTTAGTAGAAAATTCTAGTAGATAATTTTCTCTTGGGTTCTGAATTCATGTTAGAACCAGGTTATAGGGCTTATTTAGCTTGTTATTTTTACCTCCATATTCGAGAAAGAGGAAGTTAATTAGGAAAATTATCAGGAAAGCACCACTAAGACATGCAGATTTAACTTTTACCCCCTTAGTTGAATGGCAGATATTTTAAGAGAAATATTTGCAGTCAAATATCTTTCACAAAAAAATAATAAATAACCAACTATCTCCACTTAGTCTTTAAGAATCTTCCCCTGAAGTTTTTATATCATTTATGACACTACCATGGTGCTTTTTTGTGTATTGACACTGATACTGGTGGAGGCTCTCAGGTAACTTATGTGATGTAGGGGGAGAAAGGCAGCAGCCCTAAAAAGAGAGTCCACTACTTTCTCTCTATCCACCTCTGCCTCCCAAAGAAGTGACCAGGGAGATCTAGGACTGTGAGCCTTACTCTAGCAATGAATGCAAAGTCAGTCCTGAATCTTACTCAGACCATTGCCTTCCCTCACAGAACAGACTTTTAGACAAACTGTGAAGTAAAAACAGGTTTTATTTGGAGATACTGAGGAATGGGAGGGAGAGAATAAGAAAGAGAAAGTAATGAGTAATGCCTAAGAGAGAGTGTGGGCTTCTCCGAAGGTGGAAAGAGCGCTGGTACACAATTCAGCATAATAGTCAGAAAATTCATAATTCAAAACAGGACTGCAGACAACACGTATTTAGACACCATGTACCGAGACAACACATGTGCGCCCCTTCTTGTTCCAAGTTGACTTTTATAGGGTCTCTCCCAAAGGGCCCAAGTGGCTTTCTGCCCCAGGTAAGAGTCCCGTTGTTATGATGGTTGCCAAGTAGAGTGGTTGGCGATCTTTGATATTTCTTTCCAGTCCTTTATTCTTCCTAGAGCTACTCCCAGTAGGGGGTTCAGTATTCTCTGAGTGTGCAGTGGCTCAGGTGAGACTCTTATCAGTGATTAAGTAGCTCCTCCAAATCCTGTCTCTTGGTTTTACTACATCTCAAGAATTCATTGTCTTATGGGGTCCCTTCCCTAGTGCCTCCCTGCTTCAATACTATTGGATACCATCTGGACATTGATTTTGGCTTCTTTCCACCAGGAAATAGTTGAGTTTTGATGACAATAGCCCAAGCTGCATATCAGGTCACTGTAGTAAACCTTTCTTGAACAGAATCTTCCAGGTCAGTTGAAGCTCAACCATAGCAAAGTATCTATTAAAAGCTTCTTCACCTTAAAATTGATCTATGAGTACATAGATAAATTAGGATTTTATTGTCCAAATATCAGGTTTAAAAAAACAGTTTCAGGAGCCAGATAACCTGGTTTCATATCCCAGCTCTGCAACTTACCACAAGTTCTTTAATTTTCTCTGTTTCTCCTCAGTACATACAATGCTCGGCATTACTGGTCCACAGTAACTATTGAAACTATTAGACAAAAGCAACTGTCCTTGCCTCAAAGCCTAAAGATATGGACAGTTTATCCTCAACTTATCCTTCCCCAAAAAGCCTAACTTTTAGGTTGCCATCTGCCAATTCTGATAGTCTATGTGACAGTCTGCCACACAGATCAGAAGACATGGTACAAAGTATAGAGATAGATCTATTAAAGCTCATCAGTGCTGAGGGCTCTCAAGTCAGAGAGACTTAGAGCCCCAAACAAGGGGAAAGCAGTCAACTTATACAGAATTTGATGGGCTTTCTCACTACACATCATTAATCACTTAGGCAAAGCAAATGTACAGAAGTAGAAGTGGCAATTAGGACAGGGCTAGGCAGTGTGAAATGAGGAAGATAACCCTAGGGAAAGCAATTACCATAATGGAATGTCACAAGAGTGAGCCAAGGTGTGCTTCCCAACTGAACTTAGAATAACATTTTAGAAAACAATTTTGTTATCTTTTATTTCATAGTATTATAATTTACATAATTGTGACAAACTATGTATGTAGCTTTTCATGTAGTAAATATATGTATAAATTATAACCATAGCAAAAAAAATTAAAACCATATTCAACTTTTTTGTGTGTGTTTTAAATCACGCCTAAAAGAAATCCTTTTAAAGAACCTAATTTCAGAGACCAGAAAAAGAATTTAGTGGGTAGGTACTTGCTTTGCACATGGTCAATGGCACTCCATATGGTCCTCTGAGCCCTACCAGGAGTGATACCTGAACATAGAGCTAGGAGCAAGCCAGGAGCACATCCATATAGAGATCATATTCCACTTAAATGGTTCTGGTTTGTAACTTGGAAGATGGTTCAAAAAAATGGCACATGTATGTTTTGTATGCACACACTCAATTGTTTGCACAGATTCAATCCCAAGACCACATAGTCCCTTGTTTTTTTCTTTTTTGAAGTAAAATGAGCTTTATTTGAAGGTGTTGAATAAGGGGAAGGAGTGGATAAGAAAGGGACAAAGTAACACACTGAAAAAAAAAGGTGAGCTTTTCCAAAGGTGGAAAGAGCCCTGGTACACAGCCCATCATGAAAGTAGAAAAGTCCACATCTCAAGAGGGAAGATGTGGGTGACATGTGTGCACAGCAGCATGTTCATGGACCCAGGCAGCGAGCACATGTGTCCCACATGAGCCCTCTTCCACTGTCAGAAGTGGCTAATAATGAGAACAAAGTTGGATTGCAACATCATTATATGGTGACCCCCCAAATCAATACTAAAACAAAACCAAAAATTCAGTTTTAAGAGTTAGACAAATTAATTTGTGATGGATTTATGCTACAATGGCCAAAATTTAGCATTCTTTTTGTTTTGTTTTGTTTTGTTTTGTTTTGTTTTGTTTTGTTTTGTTTATGGGCCATACCCAGCGGTGCTCAGGGGTTACTCCTGGCTATCTTCTCAGAAATAGCTCCTGGCAGGCACGAGGGACCATATGGGACACCAGAATTCGAACCAACCACCTTAGGTCCTGGGCCAGCTGCTTGCAAGGCAAACGCTGCTGTGCTATCTCTCCAGCCCCCAAATTTAGCATTCTTAAAATTATTCACTTGCTATACATCTGTATTGCTACAGAATCTTATAACTCATATATGTATTTATGTGTACTGTTTTTAATATTAATTTAATTTTTAATATTAATTTAATATGCTGTTTTTAATAATTTTAAATACTCAATGTTTTGTTTCCATCTTGAAGACAGTTTGGTTTGTTGATATTATTTTAGTATTAATAGTATTTCTATAGATATGATTGCATATATCTTTTGGCACAATTCTGAAAATATTTTCTAGAGCAATTTTTAGATATAAAAATTTGTAGAGTATATACTTTTTAATACTATAGTTTTATTTGGATGAATTTTATACAGTAAATTCTCCTTTATTTATTAATAGTTTACCATACCAAGGTCAAAAGTATTAAAAACCAATTATTGGTCCACAATAACAGTAAAAAGTCTCCTTTACTAATTTAATTGAAGTAATTGCTAAGCATAAGATAAAAAAGAATAATCATACAGAATCTTCACTCAAATAAAATGAGATATTTTTCATTTCATTTCACTTATTTGAATAAAATTCATGAAAACTTACATGCACTAAAAAGGCTTTGTGTATAAAACCTGTAACTTTAAGTTGTTGAAGCAGAATGTTTTTTAAATTTCAGATCATGGAAAATAGAAGGACTTATTTTGTTTATAAATTTGTTTTATTATTTTATTATAGGGTTCATACCAGCAGTGCTCAGACACAGATATATTGTGTCCTGCCTGGAGATACTCAGTCCTGAACTTTAGATTAGGCTGCACTGTGTGGTAGGGGCATCAGAACCTCTTCAACATTGCTGAGCTGGGTCTGGCACAGTTTCAGGAGTCAGACCCAGAGCTTTATACAGCCAGATATGTGTCCCCCAATTTGAGATCTAAAGGTTTATAAGACTAGTAGGTTGTCTATGCTAGTCAGTATTAATAATTCTTCATTTGTTGCTAACTATATTTGTTATTTCAAAGAGGTTACCTCTTATGTCATAACCATTATTTCTTCCTCTTGTTCTGGCTAAAACACCAAAGCAAGTGTAAAAAAAATACTATCTGGTTTAGTCTGAGCAACAGTATAAGAAAAAAAAATCTATTCTTGAAACTGTATCAGGATCTACCCTTCTCCTAACTAACATAATCCTCATCACCATATTTGCTCTATATTGGTATAGTTTTGGCATAATGGTCGAAGTGAATTAAAAGAGCAAATAAAAAAATAAAAACTCATCTAATTTTATTTCCTTTTTCTTTTTAAATCAAAGACTTAAAAATTAGCAAGAAACAGTGCTTATTACTTACACTTATTTTCTACAATTTGAAGAAGCTATGAAAATAGTCCAGTAAAACCTATTTTATGTTGTTTGAACCCCTGTCAGAGTATTTGTCCATGTTTGAACTACTCTAGTATCAGTCAGCTATCAATAAACATGAGCAGTTAACTCAAGATTCTGTTAGCTACAACTGGGAAAATATTTTTACATTACTCTTGAACAATTATAGCTAGTTTTCTGCCCTTTTCAAACAAGGATGGAAACCTAAGGTATTTTATCCCCTTACTATTGAGGTTGAAATACTTGCTTACTTTTTTTTTTTTTTTTTAGTCAAACCCAGCTAAATTCTGGGCAACAGAATTACCAATTCTCCATTTGTTTAAAAATAAAAATATAAGTGGTGGTATTATTTTATTCATTCTTTTAGCTGAAGTCATGACTCAAGAACTTTATACTGTTAAGGAAGTGAATCATCAGGCTTTAAAATGTGTTGCTATGCTACAGGATGACTTTGGGTGAGAACTTCACAGAGCAGTGAGCAATTTCATCTTAGTCAAAAACAAGCTATAATGAGTAACAAGGGCACCTGAGCACATAATTCGATAGCCCAGGACTGAAAACACTAGCTTCTTAATAATTTGCTTTGTATCCAATTTGTCTTCCAGGCTATTCTAGCTAATACTCTGGTCAAGCTTCTCATCTTTAGTTTTCAGGATATGTCACACATTTGATGATGACCTTTGCATGTTTCATAAAAAAATAGCTTTACAAGAATGATTCTATGTGGGTTTAAAAAAGTTTTTCTGTGATAAATAGAACATTATAGTTACAGGAATAAAAGTATTTTCTAGTGAGATATGTACTTTACAACATCACACAAAAATATATTTTTAAAATGAATCTATTAAGTTGATTGATAGCACCACGTTCTACTGATGGGTTAGCTTTTAGGGTAATAAGTAGATTACTTTGGAATCCATCTGAATTTTAAAAAGCACTGATCATAAAAATATTTTCATGGGGCCGGAGTGGTGGTGCTAGAGGTAAGGCATCTGCCTTGTGCGTGCCAGCCTAGGACAGACCATGGTTTAATCCCCCGGTGTCCCATAGGGTCCCCCCAAGCCAGGAGCAATTTCTGAGCACATACCCAGGCGTAACACCTGAGTGTCAACAGGTGTGACCCAAAAACAAACAAACAAAGCTTTTCAGGAAATGGTTTGAGCAACTGTAACTATTAGTAGGCATTTTGTTATCTGTAATGATTTATGAAAGAGTATTATATTTAGGTAACTAGTGTTCAGTTCTGCAATTCAAAACCTAACGTATGCAAATAATATCAGGAATCACACCCACAGACTAACACATGAAAAACAAATTTGGGGGTTTTTTTTGTGTGTGCGTGTATATGTATATTGCAGTCTTTCTGCAATACATTTAATCAGAGACAAATGGGGCTCAAATTTCTGGCACAGCCTTCTACTTCAGTATATTGGCCTCCATCAAAACTTCAGAAGGTGTCTTTATAATTTTGAGTATTTTATTATTTAAAAACCATCCAGAATGTTTAGTTTTTCTGACCCCATAAAGCATAGATCTACTTCTGCACTTTGTACTGAGTGATTAAGTACCAATATATACAAGGATAATAATATCTAACATTTATCATCATCTAAAAAATAAGTCATTTTTTTTATCAGCTGCACACAAGGCAAACACCCTACTGCTGTGCTATATCTTCGGTCCTCACCTTTACTTTTTTTATTTAAACACCTTGGTTACAAACATGATTGTGGTTGGGTTTCAGTCATATAAGATGACACCAGTGCAACATTCTCACCACCAATGTCTGAAATATCCTTCCTCCCCACCGGCCTCCATCTGTACTCTAGACAGGCTTTCACTTCCCTCATTGTTATGATAGTTCTCAATGTAGTTATTTCTTTAACTGCATTCACTACTCTTTGTGGTGAGCTTCATATTGTGAGCTAGAACTTCCAGCCCTCCTCTCTTTGTCTCTGAGGATTATTGCAAAAATGTCTTGTATTTTTCTTAAAACCCATAGATGAGTGATATTATTCTCTGCCTATCACTTTTCCTCTGACTTATTTCACTCAGCATAATAGATTTCATGTACATCCATGGATAGGAAAATTTCATGACTTCATCTCTCCTGACGGCTGCATTATATTCCATTGTGTATATGTACCACAGTCTCTTTAGCCATTCGTCTGTTGAAGGGCATCTTGGTAGTTTCCAGAGTCTTGCTATGGTAAATAGTGGTGCAATAAACATAGGTGTAAGGAAGGGATTTTTGTACTGTATTTTTGTGTTCCTAGGGTATATATCTAGGAGTGGTATAGCTGGATTGTATGGGAGCTCAAATTCCAGTTTTTGGAGGAATCTCCATATCGCTTTCCATAAAGATTGAACTAGACGGCATTCCCACTAGCAGTGGATAAGAGTTCCTTTCTCTCCGCATCCCCACCAACACTGCTTGTTCTCATTCTTTGTGATGTGTGCCAATCTCTGTGGTGTGAGGTGGTACCTTATAGTTGTTTTGATTTGCATCTCCCTGATGATTAGTGATGTGGAGCATTTTTTTCATGTGCCTTTTGGCCATTTGTATTTCTTCTTTGTCAAAGTGTCTGTCCATTTCTTCTCCCCATTTTTTGATGTGATTAGATGTTTTTTTTCTTGTAAAGTTCTGTCAGTGCCTTGTATATTTTAGAGATTAGCCCCTTATCTGATGGGTATTGGGTGAATAGTTTCTCCCACTCAGTGGGTGACTCTTGTATCCTTGGCACTATTTCCTTCGAGGTGCAGAAGCTTCTCAGCTTAGTATATTCCCATCTGTTAATCTCTAAAAAAATAAGTTATTTTTATAATACAGTGAAATATCTGTGATCATGTGAAAGGTATGGAGTTTGGAATCAGAAGAGAAAAATAGTGAAATCCTATTTCTGCCGCTGGTATTCTATGTTGTAAATACAAACAAATGAATCATATAGTTATTTTAATCACATAAAATATGGATATAAAAGTTAAGTCTCCATAGTTATAATTAACAATTATAGTACATAAATTTCTGACATTCATTTTACTGATCAGTGGGGGGGCAATTTGGTGGCAGTGGAGCTTTTACTTTAATTTGCTTCTGGTTCTAGGTATAGTGTCTGATTCACAACAATACAAAATTCAATTTTTCATTGAAGAGGTTTCCCCCTCCACTCTGAAGGTGTTAATATGTGAGTATTCAAAAATGGAGAAAAAGTGGGCAGAGAACCTGACTTGCACATAGCCAGCTTCCGTGGCACACTATGTGGTCCCCTGAGCCTGTCAGAAGTGATCCCTGAGCATAGTGCCAGATGTAAGCCTTGAGCACCACCAAATATGACCACTGACTAATAAATAGGGAAACAACTGGAATTCCAACACATATTACAGTGTAAAGAGAGATAGTCCCCTAGGGTGTAATTTTGAGCCATTATTGAAGTTATAGTAAAAATTTTTGAGAAGCCTGAGGAAAGATCATCGTGTAGCAGGGAAGTGGTCAATAAAGAACAGTTTCTAAAAAAAGAAGATATTCAGAATATCCATTTCAGAGAGAATCTTTCAAAACATGGCCTGATCATCAAAAAGCTTATCAGGGAGCATGAGGCCGTGGCCAATTAAATGAGAAAGCAACTGAACATAGTGAGGCAAGAGAGTACAGTTAAGTCTGGATAAAACAGACAGGAGGAGACCAGGAGTGTGGACTTTGGATCCTGAATGACAAGAACGGTGAGACAGTGTAGCAGTCAGGAGCCCAAAAGAGTACTAAGTAAATTTGAGACTGCTGAGATGGAAGAAGGTCGAGTTGAGTATACATAGAGAAATAGAGAAATTTCTACTGTCTAAGGAATGAGGATTAGGCCCTGGGATGAGAAGGAAGAAGAGACAGAGCACAGAAGTCAGTATGAATCTTGAGCAAATGGAGGAATATTTTTTTACCTCTAAGATTGGAACAAAGGGTAGAAGATGAGAACAAAAATCTGCAGGTATGTTAGGACCAAAAATCTCAAGATTTTTATGGTTTTGAGCCTGAGGTAAGCTCAAAGTTTCTGAACACTTACACAAATAATGGGTCAGAGTAATTTTAGAGTAAATTTTGGAGTTCCAAAGGGAGCATTATGAAGGGGCTATCTGTCCCCTAAGTCAGCGTTTTTCAACCTATTTTGTGCAAAGACACTTTTTTCATGAAAAAATAACATGAAAAAAAACATGAGGCACAACATTAGAAAATGTTAAAAAAAATTAAACTCTGTGCCTATATTGACTATATAAAGTAATTCTATTGAATAGGAATCAAATAAACACAAAGAAATTATTTTATAATTATTTTATTATAAAATAATAAAGTATTTTATAATTGTTCATATTTCTGTTCACTTACTCAGTGTGAAACCTGGGCCTGTTTGGCTGAACCAAAGATGATATTCTGGCAGGAATCGAAGAAAGATACACACGTAGCTCTTCGTCAACAGCTCTCAGTCTCTCTGTCTTTAGTTTTTATAGCAATCAGGCTTGAAAAGCTCATCTCATACAGATATGTAGTGGAAAATGGGAGCAATGTTGAAATAATTTTGTTTGCCAGAACGGGGAACTCCTTGGCAGTATTCAACCAAAAACTGTCCAAAGGAAGATCAGCTAATCTTAGCTTGAAACCACCGTTTTGTCTCAGTTCAGTTAGTTCCTCCTGCTCCTGTAAAGTCACGTCCTTTCCACCAAACTGATGCTGAGCAAGTAGGGTCCCTAACCCAGTCAAGGTTCAGTAGAGACTAAAGAGAAATAAAACGACAACTTCTCCTCAAGAGTTTTTAAATGTATAACTATTATCTTACACAGTGCAGCAGTGTGAACACCTTGCCATTGCTTGGTGAGTGTGAACATTTCAAGATTTCCTCTTTCCATGTGTTGATGCCAGAGTTGCACCTTTAAATGGAATCTATTTATCTTATCTGTACTTATACGCAGGTTTTCATTTCTGCCTTGCATTCATGTGTTCAGTTCATTCAGATGATGAAAAAATATCTGCCAGGTATGCCAACCTTGCACACCACTCATTACTTGCAAGTAGCTTTGCATAATCTGACCACTTATTTGTCAGAAACACTTTAAGTTCCTCCCACAACTCATACACACAAACCAAAACCTTGCCACCACACAACAACCACCGGACCACGGTATGAAACAGCAAGGTTTTATGCTTCGCTCCCATCTCCTCATACAAAGCTGCAAACATGCAACTTTTCACGGGTCATGATTTTACATTTACTATGTACACAACATCATCCAACATAGGAACTAGATCTGCTGGTAAAGTCTTGGCTACGAGGGCCTCACGGTGTAAAAAACAATGTGTAACAATCACATATGGATTTCTTTCCTTCACTCTGCTTACAAAGCCTTGGGTGTATCTGACCATGGCTGCAGCTCCATCGGTGCAGACACTTGTTCAGTTTTCCAAATTGAGTCCTCCTTGTTCACGGTATTCTGATGTGACCCGAAAATTTTCTTCTCCTGTTGTTTTCTTTCTGGCAATGCCTTGCAAAAAATAGTTTTCTTTAATTGCATCATCATCCACAAAAACACATTGGCCAAGAGTTTAGCATGTCCACTAATATCAATAAACCTGTTAAGTTGCAACGCAAATTTCTCACTGATACTAATCTTTTCCAAAACCACACTTTCAATGCCTACAGACATGTCATTAATACATCTGGAAATTGTGTTGTCTGAGAGAGGGACTTGGGCTATTTCCTTAGCTACTTCAGATCTGAGAATCTCCTCTACAATAGCTTTTCAGGCCAGAAGTATTAATGTCTATGCACAGTGTGTGACTTTTTTGACTTGGCTATAAGTTCAGCAACTTTAAGAGCCTTTAAGAGCGCATTCATTTACCTTTGTAGTTTTTCTCATGAAGGTTGCCTGTTTCTCGGTGTTTTCATGCAGGTGAGCAAAAAGTCTGCATTCTTGTTTTGAAGCGAAGGGTTTTTCTTTTGGAGATGGCATTTAAGTTTACTTGGGACCATAGCACTGTTAGTTTTTCACCACACACCACGCACAGTGGAGTTGGTTTGTTTTTGTTTTTATTTTTCATCTCTGATGAAAGTGAATCCAAATGAAACATAGCTTTTGCTATATTGCCTTGTGCTAGAGAATTTGCTTTCTTTTAATCCCCACTCATACTTGGGCTCTCATCTGGCTCCAAATTTTGTTCAGAGTGCAGTTCTTTCCTTTTCAAAACTTGTTCATCACTGCAGTATCTGCTCCTGTTTCACTGTCATTCAGTATTTACTCTGCTTGTCTCCTCCAGATAGCCACTGTCCGTCACACTCAACATTCTTCTGTGCATGTCTCCTCCAGATCCATCACTCAGCACTCCTGTGCTGCATCTAGGATAATCCTCCAGAGTCCAGATCCATCAGTGCAGCGATCTATTGCGATGTCTCCTCCTGTCAGTGTAACAGTGACACCAGAGCCATTTATAATTTGTAACATGTAGTTTTGGCTCACAAATAGACCAGTCATCGATTGGTCTATTTGTGAGCCAAAGCCACATGTTACAAATGAAATTGGAGTTTTTCCCACAACACATTATCTCAAGGCACACTAGTGTGCCATGGCACAGTGGTTGAAAAACGCTGCCCTAAGTCACTTGAACTGATTTTTACTTCCAAGCTTCATATTCTAAATGTTTGTAAACATCTTTAAACTTGTCTCTACTTTTACTGACAAGATGAATATTCATTCATTTATTCCAGTCTTCCCTTCTACAGAAAATAAAATACAGAGTGTCTGCTCATTTGTTCTCTCAGGGACTTGTGATTCTTACTGTAAATGAATCACCATATACTCACATTTCTTTATAAAAATATGAAACTTATGGTGTGCTTTTCAAATAAAGTGTTTAATAATCCCCCATTTTTTAGAGTGAATAAAATAAATGAACATGATGGATTTCTCCATTTGAGCTCTTTTCTCAAATCAGCTTACACCAAGTTTGTCTCTTTTCAAGATCAAAGGACATACATGTTTTCCCATGGATGTTGAGTCCTTTTTATCTACTCTGCATTAAAAAACATTTCCTGAGAGTCCTTCTTAATGCTTCTGTATTCTCTTATAACAACTGTAATTTGAAATTATAACTTTATTATGACTGTAATGATCATATTTTATTATTGACTGCTTTATGTTTATCACAACTACATTATAAAGTTTTAATGTAAATATACAGGCCTGTTATTCTTTTATTTATATTTTATTTTGGGGGGGGCACATCCAGTAGTACTCACAGCTTGCTTCTGTCTCTGTGCTTAGGAATCACTTCTGGAAGAACTCTGGGAATCTTATATGTGCTGCTGATCGAATCTGAGTTAGCTATGTGCAGAGTAAATGCACTATCACTTCAACCTTTCCAGTTATTTTTTTAATTGTCATTCTACAAATGTGAAAACACAGTGTCTTGCACACAGTAGTAGTAGGCATTTTGTTCAATATGGGAACATGAATGAATCAGCATTAACTCAGTAGCTTTAACATACAAGTCTTTGTCTAATGAAAGTCTACATTTTATCTTCATTTATTTTATGACTGTTTTATGAAGATCAAATAAAATTCTACAAAAAGCCCTTTATATTCTATTGTCAATATCATGCTTGCAGAGGAGACGTTGCCAAAATATGTACATTGAGAAAAAGAATTCATTTTACTAAGATAAAAAGTTCTGTTAGGGATTGAGTCAAGGTTTGTGCTGTACTCTCTTCTGGGCCTTTTCTCTCTGTTCCTTGAAGCCTGAAGGATAAAGGAACTTGACTGATGACTGCCTTTCTGTTCCTATCTTCTTGGCATAGACTGTTCCTTGGTAACATCAATAAATGTTTCTTTTTGCCCACTGGCATATGAACTCAAAAAAAAATAAATAAATAAAGACCCCAAGAGAACTAGATTTTGGTGTGACAGACATTTGTTTATAAAACTATATGTAATTAGAGTTGGACAGAACCAAAGTGTGAGTTGGTATGACAAAATTTCCTTTAAAGTGTAGAGCAATCATTTATATCAATGTTCCAACTGTTCAGAGAGATAGTCATCAAAACATCTCTCATCAAAGCCTTTTGAGGGAAGTAAATAAAACAGGAGCAGAGTCTTGATTCTAAAGCATATAAATCCTGCTCTGTTTGATTTTCTGAAGTTTGCATTTTAATGTTAAAGCACCAACAAGGTTGAGGAAGCAGCAGAGAAGAAACTGCTTAGAAATTATGCCTCCAGCCACAGTTAACAAGCTAACTGAATAGCTGATAACAGGACCCAGCCACTCACACATACTAAACAGACTTCTACCAATAAAAGCCTACAGAACAGCCTTTACCTTGGTCTCTCCCCACAAATGTTGCAGAGAATTTATCAAGTTAAGCAGAAGACAAAAGGGGAATGAAGAGAGTAAAGCCCTTGGTAGGTAATTCCTGTGGAGAATACTTCAGAATTGTTTATGCAAACAACAAATCCCTGAGATGTTCAGACCTTAGGTATATATTTTAAGTTTTTCTTTAGCTCCTACGTTCACCCAGAAACCTACCTTCCAGGGAAGAACATATTTTATACATTTGAAAACACATAAAAGAAAATGATCTTAAGTTATAAGTGTAGTCTTTGATAACCTGAAGTGTAGACTTGAACATTTGTCTCCAAAAATAACTTAAATGCATAATATGTTTAGACTTTGGTCCCTTTTACAAGTACCCCAAACTCTAATTTGGCTGAGAAACATTGCCAGTACTTACTTCCCTGACACCTTTTTAAAATCAACAGAGGGAAAATATAAAAGAGAAATAGAGTGGAATAGCTTTATTGAAGACACTTACAATATGGAATTGTTACACAGTTCTACTTCACTTCCTTGGAGTTGAAGATTTGTGGGGTAGCTTTCCTGACTGGGAACAGATTTGGCTTGTGGAAAATGTCAGACAGGTTAAGTACAGATTCAAGATATTGATATCCTTATGAGTGAGTGGGCGAGAATAGTTTGACTAGGTTCATTGAGCATTTGGAGGAGTCATAAATCATTTGTAGCAGAGTCATTGATGTGCATAATTGTTCACAATAATTAGAATAACTCACACTTTAGAACATTCACTAAGTATCAGGCTCTGAAACTTTTATAAGCAGATGTTGAAGAGGTCAGTGAGAGAAATATTCAGATGTCTGTCACTATTAAAAAATAATCAACGCAATTCCTATATTTTCTTATATCCAAATTTCTTATATCCTGGGATTATTACCAGGGACACCATAAAAGGTTACATAGTTCTTCTCAACTAGGGTAATCTTGGATTTCTTTTATGCAGAATTCATAAAGAGGTTTTCTTTACCTTTTCCTTATTTGTTCTCATGTTAATTACTCCATTTTCTAGAGTAATTAATAATAATCTACAATAAGTAATACTGTAAGTATAGTATATTACAAGTAAGTAATATAATAAGTTATCTATATAACCATCTGGTGGAACTCAGTGTCACTATTTCCAGTTCCACTAGTATATAAAATTGAGATCATTGATTAATCTTGGTTAATCTGTCCCAAAGCATAATGCTGAGTCTCAGTCCAGAAACTCTCAAGGGTTAATAATAACAATTATTCAGTTACAATTATTTAGAGTGGTAGAAATTCCTCTGAAATCTCAGCATCATCTTGCTGTTGAGGGTTGCCTGCCAAACAGCACAGCCAAGCCTCTTGCCTCCCAAAACTGCCATCTGCCATAGTTTTTGCCCAGGCCAAACTCAGCTGCATCATTTCTGAGTTCCTTGCTTTTGCAAAGTCATCCCAAGGTAAACGACAGAGAACTGTCCTCCAAATGACTGCACATCCCCAAATAAATGACTCTACTGAAGAAGAGATGACAGCTGAAGGAGCTGCTTCCAGGGAGGAGATGCACACTTGCTCACCTGTGTGCTCTCCCCACATCCCCAAGCAGCGCTTGTCATCCGCCCTCTCTCCTCCCCATCTGGAAGAAGGAGGAGAGGGGCGGCAGCCTTATTATAATCTGGAACAGTGCCAGCCTTGCACAGCTGTCTTTATTATTCAGCCTTAGGAAAGCACCTTCAAAATAAACAGGGACAGGCTCATGTATGTATCGAGGAGAAATGTAAGTGTCTAATCAATCGAAGTCAGTAAACCCAACATCAACCACCTCTGCTAATATATATGTTTGATGCAAATAGAATGTGAAATTCAATAAGAAAATTAGCATCTTGGGATCTTCATCCTTTCACTGAATAATTATTATATTGAATTGAACAATGATTTTAATGCAGATTCATGGTAATATCGTTACAAATATGCAATTAAATTATTTGAAAGCCTAATTAGTTTACAGAGCACTGCCTCTAAATGATAGGACAATTAGTTTTAGTTTTAGCTTTGCTACATCCCATTTAAATGCTTTTAGCAATGCTCTCATAATCATAGAACCACATAATCCTAATCTGAAATTTTTCATCTGTTCTTTCTATTGACATTACTAAATAACACCAGTGAATCAGAAAGATTGTAACCAGATAAGTCAAATTAACTTATATGGAACTAACACAGGTTGGATCCCAGCACCATATATATTCTCCCAAAAACCTCCATGATTCCTGAATACAGTCAGGAGTAAACACTTGAGGGTACACTCAAATTGCAAAAGTAAATAAATAAATTCTAGTATTGACATTATACAAAGAGTGGAGCAGGAAGTTGATTAGTGCTTTTACCAATACACTTATTATTAGCTTGACCAACTTCTATTTTTAAGTAATTTTAGGTTCATTGAGAAAATATAATAGTACAAAAATTTCTGCATATTCTGTACTCAGGTTCCCCAGTTTAGATGATGAGCTTGATAAATAGTATGAATATAGATAAACTTACATAGAAATTCATATAAATAATTTTAATATATTTATGTATGTGTATATACTTATAAATACTTATATTTATACATAAATATTTATGTATGTATGTATACTTTGTTACCTATAAATTCGTCTACATGTATATAGAAATAATAGCTTTTCTGAGTCATGTAAACTATATCCGTGATGTTCCTCTACCCTTATGACTACCAGAATCAGTATATTCACAACCATTATGATAACCAAAATCAGTATATTCAGTGTATCAATCTCAAATTCATGTATATATATTCAACCGAACATCTTTTGGAATGATACATGTGATTAAAAAAATAAACAATGTAGGAACATGAGTGTGGTTGTAATAAATGAAACACTATTGAAATTTTATTGACTTCTTTAAAAAATGTAAGTTAACATTTACTAAAGACATTGATCACTTTGTCTAAATGCAAAAAGCATATTCAAACATCTGGCATGACTACTTAATGTTTTCAGGTACATGAGAGTAAATTAGATGAAAAGGGATCCACTAACAAAACAGTGAGTGGCTTTGATATCTGCCATGAGTGAGTTTCTTAGTGGTGGTATTATTGCTGGCAGCATATAATCAGCTGTCAGAGAGTGATAAGAAGGAGCTAACCCCTATGGAAGAGAACTCATGATAGAAGAATGATGTTCCTTTTAGCACAGGCAACATGACATGATTTATGTCAGAGTGAAAAATAGCAACTAATGTTTCTCTTCACTTTTATTGAACACCTTGTAGTCTGAAGAGGAAAATCTAATCTTTGATTTGGTTGTATAAATTATAAGTATCCTTTGGAGCAAACTTCTGATATTCCACCAACTTGTCCTTTAAACTAGAAATGTCACTGCTGGCATTACTGCCCCTCCCCCAAAGCACTTTAAATAGTATTAAACAGACAAACCTTTAAAATACACAAAAGTGGTCACTATATTATGCCTACTAACTAGTAGTAATATGCACATACAAAGCAAAAAAAAAAAGTACCTTAAAATTCTAAAATAAAAAGACCAGGAAGACAAAATAAATTGCATATCCAAAAGACAGATTAGGAATGTTGTAGAGGAGAATTTTAAAAACTTAATTTAAAACACAATAGTGGGGCCGGAGAGATAGCATGGAGGTAAGGCATTTGCCTTTCATGCAGAAGGTCATCGGTTCGAATCCCGGTATCCCATATGGTCCCCTGTGCCTGCCAGGAGCAATTTCTGAGCATGGAGCCAGGAGTAACCCCTGAGCACTGCCGGATGTGACCCAAAAGAAACACACACACAAAAAAATAATAAAATAAAAAATAAAACACAATAGCAATGGAAGAACTTAATTTGAGAGATTTATCTAGAACAGGGTTCAATTTAAATACATGAGATGATTGCATACATACAATGTTAAATTCTGATCTTGTTTCAAACTGGCCCAGTCTCTAGTTTCCTGATTCCCTGTATAGTCTCAGAGGCAACAAAGCAGGAAAAATAATCAAGTAGGTGTCCAGTATCCTTTAATCACAGCCAAGAATGTTTGGAATATTCCTAAGCAGATACTAAATGCCTAATTGGTAAAATGATTATCTGTTTTAAAATAATGGAAGCTTAATATAAAAACTCTATCAGGGGTTTCAAACTCGCGGCCCGCATGCCATTTGCGGCCCTCCATACAACATTTTGTGGCCCTGCCCTATAAGAATCTTTTTTTGTTTTGTTTTGTTTTAGTTGTTTGGGTCACACCCCCCAACGTTCAAGGCTTACTACTGACTTTGCACTCAAGGATCACCCCGACTTTGCCTCCTGCGGCCCCCAGGTAAATTGAGTTTGAGACCCCTGCAAATGATTCCTTCTAAATTTTTAAGAAATATTTCACTTTTCAAGGAATAACGGTTATTAGTTTCATAATAAAAACTTGTAAAGAAACCTAAGAAATGGTCCTTTGCTAATTGTCTAATATGGCACATAAAAGGGTGTCAATTGTATGAATAGGACAGAAAAATAAATTGTTTGCAGATAAAACTATGAAAATCACTCTTGTAAATGAAATAATAATACATTCTCATGTGGTGCCATATTCTACATCTGGATTAGGTTCTAACTGTATTGGTTTATGCAAAGTCGCTCATCTTGAGTCACTTGGATGCCTCCATTTTCTTCACCCAACAATAAATTAGAAACTGCTGTCAATTTTATAATTAATTTTTGTCTTTTTTGCATTCCTTTTTGGTAATGGTTTTTGGGCCACACACAAATGTGCTCAAGGTTTACTCCTGGCTCTTCTGTGCTCATGGATCACTCTTGATGGGCTCTGATGGTCATATAGTGTGCCATACATAGATCAGATCCAAGACAGCCATATTCAAGGCAAGTGCCCTACCTGCTAGGCTAGCAGCAACCTGTTCCTCCTCATCATCTTTTAACTAGATCCATTAAGCAAGCCATTTATAGACTATCATGGGTAAACAACAAAGGGCAAAAAAAAACCATGATTGATGCAAGAAGATTTCAGGTTTATTTCTCTCTCACTAATTCCAGCAATATCAAGCTAGTATTCCCTATAGTTTATAGTTGTCTTTGTAATAACAACATAAGGAGACTTCCAACTTGTCATGACAATGCCTCTACAATGGAACCAGTGATTGTCAGATAGAAGAGCACAGGACGTGATTAAAGGCAGAAACTGCTCTTCTTACCTAATTAAATGTGAAACTGGCAAAGTTGACCAAAACTAAGTGTTGTCATAGAGCTAAATTAAACTTAAGGTCATGAAAAGAGGGGTGCACGCAGCCCATCTGCTCCTCAATAAAGTTCAAATTCTTATGCTACAGTCTCTTATACATTCACTTTCAAATATTCCCTCCAAACTGCCATTAGACTTATTCAATCTAAAACACAAATTAACCAGAGACCTCCTTTTGACTATAAGAACTTTTTCAAGGAGCTGTCATATACATTTCAAATAGCTGTCATAAACATTTTAAAGTTCCTATTATTTTCTTATAAGTGAATGCTTTGAGTGGTCAATCTGATTGCAAACACATATACACCATAAGTGGAAATATTTTAAATTATCTAATGCACAACATAAAACATATAATTTAAATCTGTATTTAACAAAAAATTGTTAATGTGTTCTTGTCTGTCTTTGTATATCTAAATGCTACACATTTCAATTAACTTATATTAGCAATATATTTTATTTGATTTTTATAGCAAGGTTCTAAGTTAGATTTTGTCATGGGAACTAGACAGAAAATTCATAGAGTTAAAAATATTTAGGTCTATTAAAAATTTATCATTTTATAAATCAATATTTGGGGTTGATCTGAACGTGCAACTCAAGGAATCACACTAGTGCCTCACACACAAGGCATGTGTTCTGTCATGAGCAATTTACTTGGCCCCCCTTAAAAGTATGTGGTAGGCGTTATTAGGCATACTAAGCTACAAACATATCAGAATGCTGTGTTCAAACTTCTTGTCCCTTAATTTCAGAACTCTAGTTAGACATCATTCTTTGTATTTCCTCTATGTTCTGTTACCTCTCTATATAAGACACAATAAAGATTTCTATTTTTATTGTTCCTTTACTTAATTTCTGTTTTTTTAATTACTTTTATTCTTTAAATTCTAGCTGAGCATTGTCTCTAATATTTGTTTTGGGGTTGCTAAAATGTGCATTGACCTAATATGATGTTCACTGCAATATGACTAAACATATTATATTCTAGGCAGTATTCAATGTACCATGAACTTGGAATTGAAGCAGACATATTCATTTTCCTTGTAAAGTATTAGCAAAGTATAGATATGATCCTAATCAAAAACGTTCTTTCTTTCACTCTTGTTATGTACAGAAAGCAATTCATAGTTAAAACATTCTCATTAGTAAGATTTTTACAGTGATTCCAACAGTATTTCCTGCTCACAGAATATTTCTTAGAATTGTAATTGTGAGAAGACTGAAATGGTGGTGAATAACAGAGTTACTTGGGCAGAAGAAATATATTTTTCATATAACAAGAGGCAGAAGCACCCTTGAGCATCAAATGGGTGTGACCCAAAAAACAAGAGGCAGAAGAAGCAGATACCCTGCAAAGAGAAACTGTTATTTCTTAAGTATTCTGCCTAACATTCCACATCCTGCTCCCTTGTCCTGCTAACTGGAATTAACCAACAGACTCAAAGAGTTTGAGTACAAAATTAAACCTAAAAGACTTATTTGTAAACAGAAATTATCAAAATAATCTGTTTATATGTTCCATACTCCTAGGTTCACAAAATATTTAAAAATCATAAAATAAGCAGGTATGGAAGAAATGAATGTAAAACACTAGAATAATAATGTTATATGGTATTAATAGCAGATATATATGTATATACATATGATAGGAAATTTGGGATTTGCTAGTTTCAATAATTAAATTATTTTTAATAGCTTATGACTACAGTTTGTTGAAAACCTGGACTAAACCACAATTTTCTTCTTTAACCTATAGGAATATATCTCAATTGGGAAAATCTGCCATACACCTTCCCATACAACATTTGACTGTGTTTAAAATTAGTTTTTATTGTCATATATGAGAGGGAAGAGATAGCAAAAATCTCATGGATAGAGGCCAGGGTCCTTTAAAATATTATACAATAGGCTCAACAGCTTATCACAACAAATAATTATTTGGTCCAGTGTGCACTGGTGGAAATGCCATCTAAGTCAGTCTTCCTGAAAAACAATATGGATATTCCTCAAAAACCTGGGAATTGAGCTCCCATGTGATCCAGCAATACCACTTTAAGGAATATACTCTAGGAACACAAGAACAAAATACAAAAATGCCCTCTGAACTCCTGTGCTCATTACAGTCCTATTTATAATGACCATAAATGACCCATAAAATAACCCAGGTGCCCAACAACAGATGAGTGACTAAAGAAACTTGGTATATCCACACTATGGAATACTATACAGCTATTAGGAAAAATGAAGTCATGAAATTTTTATACATGGATGGACATGGAGACTATTATAATGAGTAAAGTGAGTCAGAGAGGGATAGACACAGAATAGTCTCACTTATCTGTGGGATATAAGATAAATAAAAGAGAGCATGGTTATAATATCCAGAGATAAAAGAGTTGAGGACTGGGAGGACCAGCTCATGATATGAAGCTAGCCACAAAAAGTGGTGAGTTCAGTTAGAGGTGTCATGATACCATTGTGGATATGAGATGTTATAGCACAGAAGCCACCTATTAGCCAAAGACAAGGAGGGTATGAGTCCTGAGAGAAGGGTAGCAGAACAGGAGCAATATAAGACTACAATGCAGGGTCCTCTGATAGGACTATAATGGACCATTATGCATCTAGAACTGAAATAAATGGTTATCCTTTTAAACCCTGCATGGCCTGTGTAAAACAATTCTAAGTATATAGATATTGTGACCCCAAATATCCTCAAAGCATTTTTTCTAGAGTCACAGTTGGGAACATTTAAAGTGGAAGTCAGAACTCTAATACAATATTCTATATTTGTACAGTAGATTCTTCTATTAATCACCCCAAATATACTTATAGTGATTACATAGGGGAGAGGGAGATAAGTCAATGATCTTTGAGAATAATTGATTATTGACCCTGAACTGATATTAGCACTCCTATGGATTATGTCTACTAGGAGTTAGACAGAGTAAATTCTTACAAAGGCCAGTACTTAGTACTTGCCTTCATTAATAAGGCAGTAAATAATAGTTACTGTATTTCTGAAAAACTGGATTACTGTTGCCATCAATGGTTTTTCCATTGTTGAACCAATGATTACTGCCATTGTACCATTATCTTTTATTTTTTTGCATTCCATTACCCTATTTTCATTGTTTTATTCAGGTACTGTAGTTACAAAATTGTTCATTGATGAGGTTTAGTCATACAATGTACATCATCCTTCTCTAGTGCACCCTTCCAGTCACCAATGTCTCCCATTTCCCTCACACCCAACACCCCACACTCCCTGCCTTGGTAAATGGCAGCAAATGTTTTTTCTCTCTCTCACTCTTTCTCTTTTTGTCTGTCTCTGTCTCTGTCTTCCATTTTGACACTTGGTTTTCACAATTGTTAAAGGAGGGTCACTTTGACTGTTAGTTTCTCCACATTTAAGGCCAAATTATTGTCTAGAGTGATCAGTTCCAACTATCATTGTCCTAGTAGACACTTCTTTACTCTAGCAACACTCATTGTGGCGAGCTTTCTTTGAATTTAGGGCCTGATAGTTTATTTTAATTTCTAATTTTTTTTTTTACTGAGGCCATTGTAAATTACAAGATTTTCCAGTTGTATTTCAGGCATAGAGTGACAGTGAATTAGGGCCATTCCCACAAACAGAGTTTACCTCCCTCCACCATAATTCCCAGCATGTATCCCATACTTCCACTCTTGACCCTGGGGACTACTAGTGTAACAGTTCCATTTTGTGTTTAGCTTGTTATAGTTTGGTTCTCTTAATCCTATTGTCATTGTCTTTGGCTTCAGTATTTAGATCTGACCTTTTTTTTTCCATTCTATGTCCCTTGAGACCACTTGGCCCCTGGGTCCCCCCTTTTTTTTTATCTTTTATAGATTTGTAGGAAGACATAGAAATATTAGGCTGAACAAAATGATTCACGTTCTAAGGTTCTATGAAAAAGTCAGGAGCTCCTATCTAGAAGTTATAAATAAAATTAAAAAAAGAAAAAATGGAAACCAGATGAGGCAAGGTTTTTGGGGGATTTTTTATGGTTTGTTTGTTTGCTTGCTTGGGTTTTGTTTGTTTGTTTGTTGCTTTTGCATAAGCATAGTAAACATTGGGGAAAATTAGAAAGAAAATTTACAGATACAGGATGTCTTCACCATGAAGCACATGAAGTATGTTGTAATAAGATTGACTACAGCTCTAGACATGTTGGTTGTCCAACCCCAAGTTCTTTCTTTATGGTCCCAGGAAAAATTCTGCTCAAAGTTGTCAAATCAGTCTTCTGTAATTAGAGATCTTGTTGTATTGTGTGTGTGTGTGTGTGTGTGTGTGTGTGTGTGTGTGTGTGTGTGTGTGTGTGTGGTGAGCTTTCTTTCTTTGGAGAGGAGGAGGGTTTGGTTTTTCAGCCACACCCTTTGATGCTCAGGGGTTACTCCTGGCTATGCACTCAGAAATTGCTCCTGGCTTGGGGGACCATATGGGACGCTGGGACATCGAACCACAGTCCCTCTTACACTAGCATGCACAAGGCAGATGCCTTATGTCCTGTGCCACTGCTCTGGCCACTATAGTGAGCTTTCTACCCTGGGCTGGACTTCCTGACATTTGTCTCTATTGTTTGCCATACAATCTCTTGTTTTTCTTATATCCCATAAATCAGTGAGATTATTTTATGTCTATATCTTTTCCTCTGGATCATTTAACTAGCATAATAGTACATGTCCATCCATGTACAAGCAAATTTTATTTTTCCTAATGTCTGTATAGTATTCCATTTTGTAGATGGTCATGGTTTCTATAGCCACTCATTTGTTGTAGGGCACCTGGACTGATTCCAGATTCTGGCTATTGTAAATAGGACTGTAGTTAATACAGGACTAAAAAATTTTTGTTTTTTTGTTTTTGTGTTCTAAGCATTTCTCCCTAAGAGTGGGAGTGGAATTGCTGGGTCATATGGAAACTCTATTTCTAGCTTTTGAGAAATATTCATGTTGCTTTCCAAAAAGACTGGACCAGTTTGCATTCCCACCAGTAATGAATGAGTGTCTCTTTCTTCCCACAACCATGCCAGCACAGGCTATTTTCTTGTTCTTTGTGTGTGTGTGTGTGTGTGTGTGTGTGTGTGTGTGTGTGTGTGTGTGTGTGTGTGTGTGTGATGTGTGCTAGTCTTTGTGGTGTGTGATGATATCTCACTGTTTTTTAGTTTTGCATTCCCCTGATGATTAGTGATGAGGAGCTTTTTAATGTACCTTTTATACTTCGTCTTTGAGAAAATATCTGTTCATTTCTTCTCCCCAATTTTTGATAAGATTAGAAATTGTTTCTTGTAAAGTTCAATTAGGACCTATATATTTTGGATATTAACCACTTATCCAATGGGTATTGGGTGAAAAGTTTCTCTGATTTTGTAGATAGCCTTTGTTTCCTAGTCACTATTTCCTTTGAGGTACAGAAACTTCTGAGTTTAATGTAGTCCCATTTATTTATCTTTGTTTCCACTTACTTTTCCAGAGTGTTTCATTCTTGAAGATGTTTTATCCTTACATGTAGTTGACCAAATTTTCCAGCACATTTGTTGAAGAGACTTTCCCATTTTACTTTGTAATTCTTGTTTTTTGTTTTTTGAGGTTTTTTTTATAGAAATTAATGGTCCATGAACTTTGGGTCCATCTCCAGATATTCATGTTAATTCCATTGCTATGAGTGTCAGGTTTTATTTCAATACCATGCTGTTTTAATGATTATTCTTTTCTACTACAGTTGGTGAAAGTGATTTTTGCCCATCTTTTCGTTCCCCAAGGATTACTTTAACTATTGGCAGATGCTTATTTCGCCATACGAATTTTAGTAGGCCCTGATCCACTACTTTGAAAATGTCATGGGAATTTTTATAAGGATTCCACTTGTATTTTAGGCATACTTTATGAAGTACTTTAGGAATTATTGGCATTTTAATTATATTAATTTCCCAATCCATGAACAAGATATATGCCTACATTTTCTTGTATCCTCTTTTATTTCTTGAAGTAGTATTTTATAGTTTTCTTTATGTAGATTTTGACCTTTTTTTAAATAAAAAATATAGAACGCTTCACAAATTTACGTGTCATCCGTGCACAGAGGCCATAATAATCTTCTCTGTATTGTTCCAATTTTAGTATATGTGCTGCCGAAGCGAGCACAATTTTTTACCTCTTTAGTTGACTTCAAGGTACTTGATTTTGCCACTTTACTATACAAGTCTATTTTTCTAGAAGCTTTTCTAGAAGCTGTAATCTGTAGGATTTTCTAGATACACTATCATGCCATCTGCAAACAATGGGAGCTTTATTTCTTCCTTTTCTTTTTTTCTTGTTTAATTGCTATCACAAGTACTTCCAGTACTATATTAAATAGAAATGACAAGAAAAGGCAACTTTGCCTTGTGTCTGATCATAGTGGAAAAGTGTTTAGTTTTTGCCCATTGACTATAATCTTTGTAATAATAAATTACTTTGAAATATTGAGGAAATTTCCTTTAAATCTTATGTTATTGACATTTTATCAAGAATGTGTGCTGAACCTTGTCAAATGCTTTCTCAGAGTCTATTGATATCATTTTTATTGATATGATTTATTGTATTGATGACTTGCCTATGTTAAATCTTTCTTGCATCCCTGGAATGAATCCTGTTTGGTTGTGGTGTAGCAGCCTTTGACTTTTACCCTAAGTTCTCTGACAACAGAAAACTGTTGGACTCAATTTATTGATACATTTTGCCACTCTGAGTCTCTTAATTAGTACATTTAATTCATTGATGTTGAGAGAGATGATTGTCATGGAAGCATGTATCATCTTTTTGTAGAAGTTTGGTGAATATGTTGGGTCTGCCTTACCTTAAAATAGAGCCTTCAGCTCTTTTTTTTTTTTTTTTTTTTTTACAGATCATCTTTGTTTATTTCCACTCTAAGGAAAATTTCCAGTTTTCAGCAAGTCATAGATTAGCTAAGATTTGTTTGTAGATTATATTTGTCAGGCTAAAATGGTTACCTTTTTTTTAAAATATATTTTTTATTTAAGTAACATGATCATAGTTGGGTTACAGTCATAACCAGAACACACACCCCCCCTTCACCAATGTAACATTACCCCCTCCCCCTTCCCATCCCCTGCCTGTATTCGAGACAAGCATTCTACTACAGTTATTTGTTTTTAAGTTCAGTAAGTTGTATTTTTTTCCTTAAAGGATAAGAGTAAAAAAAATATAGTAACGGTGTGATAGTGGCAATCGCCATTGTTTGCATAGGTCCAGAAAAATGGGAAAATGGAAGAAAAAAAAAAAAACTTTGACCTGATTACAAAAAGGCCTCACCCCAGAAGTTTATTGGCATAAGACTGACTCTGGGTTTCAGGCATACCAGTCCGTCCAACTCGAGACATTCTCAAGGTCCCGGTGAAACTTTTTCACACTTTATCTATTGTTGGTATCAGATTCTTATATTTAAAGACTCTGGATTCTGTACATTTCTTTCATTGATGTCAGGCTGATGTGGAGCATCCTCTAGTTTCAGCATACCATTAAATGTGGAGCGATCTGTCCTGCATGCAGACTGTTGCTGAGTTGTCTGGGTGTTGGGAGCACTCTTTGGAGTAAGTCAATGCCAAAGCAGTGGTAGGTCTTCTCTGGTAGAGGCTTGGATCCTGATAATGTTATAGGCAGTTGTGGTTGTTTCCATAGATGGTATCCATTGTTCAGGTGTGTGTGGGCGATGCCCATTCTTCTGAGGCCAAAGTCAAATCATTATGCCAATGTTCAGGGTAAAAGGCCTAATTACATTACCAAATTTGTGTTCCCATCTCTATTAGATAAGAACTTGTTTTATTTTCCCATTTTAATGTGCCTATGCAAAAGAGAAGCAATGCCACAAGATATTGTTGGTGCATCTGGGGGCAGATGAATAAAGTCCAATATTCCCTGTAACTTGGTTCAAACATGAAATCTATACAGAGATACTCTTCTACTAGTATTGATTATAAAACAGATCTCAAAGGGGGAAAATCAAACAATCAAATAACTAATCCAGTGGGCAAAATTGTCACTATATGAAGATGTTCGAAAAGAGTTATAGATGTTAAGGGAATACATCTGAGATATACAAAGGAGATACACGTGTCCCCTTTATGTTTTAGAAATAGTCAAGAGGGAGGAGGGTGTTTCCGAGACAACACTTTGGTCTGTGATTTGGACAAGTGAAGAGAACATGGAGCCATGTCCTCCCCTTGTTGCCTGCTGAAGCTTCCGACTCCCTGAGAGGCATTTGCTTCCTAATTGCTGGAAGTTGAAAATTCACCAGTCCCTTCCCAGCCCCTTGCAGGAGCAAGGAAGCCTGGGGTCTCTTTTTTTTTTTAATTTAATTTTTATTTTGATCATAGTGGCTTACATATTGTTGACAATAATATTTTAGGTACATATTTACCTAAAATCAGGGGGGGTTTCCATCACCAATTTGTCCTCCCTACACCTCCGTTTTTGTCCTACCTCCCATATGCTCTTCCCTCACCCTTAGGGCTGCCAGAATATGTTGTTCCCTCTGTATCTAGCCTAATACTTAGTAGTCTTGCACCTGTTTGGTCCTGGTGCCTCCCTTATTTCCCCCTCTAACTGGGGGGCAGGACTAGCTAGTTCAAGTTACATGGTTTTGTTTGAAGAAGGGAATAGTAGTAAACTGGGGTAAAGGTCTAATACGCAGAAAATAAGCGGAATTCTTCTAGAGGATCTCATCCTCATTTAGAGAGATGAAGGAGAAAAAGGTGAAACACTCCACCAGTACAAAAAGAAGTATCAAATATCCAGTGAGGACTCCAACAATAACGCTACGCACCACAAAAAAAAAAAAAAAAAAAAAAAAAAACACCACGGTCTTGAGATAAGAAACATGGCAGAGCATATAATGAAAGAAAAGAAAAGAAAAGAAAAGAAAAGAAAAGAAAAGAAAAGAAAAGAAAAGAAAAGAAAGAAAAGAAAAGAAAAGAAAAGAAAGAAAAGAAAAAAGTGTAAATGGGGGCAACAGCTTCAATAACCACACCAAAACAAAGAAATCAACCAAAAATAGATAGGTAAATATAATAATGATAATAAAAAAGATAAAAAACAATATATATAAAAAGATAAATAATATTTGTGTTTTGTCTCTTTTAAATTGCATCTCACCGGAACCCACTTGATGGGACCCTGAGCAGGTGTCCAGAAATAACCCTGGGGACAGGGAGGAAGGAGAGAGAAGGCTGTGGGGGGCAACGAGGCTGCATCTTTACCTTATCTTGGCCAAAAAGCCTACAGCGTGGAACCTTGCCATGACGTGTTGCCTGCTGAAGCTTCAGACTCTACCCAAAAAATTACTGTGAAAGATATGTAATCCACCGTGGCCAAAACAAAAATCATTAGTACAGAAAAATGGTTAAATGTGGGGTAACAAGAGATGGGAGTGAGGGAATAAAGGAATAAAACGAGCTCCTGGATGGCGTTCAGATAATGACAAGCAGATGAAACACAATGATATCCATATATTTGTCATAATGTTCCGCGCGGGACCACTATGGTTTCACAATGCACAGATTTAATAAGGAAACTTCCCTGGTAAGTTCTAATGCCAGAACCTATTGTGCTGCTATTCCCACCTCGCTGGCTTGCCCAGCCATGTGGCCAGGAAAAGCCCTGGAGTACGGAGGAAGGAGGTAGAGGGGTGCTGAGGTGACCCATGTCCCGCACCCCTTCCTAGGCCTGGTTAAAGAGGCCTCTGGCATGGTGGAGGGCTGCCAAACACCATGCTGGCAGAACCTCTCGGCTCCCAGGGAGGAAGGAGATGCTTCCCGAGCTAGAAGGCCAGAAGGTCAGAGCCCCCACCCCCAGAACCTCCCTTTGGAGTTGGGAGAGAAATGGGGAAAGCCTAGGAAAACCAATAAACTCCTCCAAGGGACTCACCTCGCTAGCTTGCCCAGCCATGTGGCCAGAAAAAGTCCTGGAGTACCAGAGGAAGGAGGTAGAGGGGTGCTGGGGTGACCCATGTCCTGCACCCCTTCCTAGGCCTGGTTGAAGAGGCCTCAGGCATGGCGGAGGGCTGCCAAACGCCATGCTGGCAGAACCTCCCAGCTCCCAGCTTCAGCTCTTTTTTTAAAGTAGGTTTTTGAGTCTGTAAAATTTCTAAGCTATTGTTTATCCCTGAAGCTGTGCATATTTCCTTCAAACCTGAATGTAATTCTGGCTGGGTTAAGTATCCTTTGAATTGTGTCACTTTGGGCCTTGAGGTTAGTTTGTGAAAAATCAGCTGTAAAGCTCAAGAAAGCTACTTTGTATGCAATCAATTCATTCTATGCATTTTTGAGTTCTTTTTTTTTTTTTTTTTGGTTTTTCGGGCCACACCCGTTTGATGCTCAGGGGTTACTCCTGGCTAAGTGCTCATAAATTGCCCCTGGCTTAGGGGGACCATATGGGACGTGGGGGGATCGAACTGCCTTCCTTCCTTAGCTAGCGCTTGCAAGGCAGACACCTTACCTCTAGCGCCATCTCACCAGCTTCGCATTTTTGAGTTCTTTGAACATCCTCCATATTTCTTCTCCAAAGAGAGGATATACATACATAGAGTTGGTACTTTTTGGGTCATCAGAGTTACTATCTTTATTCTCTAAGCATGGTAAATACCTGCTTTGTTTCCCCATTATCATGCTTGCAGTGTTGTGTTTTCTATGTGCCAATGCTGGGGTTCTTTGTCTGAAGTGCATGGCCACGAAATGAAGTAGAGTGACAGTGCTCCTCTGGTTCTGTCCCTAGGGGCGTTGTCAGCTCACCTGGCCTGCAACAGGGTCCTGGTCATTGGTCTCTTCTTTTCTCTCTCAGTGTGGCACCAGCTCACTTGGCTGGTTACCAGTTCCTGGGCACTGGTGGGAAGCCCTGGCTTTTCTTTCTTTTTTTTTTTTCTTTTTTTTTTAACTTTATGATTCATTGATTGATTGATGGGCTTTTGGGCCACACCCAGAGGCACTCAGGGGTTACTTTTGGCTCTGCACTCAGAAATTGCCCCTGGCAGGCTGGGTGACCAAACAGGATAGACCAAACAGAATCAAAGAAGGTCCCTCCTGGATTGGCTGCACGCAAGACAAATGTGTTACCACCTTGCTATCTCTCCGACCCTACAAGGCTTTTCTCTGGTTTTCCATTTTCCTTCTTAACTAAACATACATGGGAGTCTTTGAGACTGATAGTTTCTGAAAAGTCATAAACCCATTCAGATGGTGACTGCAATTTAAAGTGCCTGTTCCCTCATGAGAGTCCTGAGAAGAGATCTTTCCCAGTAGAGGAATTTAACCTTATCATGTAAAATATTTTAGAGATCCAACTAGAAACTATATCTTTCTGGGGCCAAGAAGTCAAAAGAAACTAAAACTTCAGTGTCTAATGACAAAAACTTGAGTGAGATAAAGAGTTGGTCAGAAACCAAGAATGATCCCTATTGTCTAGGTAAGAAAAGAACATAAACATCACAGATACCAACAGCATTTTAAAGATGGGTCACCATAGCAGTGCAATTAGATCATATCTCCTATTTGTCAAGAGGTTCCATCAGAATAAAAATCACATATAGAGTCTCTAAAAATCAATTACAGAAGAGTATTACCAGGTCTAAATAAGATATGAAATTTGAATAACCCTGATCTCCCAAGCATCATCATAAAACAAATGGAAAGTTGTTTAAAGTAAGCCTAATGTATATTTATCTAACCAAACCCATGCTTGGAAACTTCCTCTAAGAATATCTTATATTATAACAAAGTTGCTCAGATGTGACTTTCCAAAGACTATTATTTTTTATATAGTCCATTATTTTAGGCAGAAGGTTTCAAAAGGCATAATGTAAAAGCTTTTTAAATGGTAATATATGTCATTTTTTTCTGTCATAGTAAAAAAAACTACCTAGTTTATATGATTGGTAGACAATAACTTTAGACTGCTCAGCTCCATGGGACCTGTGGAAAGGAGATATTGAAACACGAAGATGATCATATATTATTATACTTCGTATTTAGACAGGCACTTAACACACATTAAAATTTTTCAGGTCCTATTTGGGCAAAAGAAATGGGTCTTCTGGAATTATGAAGATTATTTAAACTCAACTAGAGAGTATCTCTAAAAGTATCATGTGCTTGTTACCATAATTCAACTTTTACATTTGGTTATATGTGACACAAAAATTAAACTCCATAAACTTAATATAAAGAGTAAAAATAAAAGATTGTTTAGCCTTTATTTTGCCCCAAAGGTCACTCCAACTGATAAACTACTTAAAAGATGACCTGGATCTTCATCTGTTAGACCATCACAAAACCCATAATTATAACATGAACTCAATGTTCTCCAAAGACATGAAGGATTTTTAAATTGCCTTCAAATCACAACTTATTTTTCTTATTTATAAAAAGTGACCTGAACACAAAGGTGAATGTAGTTGCTGTTCTACATATAATTATCCTTATAATGATCACTTTTCTAATAACCCAGTTGCTCATATTAAAAGTTTTTGGTTATAATAAAAGGTCAGTGGTTTGTGTTCTCAGCAAAAGAACTTAAGCAAATTCCATAAAAGTGAAAAAAATTGTACTTTTGTTATTGGGTGATTTATTTTAGGCACCTTAATTTTTAGCCTTCATTCCAAAATGGATTTATCTTGTTGTTTAATAGCACCTTACCACTCAAGCTGTTCAGCCAATTCTGAGGAAAGAGTCATCCATTTCAGCATCAGCAGTAAGATGGACATGCTGGTGGAACAGATGTGCACTGTTCTCTATAATTATTTTCAGTTCTTGCTTTGCCCTTTACTGTCAATTTGAAATTTAAGCTTAATGGAATCAGAGTGGCATTTACCTAGAGATCAGTTCCAGATTATGTGAAACTCACAAAAATAAAGGTTATAACATAGTAAGTCTACTAATCACTTTTTGGAACTGGAATTAGATAACAGTTATTTTTGAGTAGAATAAATGAATAACATCACATGTTTATCTTGGGATAAATTAATTATTTAGCACTTATAGTAATTTAAAATCAATCAGTCTTCATCTTGTGCCTCTATCATCAACCTACATACCAACCCCAGATTGACCATTCAGAGTGCTGACATGGAATGTTTTATAATGACCCACCCAGTTGAAGAATATAAGATTTAATTGTGTGGTGCCAATCAGACATTCAGAGGTAGGATCAGAAGTAGTCGGAACTGGAAAGGTAGGTATAGGTTGTAATAGAATGTCTAATAACATTCATGGTAAACATGAAATTACAAATACAGTGATCCAAATCTTACATGCTCTGCCATCAACACCAGCATGGATAAGAATTAAACACTCACTTTATTTTTAAATAAATAGCTATATTTATTTGCTCATTTAATTTTTAAGTGTCATAAAATAAAGAACTTTTTTTGTTATTTTAAACTATCTGCTGGGGAATTTTCCTTAGAATCCTGTAGAGGATTTTATTTTTTCTGAGTCTTCCAGACTTCAGAAGTGAATTGCCCTGTATAATCCACTATGCAACTTATTCCCCTGAAAGCAAATGTCACAGGAAAAGGATGAGAAAGACTGAAAGCTAGAAACTTGGAGATAGACACAAGACTGTAATAAACAGGAATAAGTAGCAAAAGGGTGTGAGAAAAATGCCATGGACTATTTCTTTTGGGACTGTTGAAATTTGCTAATATAATTAGCATCTTTCCAATTTCTTACCAATTTTTATTAAATGTTTGTAAGAGTAAGGTGTATCTTACTGACGATGTTTAGGAACTCCAGGGCCACAATAATCCAATATTTCTTAGCCAACTAATGTTGCTTGGATTTTGCAGTATGAGAGATTACCACTTTACCCAAATTTAGTGAACCTCCAGGGTTGGGAACCCTGGGAGACTTGGAGAAAGCCTTGATTCCTATCGTTCCAGTCTCTAATAAATTATTTTTAATAAAGGCTTTAATTTTATTTCAATGTTTAAAAATGGATATTCTGGAAGTCACACGATAACAAGTTATTAATTGGGATGTCTATAGCATAGATCAATGTAACAAAAGAGGATGCAGAAGAAGAGAGTGAATTGACTCATAAATGTAAGCATCATGATGATCAGAGAAGTTTGGAGAAAACCTTCACACGTTCAGATTGTAAAACTGATACAGTTTCATTTGTCTTCAATCTTGAGAAACTAGTAAATCTAAGATTGGTGCATATTTAACAAAATCAGCTCGATTAATCAAGATTGAAGACAAACAAACTATATCAGCTTTACAATCTGAACAAGTGTGAAGGGTTTCTCCAAAGTTCTGTGATCTTTCTCAAAGAGAAACTAATAAGTCTTACATTGGAACAAAAATAGCAAAATCAGCTCCATTAATCATCACAGTTTCTCTATAAAAAAGGTTTTATTATTTGCAATCTAAGGTGAAGAAATCTTGAATTAGAATCATTACCAAGGTCATATATTTAGTCTACAATAGAACAGAATCACAATATTAACTCTAGTATGGCTCAGTCTGAAAACCATAGTATACGTGACTTATCTCACATAATGAGACTGAATCCTTGCACAAGCAAATCCTGCCCAACTTTTCATGTTGATTTACTTTCCCTTCACTAAACTCTATGATTCACCACATTCTGACATCCCACATCTCTCATTGACTCTGCAAACTATTTTCGTATTGCACAAAACATGTTCAGATTATGTCTCTTTATAGCTTTTTCAATTATGCTTAACTTATTCATTTGTCTTATAATTAAGTATATCAAACTATTATCTGTATCTCTGCTCTAGTTTCAGTCTTTTTTATCTCTACTACCTATTTTCACCACCCACACTCATGACTGTCTCCTACTTCTAATATATAATCCCACCATTAGTCTTCACTTTATTTACATTCTCTGCAGCATCCAAAAGTTTTCATTAAAACCGAGCTCCATCTCTGAGGCATCACTTAAACTTGGTTTCATACTTGATTTTTCTAATATCCATCTTTTTTGTCATGTATTTCTTAATACTATGTACTTGTTGATTTTTACTGATCTAAAATCTCTAGGCGGGATACTTAACCTGTAGTACAAAGATAAGTATCACGTGGTGATAGGGAAGCCTCCTAAATTCAAGCAAATTATTTTTATATACAGTTTTCTCTATGTAAGGATTATTTCATTCAATATTATTCATATACAGAAGTTGTCCTAGAGTATTTTCATTATGTTAGTTAATCTTCTATATTCTTGAAATAAAGCAGTTTCAAAAAGACTGAAAAACCAGAGAGATAGTACAGTGGGCAGGGCCCTTGCTTTGCATGCAGCTGACCAAGTGTCAGAAACTACTATTTACTATAGGAGTAAGCCCTGAATACCTCTAGGTGTGCCCTCCCCTGAAAATAGTGCTTACACTAAACTTATAGTAAGGTATGAAATAATAAATAGGTGCAAAATATATGCTTAAAGATGACAAGGGTTTCAGTACAGAAAAAATAGAATAATGTGAAGAGATCATGATGATCAGAGACAAGGACAAGCAGTTAGTAATCCTAAATAGGGTGATGAGGGTAGACAACTTTAAGAGAGAAATTGTTTACCAAAGATCTATAAGATGTAAGGAGCAAACCAAGTATGCATGTAGAATGATTAGCAGATGCAAAGGAGAGTCTTTGAAATGTTTCATGAACAGAAAGGAATCAAGGGCTGCTGGAACTGTGATGCCAGCACCTTTATCTGACTGTTTCCTGTGCTGTGCTGCATTCTTGACCTGATTTCATCCTATGTGTGGCTTCATTTTCGAATGGCTAACCTTCCCTGGAGGTGAGTTGATATGCCCACAGAGGGAGAAGCCACTGACTCTGCTGGAACTCTGATGCCAGCATCTCTATCTGACTGTCTCCTGTGCTGTGCTGCATTCTCAGCCTGATTTCATTCTGTGTGTGGCACTAAATCCCAGGACAATTTTTTCTCTCAATGTCAATGGACTAAATGCACCAGTTAAGAGACACAGAGTGGCTAAATGAATCAAAACACTCAATACAACCTTCTGCTGCCTACAAGAAACGCACCTGAATAGTCAGAACAAACATACACTCAAAATAAAAGGCTGGAGGAAACTCATCCAAGCAAACAACACCCATAAAAAAGCTGGAGTGGCCATACTAATATCAGATGATGCAAACTTTATACTCAGGAAAGTTATAAGGGACAAAGATGGACATTTTGTATTAATCAAGGGATATGTACAGCAGGAAGAAATCACTCTCCTAAACAAATATGCACTGAATAAGGGTCCAGCAAAATATTTAATATAATTGTTGACAAATCTGAAAAATAATATGAATAACAACACAATAATTGTGGGAGACCATAAAACGGCATTGTCAATACTTGATAGGTCAACCAGACTGAAACCCAACAAGAATATACTAGACCTGAAAAGTGAAATAGAAGAGTCCTAGCAGATATGTATATATAGGACACTCCACCCCCAGAAACCTGGATACACATTATTCTCTAATGTATATGGCACATTCTGCAGGATAGACTACATGTTAGCACATAAAACATACCTCCATAATATCAAGAGGATAGAAATTTTGCAGGCTATTTTTGCTGACCACAAGGCCCTGAAATTATATGTGAACTACAAAGGGACATAGAAGAAAAACTTTAATACCAGGAATTTAAACAGCCTAATACTGAATAACCAGTGGGTCCGAGATAAAATCAAAGAGGAAATCAAAACCTTCCTGGAAACAAATGACACAAACTATCAAAACCTATGGGACACAGCAAAAGTGGTACTGAGAGGAAAATTTATAGCTTTGCAAGCACACATCAAGAAAGAAGAAGGGGCATACCTGAAGAGCTTAATGACACAGCTCATAGAATTAGAAAGTGCTCAACAAAAAGAACCAAAAATAGGGAGACAGAAGGAAATAACAAAGCTGAGAGCAGAAATCAATGAAGTGGAAACCCGAAAAACAATCTGAAAGATGAACGAAAAGCAGAAGTTGGTTCTTTGAAAAAATAAAGAAGATTGATAGACCACTGGCAAACCTAACAAAGAAAGAGAGAGAGAAACTTGATAACTTGTATTAGGAATGAAAAAGGCAAGATCACTACTGATATGGTAGAGATTCAAAGGGTAGTCAGAAACTACTTTGAGAAACTCTATGCCACTAAAAATGAAAACCTGGAAGAAATGGCAGGCATATGGAGAGAAAGGAACTCTTATCCACTGCTAGTGAGAATGCTGTCTAGTTCAACCCTTTATGGAAAGCAATATAAAGATTCCTCCAAAAACTTAAAATCGAGCTCCCATACAATCCAGCTATACCACTCCTAGGAATATACCCTAGGAACACAAAAATACAATACAAAAATTCCTTCCTTACACTTATATTCATTGTAGCACTATTTACCATAGCAAGACTCTGGAAACAGCCAAGATACCCTTCAACAGATGAATGGCTAAAGAAACTGTGGTACATATACACAATGGAATATTATGCAGCTGTCATGTGAAATAAAGTCATGAAATTTTCCTATACATAGATGTACATGGAATCTATTATGCTGAGTGAAATAACTCATAGAGAGAAAGAAATGCAGAATGGTCTCACTCATCTATGGGTTTTAAGAAAAATGAAAGACATTCTTGTAACAATAATTTTCACATACAAAGGAGAGAAGGGCTGGAATTTACAGCTCACCTCATGAAGCTCACCACCAAAAGGGATGAGTTTAGTTAGAAAAATGACTTCATTTTGAACTATCCTAATAATGAGAATGTATGAGGGAAATAGAAAGCCTGTCTAGAGTACAGGTGGGGAGGAGGGAGATTTGGGACATTGGTGATGGGAATGTTGCACTGGTGATGGGTGGTGTTCTTTACATGACAAACCCAAACTACAATCATGTATGTAATCAAGGTGTTTAAATAAAAAATTATATATAAAGAAAACAAAGAAAGGAAGCAAGAAAAACACAATAAGGAAGTGGGCTCAGAAAAAGTGATGATGTTTCAGAAATGCAGTGATTTTAGATAATCAAAAACACTTTTGTAGGAATAAAATTAAACTGTCATTGTATCATTTGAGCTTAGATGAAATGCAACAACACTATTTTTCAGAGGTCTACTCTGGATATTTATGGTTCTAAATAAACAGAGGTAGACATAGAAAGACCAACCAGGATAAAATTACAGTCATCCACAGGAGAGATTGTGATGGTTCAAACAAGGAAATAAATAGTGATGTGCGATAATTGGTAAATTCCTTTCTATATTTGGAATTTACATTTAACATGGTTTCCTAATTTGATATAGCATATGACAGACAAAGTCAGTTAAGGACAATTCAAGGTATTTAATCTAGCAAAAAAAAAAAGAGCAGAGTTTCTATTATTAGGATAAGAAACCATGTGACTAGAAAATGTTGCATGAATGGGCAGGAGTGTTGAGAGTTCAAATGGGTTCAGTGTTGAACCAACTATTGAAGATGAAAATGTCTACTACACATCTGCTGGAAGTACAAAGCAAGCAGTTAAATCTGAATTGGGATTCAGGACAATAAAACAGACCGAAGTTACAAACTGGGATATCATTAACATATAATACTAGCATTTAAGTTCATGCCAAAGAATAAAATGAAGAAACAAGTCTGGATGACAGATGGGAAAAATACAAAGAAAGTGCAAGTTCTATGGTATTAAAACACAATAAGACACAAGAAAATATTAATTATAGGGCAAAACTAGCATTATAAGAGAAGAAATAAAAAAGAAAGTTGAAAGCCAAATCAAGTAATCAAGAGGATAGAGTCAATTACTGTTGTAAGCCACAGAAAGAAACAAGAGCTGAATAGGGTTTGACTATAGGAGGGCCCAAGCTATGTGGACAGTACCAAATTTGGTAGGTTGGAAAGATAACAGCCTGACTGTTGGTGGATTAAAGAATAAACAGAAAATAGAGGATTCACATTTAGACAGGAAGAGGAGCAAAAATGATGATAATAGCAGTTTTTTTTAATGGAAGAACTATTTTAGTTTTTTATACAAATGCATGATTGAGAAGCAAAAAAAAAAAAGAAATACACTGAAGAGACAAAGAGAGGTTGTTGTGATATATGTGATATATGCCTGCCTGGTGGCAGGCAAGAGAAAGTGGCCTCCAGTGCACAACTATTTTTGCAAGGGAAGGGACCCATATTCAAGGGTACTCAGGGCTGAACCCTAGCTCTGCACTTAGAAATCACTTCTAGTGGCAGTTGGAGAACTATATTTGGTGTCAAAAATTAGACCTAGATTTATCATGTACAAGGCAAGTGCCCTACCTGTTATGTCTTTGGTCCACCCATAGTATATCTAATTTTAAATTAGAGTGGGAAGACTTTATTATAATAAACAGTGCATAATATTGTACTGATCCTGATGGAGAATAGATGTGTTGGAGAAATTTCTTTTATGTTTTTATGTAAATTATCCAATTTTCTTGGTGAAATGGAGCGAGGAGGGGATTGGGAGTGGTAGATCTAAGGATTTGAAGGATGAAAGAAAATATACAGTATTAATCTATTATCAAAGAGAGAAGTGGGGAAATGGGGAACATTGGTGGTGGGAAAAATGACACTGGTGAAGGTTGGTATACATTTGATGACTGAATCCCAACTATGGACATGTTTATAACCATGGTCCTTAAATTAAGAAATTATAAAAAATAAATTATAAAGAGAAATAATTGCTAACTGATTAACAGGCAATACTTGTAATCCAAAATCAAGAATATGAAAACATCAGTGAACATGGTTGTGTTTCACTTTTTTTTTTTTTTTTTGGTTTTTGGGTCACACCCAGCAGCACTCAGGGTTACTCCTCGCTCTCCTTATGCTCAGAAACCATTCCTGGCAGGATTGGGGGACCATATAGGATGCTGGGATTTGAACCACTGTCCTTCTGCATACAAGGCAAATTCCCTACCTCCATGCTCTCTCTCTGGTTCTGTGTGTTTAATTTTTCTAATAACAATCAGCTTTACAGTCACAGTAACTAATACAAGGCAAAGAACTGAACTTTGCCAGGGCTCTGTTTTATCAAGTGAGTGCAGAGAAGCAAAGGGATCAAGAAAATGAGAGAATAATTGTCCACAAAATAGCTAAACAGGCTCATGAAAATTAAAACAGCAAGGGAAACAAAAAAAAATCAAGCACCATTTTGATAGAAGTAGAATGCCTGTCTCAAATACAAGCAGGGGTAGGGAAGGAGGAAGATGAGGGGTATTAGGGAATGTTGCTCTGGTGAAGGGGGGTGTTCTTTTATAACTGAAACCCCAACTACAATTATGTTTGTAATCATAGTGCTTAAATATCTTAAAGATATTTTTTAAAAAAGAAGAAAAGAAAAAATAGAATATAAGATTAAAAGTTTTAATTTTCCTTGCCATCTTCTGATTTCAACAAACCCACATTATACAACAAACCCACTGTCAGTTTTCTACTTTGAGTCTGAAGTTTTTCATCTAAATAAGATGATTATATCTTATATAAATAAAGATGATTATATCTCCCATTAAAAGCTATATCCCATTCTATCTTTCACTATTGCAAAATGTAATTTAGATGTTTTATACCTAACAAGAATTTAATATAGTGGACAGTTAATAAAAGATACCTGTTTTCCAAGTAGCTTAAAAACTGTAAAGTAGATAAGAATTCATAGAATTTACCATAACAAAATACATAACTAATTTACTCTAGAAACAAGGTAATAATTTATCCTGCTGAAAGGAGAAGGTAGGAAGACTCCACAAATATACCTCTGAATTGGGCTGATTAGCACTAATATTAACGAATTTAAATATAAGTAAATACATTTACCTCCATATTATCACAAACCATACTCTGATATCTCTGTATAAAAATAGTTAAATCTTCCTTAGTGCCTCTACCCTTTCCAATTATTCATTTTCCCTTCCCATCATTGCAAAACTTAGAAAATTCATTGCTTTGTCCATTTCTTTTTTCCTCTCTTTAAACTACTCCCTTGGCAAATTTATTTTCCACCACATTACAGATCGTTGACATATTGGCCACCTTTTTGACTTGATAGCTGTTTCCTCTTGTTCTACCAGGGTTCAGGGTCCTTCTCTTTCATCCTGGCCTTTTCTTCTGTAGGCAATATTATATGTAGTCCCTTGGTCTCAAATATTATTTATTCTCTAATGATTCCAAATTCACATCCTTAACCTTAGTCTTCCTCTTGAGTGCCACCCTTGTACATTCAATTGTGAATTTGAAATGGCCACATCGAAAATTTTTCAGACTTAACATGTCTATTGCCACTACTTATTCCACCAAACTTTCCCCTCAAAATCAAACAAAACCCACAACAAAAATACTTGCTTTGCACTTATTTTTCTTTGCTTTGTAAATTTAGAAACATCACTCACTCTGATTACTCTTTCATCTCTGCTTCTGATTCAAGTGCCTCTATAACAAGCACCATGAACTAAGTCATCCCTCCCCATAACCTCCTGACTCATCTTAAACCTAGCAATTTTGCCTCACTACTATTCATACCCTAGGAGTCAGCACAAAATAGAAAAGGTGATTTTCATATAGGTACTCCTCCTTTATATATGCTTTTTATTTATTTGTTTTTTAAATTTTAGTGTTGCTATTGAAACCAGGGTCTTATACATATATGCAAGGCATGATCTCTGCTACTGAGTCACAGTCCCAGCCATTGTGCTCAACTTCTTGGAATCTTAAAAGATCTTTCCATTTTACTTTGGAGGGATAAAACCAATACTGGTAGGGTAGTTTACAATGTTTATAATGATAATGAAAATTTTATAATCATAATTATAAAATTATTATGATAATTATAAGTTTTCTAATCTAATTCCAACCACCTCTTAGCCCCCATGCCCTTCCCTTACCTAACTTATCACTATTCTTAAGGCACAAAAGACTTCTTTCCATTCCTTAAAATCACCAGCTTCTTCCAATTTGGCAGAAAAATTGGCTGTATTCTTAACTAGCACCGCCACCATTTCTAAACAACTGTGTCATGGTCATGAGTCATTTACTATTTTAAAAGTGTCCCTCCTCAGAAAGGAAACTCAGCCATCTATTGTAAAGAGCACCTCTATCTTCTTCCCCCTTCACTCTCTATTATGGAAAATTAAACATATTGTCTTCTTCACAATACTCAATGGTATTAGAATCCATGTTATGTTTACACTTATTTCTTGTTTTTCTTTCTGAAATATAAGATTCTAGAGAAACTAGATATTGAGTTACTTTATTTATTGCTTTAACTCTAGTGCTAGTTTAATGTGTGACACTTTAAAACATTCACATGATATTTGTTGAATACATGAACATATTTCTAGTTATAGTAAAAAAACATTCCTTGGTTTCACTGATTACAATGAAATTTACATAAACAGAAGATATAAAGGAGGAGGAGAACAGACAAAATTTGGGGAGATCTTCCTACAAGGTCCTGAATCCACTCTTGGTGATTTTGTGTAAACCAGACCTGTGGTTAAATGTGAAAAACTAGGGACAGTGTTACTCTGTCCCTGTGGTGCTGGAGTTCAAACAATGCTCAGATGCATGCGAAGCATGTACCATAGTTACTGTACTATTTCTTTGATTATAAGGGTAAGTAAAATTATTTTCTGTGGGGTCCAGGGATGACCTAATTTATATACTATTTCTCAGACACAGATAAACATCTCTGACACGGAAATCTTGTGCAGATTATAAGGGTAAATCAAAGTATGTAGGACCCAGGGGTGATTCAATGGCAAAACTCATGCATGAATGAGGTTACAATTAAATCCCATTTGCCAACTTACATGTGCAGGACACGTTCTTAAAGGCTCTGTTGTTTGAGAAGCACTTGAGTGTGTGATTTCTAGCCCACTGCAATCAAATGTCCATGAGCACAACAACAAATTTAAAATCCAGAGCATGTGAAATATCAAACCAGAATGAACCCCTATGGATGAGAATGGCCTGGCAGGCAGGTGCATCAGTTGCAAGAAATGTATGTACCCAGCTGGTAAGGGTTGTTGATAATGGGGAAAGTGCCACCACAGGTCTGGGCAAGAGTCTAGGGTAATTCTTTGCACTGGTCTGCTCTATTAAGAACAAAAAGTTGCTGACAAGTAAAACTTGCTTAGGGGCTAGGTTATAACTCATTGATACAGTACATGCTTTGATGGTGTGAGGCTCTAAGTCAGATTTTTCATACTGCATATATCTTGAGTACTGCAGGGTACCATCCCAGAAACACCAGGAATGGGGTAGTGTCCAAGGACAGCTATTATGTGTGTGTGTATGTAGTCTTGCTTAACTTGACATCTCATGTCACATGTCAATGAAACTGAGAATCTGCTGACTGGTGTAAGTGCTGGTTAATGTTGGAGTGATTTTGTGCTCACCCAAAGGACTTTTTTCTTACTTGAATTTTTTCTTTTTGTTCACTTAGTTCCTTTTATGATTTTTGTGCGCTTTCAAGAATAGTCATTAGCTAATGGTAAGCAAAAGGCACAGTTCCTGTTGCCAGCACTGAAGGAGGTCATGCACAACGGAATCTATGAGACACTTACTTATCTTAAATGAGGGTTGAGAGCTCATATTATTCTGAAACGCTTCTCAGAAAAATGAGAGCATTTTATATTCTCCAAATGCTAATAGAAACAATACTCAGTTTTCAGGAAAATTGCCCTCGCAATAGAAATGGATTGAGAAAGAATAAGAGACAAAACTCATCATTCAAAGAGAAAGGAAAAGATGATTTAAAGTAAATCAGGATTATGGAGCCCTAAATGAGGCATGACTCAGGGCCTCAGATACAGGGTCTCTGCATATATATCTGTTCAAGGAAAGTTTCCGATAACAGAAGCCTAAAGCTGTTTCAAGGAAAGATTTGTCCGGATGATACTTCAGCCCACCTTTTCTTCCCTTATTTCCTTAAAAATCTCCATTTTTAATTTTTTTAATTTATTTAAACACCTTAATTACATACATGATTGTGTTTGGGTTTCAGTCATGTAAAGAACACCACCCATCACCAGTGCAACATTCCCATCACCAATGTCCCAAGTCTCCCTCCTCCCCACCCGACCCCTGCCTGTACTCTAGACAGGCTCTCCATTTTCCTCATACATTCTCGTTATTAGGACAGTTCAAAATGTAGTTCTTTCCCTAACTAAACTCATCACTATTTGTGGTGAGCTTCCTGAGGTGAGCTGGAACTTCCAGCTCTTTTTCTTTTGTGTCTGAAAATTATTATTACAAGGGTGTCTTTCATTTTTCTTAAAACCCATAGATGAGTGAGACAATTCTGCGTTTTTCTCTCTCTCTCTGACTTATTTCACTCAGCATAATAGATTCCGTGTACATCCATGTATAGGAAAATTTCATGACTTCATCTCTCCTGACAGCTGCATAATATTCCATTGGGTATATGTACCACAGTTTCTTTAGCCATTCGTCTGTTGAAGGGCATCTTGGCTGTTTCCAGAGTCTTACTATGGTAAATAGTGCTGCAATGAATATAGGTGTAAGGAAGGGGTTTTTGTATTGTATTTTTGTGTTTCTAGGGTATATTCCTAGGACTGGTATAGCTGGATCATATGGGAGCTCGATTTCCAGTTTTTGGAGGAATCTCCATATCGCTTTCCATAAAGGTTGAACTAGACGGCATTCCCACCAGCAGTGGATAAGAGTTCCTTTCTCTCCACATCCCCACCAACACTGTTTATTCTCATTCTTTGTGATGTGTGCCATTCTCTGGGGTGTGAGATGGTATCTCATCATTGTTTTGATTTGCATCCCCCTGATGATTAGTGATGTGGAACATTTTTTCATGTGTCTTTTGGCCATGTGTATTTCTTCTTTGTCAAAGTGTCTGTTCATTACTTCTCCCCATTTTTTGATGGGGATAGATGTTTTTTTCTTCTAAAGTTCTGTCAGTGGCTTGTATATTTTGGAGATTAGCCCCTTATCTGATGGGTATTGGGTGAACACTTTCTCCCACTCAGTGGGGGGGTCTTGTATCCTGGGCACTATTTCCTTTGAGGTGCAGAAGCTTCTCAGCTTAATATATTCCCATCTGTTAATCTCTGCTTTCACTTGCTTGGAGAGTGCAGTTTCCTCCTTGAAGATGCCTGTAATGTCCTGGAGTGTTTTGCCTATATGCTATTCTATATATCTTATGGTTTTGGGGCTGATATAGAGGTCTTTATTCCATTTCGATTTTATCTTCGTACATGATGTTAGCTGGGGGTCTAAGTTCAATTTTTTGCAATTTATCCAATTGTGCCAACACCACTTGTTGAAGAGGCTTTCCCTGCTTCATTTAGGATTTCCTGCTCCTTTATCAAAAATTAGGTGATTGTATGTCTGGGGAACATTTTCTGAGTATTCAAGCCTATTCCACTGATCTGAGGACCTGTCCTTATTCCAATACCAAGCTGTTTTGATAACTATTGCTTTGTAGTAAAGTTTAAAGTTGGGGAAAGTAATTCCTCCCATATTCTTTTTCCCAATGATTGCTTTAGCTATTCTAGGGTGTTTATTGTTCCAAATGAATTTCAAAAGTGTCTGATCCACTTCTTTGAAGAATGTCATGGGTATCTTTAGAGGGATGGCATTAAATCTGTATAATGCCTTGGGGAGTGTTGCCATTTTGATGATGTTAATCCTGCCAATCCATGAGCAGGGTATGTGTTTCCATTTCCATGTGTCCTCTCTTATTTCTTGGAGCAGAGTTTTATAGTTTTCCTTGTATAGGTCCTTCACATATTTAGTCAAGTTGATGCCAAGATATTTGAGTTTGTGTGGCACTATTGTGAATGGGGTTGTTTTCTTAATGTCCATTTCATCCTTATTACTATTGGTGTATAGAAAGGCCATTGATTTTTGTGTGTTAATTTTGTAGCCTGCCTCCTTCTATATGAGTCTATTGTTTCTAGAAGCTTTTTGATAGAGTCTTTAGGGTTTTCTAAGTAGAGTATCATTTCATCTGCAAACAGTAAGAGCTTGAATTCTTCTTTTCCTATCTGGATTCCCTTGATATCCTTTCCTTGCCTAATCACTATAGCACGTACTTCCAGTGCTATGTTGAATAGAAGTGGTGAGAGAGGACAGCCTTGTCTTGTGCCAGAATTTAGAGGGAAGGCTTTTAGTTTTTCTCGATTGAGGATAATATTTGCCACTGGCTTGTGGTAGATGGCCTTCACTATATTGAGAAAGGTTCCCTCCATTCCCATCTTGCTGAGAGTTTTGATCAAGAATGGGTGTTGGACCTTATCAAATGCTTTCTCTGCATCTATTGATATGATCATGTGGTTTTTATTTTTCTTGTTATTGATGTTGTGTATTATGTTGATAGATTTACGGATGTTAAACCAGCCTTGCATTGCTGGGATGAAACCTACTTGATCGTAGTGGATGATCTTCTTAACGAGGCATTGAATCCTATTTGCCAGGATTTTGTTGAGGATCTTTGCATCTGCATTCATCAGCGATATTGGTCTGTAATTTTCTTTTTTGGTAGCATCTCTGTCTGGTTTAGGTATCAAGGTGATGTTGGCTTCATAAAAGCTATTTGGAAGTGTTTCTGTTTGTTCAATTTCATGAAAGAGTCTTGCCAAGATTGGCAGTAGTTCCTCTTGGAAAGTTTGATAGAATTCATTAGTGAATCCATCTGGACCTGTGCTTTTGTTTTTCGGCAGACATTTGATTACTGTTTTAATTTCATCAATGGTGATGGGGGGGTTTAGATATGCTACATCCTCTTCCTTCAACCGTGGAAGATTATAAGAGTCCAAGAATTTATCCATTTCTTCCAGGTTCTCATTTTTAGTGGCGTAGAGTTTTTCAAAGTAGTTTCTGATTACCCTCTGAATCTCTGTCATATCAGTAGTGATCTCTCCTTTTTCATTCCTAATACGAGTTATCAAGTTTCTCTCTCTCTTTCTTTGTTAGGTTTGCCAGTGGTCTATCAATCTGTTTATTTTTTCAAAGAACCAACTTCTGCTTTCGTTGATCTTTCAGATTGTTTTTTGGGTTTCCGCTTTATTGATTTCTGCTCTCAGCTTTGTTATTTCCTTCTGTCTTCCTATTCTTGGGTCCTTTTGTTGAGAATTTTCTAGTTCTATTAGCTGTGTCATTAAGCTACTCAGGTAAGCTCCTTCTTCCTTCCTGATGTGTGCTTGCAAAGCTATAAATTTTCCTCTCAGTACTGCTTTTTCTGTGTCCCATAAGTTCTGATAGTTTGTGTCTTTATTGTCATTTGTTTCCAGGAACCTTTTGATTTCCTCCTTGATTTCATCTCGGACCCACTGGTTATTGAGCATGAGGCTGTTTAACTTCCAGGTGTTAAAGTGTTTCTTCTGAGTCCCTTTGGAGTTCACAAATAATTTCAGAGCCTTGTGGTCAGCGAAGGTAGTCTGCAAAATTTCTATCCTCTTGATCTTATGGAGGTATGTTTTATGTGCCAGCATGTAGTCTATCCAGGAGAATGTCCCATGTACATTGGAGAAGAATGTGTATCCAGGTTTCTGGGGATGGAGTGTCCTATATATATCCACTAGGCCTCTTTCTTCCATTTCTCTCCTCAGGTCTAGTATATTCTTGTTGGGTTTCAGTCTGGTTGACCTATCCAGTGTTGACAAAGCCGTGTTAAGGTCCCCCACAATTATTGTGTTGTTGTTGATATTATTTTTCAGATTTGTCAACAGTTGTATTAAATATTTTGCTGGCCCCTCATTCCGTGCATATATGTTTAGGAGAGTGAATTCTTCCTGCTCTACGTACCCCTTGATTAATATAAAATGTCCATTTTTGTCCCTTACAACCTTCCTGAGTATAAAGTTTGCATTATCTGATATTAGTATGTCCACTCCAGCTTTTTTATGGGTATTGTTTGCTTGGATAATTTTTCTCCAGCCTTTTATTTTGAGTGTATGTTTGTTCTGACTATTCAGGTGCGTTTCTTGTAGGCAGCAGAAGGTTGGATTGAGTTTTTTGATCCATTTAGCCACTCTGTGTCTCTTAACTGGTGCATTTAGTCCATTGACGTTGAGAGAAAGAATTGTCCTGGGATTTAACGCCATCTTTATTTCAAAATTTGGTGTGTCTTTTGGGTAGTCTTGTCTTAGATTAGGTCTTTCAGTTTTTCTCTTAAGACTGGTTTTGTGTCTGTGAAGTTTCTGAGCTGTTTTTTGTCTGTGAAACCATGTATTCTTCCGTCAAACCAGAAAGTGAGTTTTGCTGGGTATAGTATTCTGTGTGAAGCATTTATTTCATTCAGTCTTGTCACAATATCCCACCACTGCTTTCTGGCATTGAGTGTTTCTGGTGACAGGTCTGCTGTAAATCTCAGGGAAGCTTGCTTGAACGTGATTTCCACTTTTGATCTTGCTGTTTTCAGAATTCTGTCTCTATCTGTGGGATTTGTCATTGTGACTAGGATGTGTCTTGGTGGTTTTTCTGGGGTCTCTTTTGGTTGGTACTCTTCGGGCATGCAGGATTTGATCACATATATTCTTTAGCTCTGGAAGTTTCTCTTTAATGATGTTCTTGACCATTGATTCTTCCTGGAAATTTTCTTCCTGGGTCTCTGGGACTCCAATGATTCTTAAGTTGTTTCTGTTGATCTTATCATAGACTTCTATTTTCATCTGTTCCCATTCTTTGACTAATTTTTTCATTGTCTGCTCATTTGCTTTAAGTTTTTTGTCCAATCTCTCCTGCTGTATGGAATTGTTATGTATCTCATCTTCCACAGCACCAAGTCTATTCTCAGCTTCTGATACCCTGTCCCAGAGCTTATCCATTTTGTCATTCACTTCGTTTACTGACTTTTTCAGTCCTGTTAGTTGACATGTTATTTCAGTTTGGAGTTTTGTGATTTCTGTCTTCATATTTTCTTGGTTCTTTTTAGTGTTTTGTTCAACTCGATCCATGGTTTCTTGGAGATCTTTGAGCATCTTCCATATTGCTAGTCTAAAGTCCTTATCTGAGAGGTTGATTAGTTGGTTGGTCATTATCTGGTCCTCAGAATTGTCGTCTTCATTCTCTATGTCTGATGCTGGCCTGTGTTGTTTCCCCATTGTTACACTTGTATTGTGGTTTTTTCTACGTGTTGTGGTGGTATTCATTGTCTATATGATGCAGGCAGCACACTCCTCTGGCTCCTCCCTTTCTGGATGGGCTGACTTGCCTCTAAGGGAGGGGAGTCCTCCGTGGATGAAGCCTCACACTGAGTCAAATCTTAGGCCTGAGCATGCAACAGAGAAGACAGTCCGGAGAGAAATGTTTGCTTCTGTGATATAGAGCCGTTCTTAGTGTGATTTTTCCTTCTTGTTGCAATGGAGTTCTTTCCTTAGAGTGCACGGCCGCGTAGCGAAGTGGAGCGGCCGTGCTCCGCTGGAGCCTCTTTTTGCCCCACTCGCAAGAGTTTCTCGCATGAGGACAGTAGACAGACATATACAGGTCAAACTCACAGTTTTTCACAGTTGGGCCCCACTGGGCCGGTGTACTTTCATGGATTTTCCCTGCCTGGTGTCACACACAAGGAGCCGGCTTTTGCAAAGTCTTGCCGGTTTTTATGCTCTGTAGTCCCTCCCTGAAAATGGCCTCTGGGCGAGTGAGTTTTCTGGAGCCTCTTTTTGCCCCACTCGCAAGAGTTTCACGCAAGAGGACAGTACACAGACATATACAGGTCAAACTCACAGTTTTTCACAGTTGGGCCCCACTGGGCCGGTGTACTTTCATGGATTTTCCCCGCCTGGTGTCACACTCAGGGAGCCGGCTTTTGCCCATTTTTAATTTTTTAATAGTGACCACATCCAGAAATGCCCATATCTATAGTGTTCCCAATGCATGAGCATCATCAGGATAATGATAATGATGCCCAGCAGTGTTGGGGAAGTGTTCAGAAGTGGGGGTGAGGTGGAAAATACAAAAGTAGGGAACCTCTCAGGGCTTCTCATAGGCTAGGCCTGCACAACATGAGCAAATTCCCTGACCCCTAGGAGCTTTAAGAGTTGTTACATAATTTTGATTTTCTTTATTCTAAAAGAGAAGGAACTTAATTTCTAATGTATTCTGGAAGATGATCCCTTCTAGAAATGGGAGGTATTCTTTTATTTCTTTTTAATTTTATTGTGAATTACAAATCTTTCACAGTAATATTTAAGGTACATAAAGACAATGAATCAGGGTCATTTCCACCACCAGTATTATCCTCCCTCCACCCCTGTTCCCAGCATGCATCCATATATCCAGAAATGGAAGGTTTTCTGCATAAAAATATGAGAGACATCATAAGGATAAATTGTTTGCCTCTATGTTTTTTTATTTAAAAAACTTTATCACATACATGATTGTGTTTGGGTTTCAGTCATGTAAAGAACACCACCCATCACCAGTGCAACATTCCCATCACCAATGTCCCAAATCTCCCTCCGCCCCACCCAACCCCCACCTATACTCTAGACAGGCTTTCTATTTCCCTTGTACATTCTCAATATTAGGATAGCTCAAAATGTAGTTATTTCTCTAACTAAATTCATCCCTGTTGGTGGTGAGTTTCATGAGTTGAGCTGTAACTTCCAGCTCTTTTCTCTTTTGTGTCTGAAAGTTATTATTGCAAGAATGTTTTTCATTTTTTAACACCCATAAATGAGTGAGACCATTCTGCGTCTTTCACTCACTCACTCTCTCTCTCTCTGAGTTATTTCACTCAGCATAATAGATTGCATGTATGTCCATGTATAGGAAAATTTCATAACTTCATCTCTCCTGACAGCTACATAATATTCCATTGTGTATATGTACCACAGTTTCTTTAGCCATTCATCTGTTGAAGGGTATCGTGGCTGTTTCCAGAGTCTTGCTATGGTAAATAGTGCTGCAATGAATATAGGTGTAAGGAAGAGATTTTTTGTATTGTATTTTTGTGTTCCTAGAGTATATTCCTAGGAGTGGTATAGCTGGATTGTATGGGAACTCGATTTTAAGTTTTTGGAGGAATCTTTATATTGCTTTTCATAAAGATTGAACTAGACGGCTTTCCCACCAGCAGTGAATAAGAGTTCCTTTCTCTCCACATCCCAACACTGCTTGTTCTCATTCTTTGTGATGTGTGTCTTGCCAGGATTGGTAGAAGTTCCTCTTGAAAAGTTTGAAAGAATTCATTAGTAAATCCATCTGGGCCTGGGCTTTTGTTTTTGGGCAGATATTTGATTACTGTCTTAATTTCCTCAATAGTGATGGGTGTGTTTAGGTATGCTACATCCTCTTCATTAAGCCGTGGAAGATTATAAGAATCCAAAAATTTATCCATTTCTTCCAGGTTTTCATTTTTAGTGGCATAGAGTTTCTCAAAGTAGTTTCTGATTACCCTTTGAATCTCTACCATATCAGTAGTGATCTCGCCTTTTTCATTCCTAAGACGAGTTATCAAGTTTCTCTCTCTCTTTCTTTGTTAGTTTTGCCAGTGGTCTATCAGTCTTGTTTATTTTTTCAAAGAACCAACTTCTGCTATCGAACTTTTGAATTGTTTTTTGGGTTTCCACTTCATTGATTTCTGTTTTCAGCTTTGTTATTTCCTTCTGTCTCCTTATTTTTGGGTCATTTTGTTGAGTACTTTCTAATTCTATGAGCTGCATCATTAAGCTATTCAGGAATGCCCCTTCTTCTTTCCTGATGTGTGCTTGCAAAGCTATAAATTTTCCTCTCAGTATCGCTTTTGCTATGTTCCGTAGGTTCTGATAGTTTGTGTCTCCATTGTCATTTGTTTCTAGGAAGGTTTTGATTTCCTTTTTTATTTCATCTCGGACCCACTGGTTATTCAGTATTAGGCTGTTTAACTTCCACGTATTAAATTTTTTCTTCTGTGTCCCTTTGTAGTTCACATAGGGCCTTGTGGTCATCGAAGGTAGCTTGCAAAATTTCTATCCTCTTCACATTATGGAGGTATGTTTTATGTGCTAGTATGTAGTCTATCCTGGAGAATGTCTCATGTACATTAGAGAAGAATGTATATCCAGACTTCTGGGGGTGGAGTTTCCTGTATATATCTACTAGGCCTCTTTCTTCCATTTCTCTTTTCAGGTCTAGTATATTTTTGTTGAGTTTCAGTCTGGTTGACCTTCAAGTGTTGACAATGCAATGTTGAGGTCTCCCACAATTATTGTTTGTTATTGATATAATTTTTCAGATTTGTCAACAATTGTATTAAATATTTTGCTGGCCCCTCATTTGGTGCATATATGTTTAGGAGAGTGATTTCTTCCTGCTGTATGTATTCCTTGATTAATACAAAATGTCCATCTTTGTCCCTTACAACTTTCCTAAGTATAAAGTTATCATCATCTGATATTAGTATGGCCACTCCAGATTTTTTATGGGTGTTGTTTGCTTGGATGATGACTATTCAGGTGCATTTCTTGTAGGCAGCAGAAGTTTGGATTGAGTTTTTTGATCCATTTAGCCACTCTGTGTCTCTTAACTGGTGCATTTAGCCCATTGACATTGAGAGAAAGAATTGTCCTGGGAGTTAGTGCCATCCTTATATCGAAGTTTAGTGTGTCTGTTGGTCAGTCTTTTCTTAAAGTAGGCCGTTCAATTTTTCTTTTAAAAATGGTTTTGAGTCTGTAAAGTTTCTGGGCTGTTGTTTGTCTGTGAAACCATGTATTCTTCCTTCAAACCTGAAAATGAGTTTTGCTGGGTGCAGTATTCTAAGCAAAGCATTTATTTCATTGAGTTTTGTCACCACTGCTTTCTGGCCTTGAATGTAATTTCTCTTTTCGACCTTGCTGCTTTCAGAATTCTGTCTCTATCTGTGGAATTCGTCATTGTGACTAGGATGTGTCTTGGGGTGTTTTTTCTGGGATCTCTTTTAGTTGGTACTCTTCGGGCATGCAGGATTTGATCGCATGTATTCATTAGCTCTGGTAGTTTCTCTTTAATGATGTTCTTGACCGTTGATTCTTCCTGGAGATTTTCTTCCTGGGTCTCTGGGACTCCAGTGATTCTTAAGTTGTTTCTTATGAGCTTATCATAGACTCTATTTTCATCTGTTTCCATTCTTTGAGTAATTTTTTCCATTGTTTGATCATTTGCTTTAAGGCCCTTTTCCAATTTCTTCTGCTGTATGGAATTGTTATTCATCTCATCTTTCAATGTACTAATTCTATTCTCAGCTACTGTTAACCCATGGGAAAGCTCAACCATGTTTTACTTCAATTCATCTACTGAGGTTTTCAGAACTGTTATTTGATCTAAAATTTCAGTTTGGAGTTTTCAGATTTCTATCTTCATATTCTCTTGATTCTTATTAGTGTTCCCTTCTATACTTTCTTTGAGTTATTTAAACATCTTCCATATTGCGACTCTAAACTCCTTCTCTGAGAGACTGACTAGTTGTTTGGTCATGCTCAAGTCATCAGAGTTGCCATCATCATTATCTATGTCTGGCACTGGCCTGCCATTGTTTCCCCATTGTCACACTTGTATTGTGGGTTTTTCTACGTGTTGTGGTTGTATTCATTGGCTAAATGATGTGCACGGCCAGGGAGTGAAGCAGAAGAAAGGCTCCACCCTTTCTGGGCTTGTAAACTCACCTCCAGAGAAGGCTCCAGGGAAGGTGAGCCATCCACAGATGAGACACACACAGGATGAAATCAGGCCGAAATGGAGCACAGCACAGAAGACAGGCAGATAAGGGTTCTGGCATCTGAGTTCCAGCCGAATTCAGTGACTTCCCCTTTTTGGGCATGTAAGCTCACCTCCATGGAAGGCTCTTGGGAAGGCGATCTGTCCACAGATGAGCCACACACAGGATGAAATCAGGCCAAAAATGGAGCACAGCACAGAAGACAGGCAGATAGGGATGCTAAAATCTGAGTTCCAGCAGAGTTCAGCGGCTTCCCCTTTCTGGGCTTGTAAACTCACCTCCAGGGAAGGCTCCAGGGAAGGTTAGCCATCCACAGATGAGCCACACACAGGATGAAATCGGGCTGAAAATGGAGCACAGCACAGAAGACAGGCAGATAGGGGTGCTGGCATCTGAGTTCCAGCAGAGTCCGGCGGCTTCCCCTTTCTTAGCTTGTAAACTCACCTCCAGGGAAGGCTCCAGGGAAGGTTAGCCGTCCACAGATGAGCCACACACAGGATGAAATCGGGCCAAAAATGGAGCACAGCACAGAAGACAGGCAGATAGGGGTGCTGGCATCTGAGTTCCAGCAGAGTTCAGTGGCTTCCCCTTTCTGGGCTTGTAAAGTCAGCCATTTCTTACTCACTCACTCACTCACTCACTCACTGGGTAGCTTCAGAATGCAATTTCTTGGGGGTTCGCTTCCCAGGGCTCTGAGGAGAGCTTCAAGGATTCAGAAAAGACAGAGAAGCACAGGACAGGGCTCCCTTCAGGTCCTCTGTTTCCTCAGAAGAAGCACAGCAGGGTGGAGACTCCACAGGTAGAGCAATGAGCACTCTGCCTGGCAATCCCCACAGTCAGTCATTTCTTACTCACTCATTCACTTGCTGGGTAGCTTCAGAATCTGCCTCTATGTTTTTTAAGACTTGCTTCAATTTATCATTACAAAATTGACTCCTATACCTTACAAAGTCTTTTGGCATGTCTCCATTGTAAAATAATATTGGACTTACTAATAGAATCACTTTTGAGATACTGTATGATTAACTATTGGTCTCTAATACCATTCATTTGACATATGATACTCATCTCTTTAACATTGACTGATATATTTCATATGGGAATTGAAGTCACATAAAAGGAATAGATGAGTCTGCCTCCAAGATCTCATTACTCCATATCAGCTGGTCCCCTGTACCACCATTCTTGGGTATTGGGACACTTAGCATTGAATATGTCAAACAAAGCTCTAAAGTCACTTTGTAATCTCTTTGTTGAAATCACTTTAAATGGACAAGGTAAAAGTTGCTTTATAGATTTTGAAAACCTTCAAACAAAAACAATTCAAGGTGACACTGTCAGAAAGAATCTCACTTCTAGGCAAGTTTTGTTTTCCTTTTCATATGTATGTTAGAATCATCTGGGAAGCTATTTTAAAGTTACACAGAGAGAGGTTATGACTAAAGATAGGATATTTCTGAAAAGTTTGGGTACTTAAGAATCACACTCTAAAGGGATAGAAATAATGCCCAGCTTCTTAAAGACACACTGAGGATTTCCAAAATGCAGAATAACCTCTGCAATAAATAATACACCAACAAGGAATAATGAAGTAAATGAAGAAACCAGATTAGCAATGAAATTGCATAGGTTAAACTGATTTAATATGTTTTTGTTTGAAGCTTCTATAGGTTTAACTTCTTCTGGAGTTGCTTTTGGTACCTCTGTTCCACTTTGTAAGTTTACCTTTCCCAAATTGACTTTCATAGGAGTGGAACTCCCTAAATTATTTTTCTGCCTGAAGTCCTGCTTTGATGTGTTTAAGGAGGGGGGGAAATCCTTTCAAATAAATTTTAAGATTCTGTCAAAAGCAGTTTAAAAGTTTAAAAGTTATAAAAATATTATCATAAAATTGCAAATCATCAAGAAGGTTTTGAAATTTTACATTAGCACATGGGACAACTGAAAATATTTCTGGGTTTATATTTTGTGATTCTTTGTCAGTTAGTGACTTTCCAAATTAATCTTTTTAGAGTGTTTCTGGAGAAGCTGTGTTGATTTGATTTAGCAATCAATTGGGATTTTGAGAAGAAATAAAATTTGGTTGCCCACCTACAATCAGGCTTTCATATCCACCCACCTCTAACTAAAGCCCATGTAGGCAAAAGCCATTGTTCAACTAAGCAGTCATTGAGTCTTCCTGGCAGCTAGGAGTTTGGTAGCAGTCAACCACACTATCCCTCTTGTCCTTAGAACTATGGTACTATGGAAGACATATTCAATGAATAAAACAAAGGCTTTATATATTCACCTCAAATTGCCATAGCAAGTAAGTCAGCCATTATCCCGTGATTTTTAGCAGAGACTCAAAAGCAAAGGAGTGGGAAAAGACAGAGTAAAAGTTGAAAAGTTTTAAACTTTTAAAACTTTAAAACAGCAAAAGGAAGACATGATGACAGGTTGGTGGTTTGACGGGATGAAGTACAGGTTTAGCACCCCAACACTCACTCATTTTGTGTGAACTGGCAAGATATTTCCCAGGCTTTGTTAAGTGCACATACAGATACTCCTCACTTAACAACCAAGTTACGTTTGGTTGTTAAGTGAATTGGTCGTTAAGTGAGGAACTGCATGTACTGTATACAGTAGAACAGTATATGCGTAGTGCTTGACAATACAGTATTCTGAATAAGTAAAATAACGAGAAAGATCAAACTGAAAACTGCTACTTGTTTTAATTTGCTTAGGTTGTGTAATTTACGCTCAGTACTGCAATGTATTACAGAACATAAAGTTAGTAAAGTAGGTACATTAAAGCACCAAAATCCACAGTACTGTACTGTAGAGTGTACAAGATGGAAAGGATATTTAAAATAAAATAAAATAATGGTGAATAGATGGTTATAACTGCGAGCAGCCGCTAAACAGGTAGGTCGTTAAGCGAGGAGTATCTGTATTTTACAATTTCAGGTTGGTCCTAAAGCATTCATAGTAAAAGCTGGGGAAGTTATTAACCAAGTCCTATAGTGCCAATTGTTGCAAAGATTCTTGCTTGGCTCCCTGGATTGTTCCTAGAAGTAGAAACCAGTGTGCTTGTCCTGTGTGTTTGTCTCACAGCAAGCCCTCTTCCTAGATTGTTTATTGTAGATAGGAGGTTGGTTCCTAGCAGGATGCTGCAGGTTATAGGCCAAAGTTTTATGCTTATAAATGCTCTGACCATTGTAGTTTTTTATGTTACATTAAAGTTCATAGAGCTATTGAATTGTTTGCTTTTTGGTCTGTCCCACACACTCATAGCAGTAATTAGTCATGCACTCGTTTTATCTATTATATGTAAATAATCTTGTATTACATCATGAATATCATGAAGTTGTCCTATTAGTGATTTCCTTAGGATTATAATAAATTGACTGGGAAATACTAAATTTGGGGTTTAAAGATTTAAAAAGGTCTGAAACAAAAACTAGTAGACCTACAGCATGCCTTCCTTTCCTTGGTTAGGAAGCTTAATACATATCTATTATGCAATAGAAGAAATAGCTAGAACAAAATCTAAATGCCTAAATTTATTATTTATTTGAGTGCAAACATAGAGTTCTCTGGAAATTTTTCATCAATAACTCTAGATGGTCCCATTCTTCATTTTCTCTCTCTCACTTCTTGGAGCACTGTTTATGTGAGAAAGATGAGACAAAAGCATCTCTTAGTAGCCCTGGTATCATCAAAAGAATTTCTCTAACTGAATTGCCCCTTAGGATCAGCTCAAAAGTTTAAAGCTTGATAATAACATAAGCCAATCTATAATTTTAAAAATATCTGCCTTATGACTTTTGTATTTATGTCTGAATGTTGTAAAAAAAAACTATGGTGAAATACAATTGTTTTCAGTCCAAGAAAAAATGTTTTTCTGTTGACATTCTAGTTCTCAATGTAACTATAATAGTCATTAAACAGCAATTATGTAGAATGTAAAACTTCAAGCCCAAGAAGTTAAATGCATTCTCTGCAATATTGTACACAATTACATATACAGACATAACTTTCATTTTATTCATGAGGATACTGGGATCTCAGGAAGTTCCAAGGAATTACATTGATATAATTTTATGTGCCAAAAATCTTTGCCCCCAGCTTCCCGAAGAAAATTGTCAATAGGGGAATAGGAAAGTGGGTGATATGATTCAATATGAGTCTACAGGTCAAGAACGCAAATCATGCACATCCAAGAACAGGAGAAATGAACAGCCCATCTCAAACAAATAGGTATTGCCCAGCCAACTGGAGCTCCTGCTGTTTAGGGTAGAGGCCATCTCTGATCTCACCTAGCCCATTTTAGGCACCTTATCATATGACACAATTCAAATGAAAATTCCCAAAGTCTGGATTGTTACTTGCCTGCTTTGAACAGGTTATTGTACTTGTCAAAATTTTTACAACTTTGTCCCTTCTGTTCTACCCCTCTGCAAACCCTTCACTCCCCCCCTAAGTTGAAGGACTCTTGGAGTTAGGAAAAGCAAAAAACAGACTGACCTGAGGCTTGTAGCTTACAGGGTGTGACAAACTTTCTATAAAAGCATTTTCATTGCATTCTGTTGACTCATTTTAGGTCTAAGCAGTTTTAAGAAATTTTTTATACTGGTAAGGACCCCAAATCTCTCCTTTATTTAATGCAGAGCTCATGTATTTTTTTTCTTTTAATCAAAGTGGATTACAAATCTTTCTTTGTAATATTTGAGGTACATAGTAATAGTGAATCAGGTGCATTCCCACCACCAATATTGTCCTCCCTCCACCCCCTTTTCCCAGGATACATCCCATACCCCCCTCTTTTAACCTCCCCAGGCTGTGAGTATAGGTGGTCCTCTCTGTGTCTAGTGTGTTGTGAATTGGGTATCAATTCTGTTATTCTTGGCTTTCGATTTGGTGCTTAAGTTTGAACCTTTTTTTATTTCTACTTAATGTTCATGTGACTGTTTGGTCTTGGTATCCTCCATTATTTCCGCCTCCATTTTTGAGGAGTAGCAAGATGGTTCAAGTTGTGTGGTTCTGTATGAAGAAAAGAGAAGAAAATTATTTTTCTTTCTTTCTTTCTTTTAACATTTTATTTAAACACCTTGATTACATACATGATTGTGTTTGGGTTTCAGTCATGTAAAGAACACCACCCATTACCAGTGCAACAGTCCCATCACCAATGTCCCAAATCTCCCTCCTCCCCACCCGACCCCCGCTGTACTCTAGACAGGCTTTCCATTTCCCTCATACATTCTCATTATTAGGACAGCTCAAAATGTAGTTATTTCTCTAACTAAACTCATCACTCTTTGTGGTGAGCTTCCTGAGGTGAGCTGGAACTTCCAGCTCTTTTCTCTTTTGTGTCTGAAAATTATTATTGCAAGAATGTCTTTCATTTTTCTTAAAACCCATAGATGAGTGAGACAATTCTGCGTTTTTCTCTCTCTCTCTGACTTATTTCACTCAGCATAATAGATTCCGTGTACATCCACGTATAGGAAAATTTCATGACTTCATCTCTCCTGACAGCTGCATAATATTCTATTGTGTATATGTACCACAGTTTCTCTAGCCATTCGTCTGTTGAAGGGCATCTTGGTTGTTTCCAGAGTCTTGCTATGGTAAATAGTGCTGCAATGAATATAGGTGTAAGGAAGGGGTTTTTGTATTGTATTTTTGTGTTCCTAGGGTATATTCCTAAGAGTGGTATAGCTGGATCCTATGGGAGCACGATTTCCAGTTTTTGGAGGAATCTCCATATCGCTTTCCATAAAGGTTGAACTAGACGGCATTCCCACCAGCAGTGGATAAGAGTTCCTTTCTCTCCACATCTCCACCAGCACTGTTTATTCTCATTCTTTGTGATGTGTGCCATTCTCTGTGGTGTGAGGTGCTATCTCATCGTTGTTTTGATTTGCATCTCCCTGATGATTAGTGATGTGGAGCATTTTTTCATGTGTCTTTTCGCCATTTGTATTTCTTCTTTATCAAAGTGTCTGTTCATTTCTTCTCCCCATTTTTTGATGGGATTAGATGTTTTTCTTGTAAATTTCTGTCAGTGCCTTGTATATTTTAGAGATTAGCCCCCTGTCTGATGGGTATTGGGTGAATAGTTTCTCCCTCTCAGTGGGTGGCTCTTGTATCCTGGGCACTATTTCCTTTGAGGTGCAGACGCTTCTCAGCTTAATATATTCCCATCTGTTAATCTCTGCTTTCACTTGCTTGGAGAGTGCAATTTCCTCCTTGAAGATGCCTGTAGTCTCAATGTCCTGGAGTGTTTGCCTATGTGTTGTTCTATAAATCTTATGGTTTTGGGTCTGATATCGAGGTCTTTAATCTATTTGGATTTTACCTTTGTATATGATGTTAGCTGGGGGTCTAAGTTCAATTTTTTGCAAGTGGCTAGCCAGTTGTGCCAACACCACTTGTTGAAGAGGCTTTCCCTGCTCCATTTAGGATTTCCTGCTCCTTTATCAAAAATTAGGTGATTGTATGTCTGGGGAACATTTTCTGAGTATTCAAGCCTATTCCACTGATCTGAGGGCCTGTCTTTATTCCAATACCATGCTGTTTTGAAAACTATTGCTTTGTAGTAAAGTTTAAAGTTGGGGAAAGTAACTCCTCCCATATTCTTTTTCCAAAGATTGCTTTAGCTATTCTAGGGTGTTTATTGTTCCAAACAAATTTCAAAAGTACCTGATCCACTTCTTTGAAGAATGTCATGGGTATCTTTAGAGGGATCACATTAAATCTGTATAATGCCTTGGGGAGTATTGCCATTTTGATGATGTTAATCCTGCCAATCCATGAGCAGGGTATGTGTTTCCATTTCCACGTGTCCTCTATTATTTCTTGGAGCAGAGTTTTATAGTTTTCTTTGTATAGGTCCTTCACATTTTAAGTCAAGTTGATTCCAAGATATTTGAGTTTGTGTGGCACTATTGTGAATGGGGTTGTTTTCTTAATGTCCATTTCATCCTTATTACTATTGGTGTATAGAAAGGCCATTGCTTTTTGAGTGTTAATTTTGTAGCCTGCCACCTTCTATATGAGTCTATTGTTTCTAGAAGCTTTTTGGTCGAGTCTTTAGGGTTTTCTAAGTAGAGTATCATGTCATCTGCAAACAGTGAGAGCTAGACTTCTTCCTTTCCTATCTGGATTCCCTTCATATCTTTTTCTTACCTAATCTCTATAGTAAGTACTTCCAGTGCTATGTTAAATAGGAGTGGTGAGAGAGGACAGCCTTGTCTTGTGCCAGAATTTAGAGGGAAGGCTTTTAGTTTTTCTCCATTGAGGATAATGTTTGCCACTGGCTTGTGGTAGATAGCCTTAACTATATTGAGAAAGGCTCCTTCCATTCCTATCTTGCTGAGAGTTTTGATCAAGAATGGGTGTTGGACCTTATCAAATGCTTTCTCTGCATCTATTGATATGATCATGTGGTTTTTATTTTTCTTGTTGTTGATGTTGTGTATTATGTTGATAGATTTACAGATGTTAAACCATCCTTGCATTCCTGGGATGAAACCTACTTGATCATAGTGGATGATCTTAAGAAGGCATTGAATCCTATTTGCCAGGATTTTGTTGAGGATCTTTGCATCTGCATTCATCAGCGATATTGGTCTGTAATTTTCTTTTTTGGTAGCATCTCTGTCTGGTTTAGGTATCAAGGTGATGTTGGCTTCATAAAAGCTATTTGGAAGTGTTTCCGTTTGTTCAATTTCATGAAAGAGTCTTGCCAGGTTTGGTAGTTCTTCTTGGAAAGTTTGAAAGAATTCATTAGTGAATCCATCTAGGCCTGGGCTTTTGTTTTTCGGCAGACATTTGATTACCGTTTTAATTTCATCGATGGAGATGGGGGTGTTTAGATATGCTACATCCTCTTCCTTCAAGAAGATTATAAGAGTCCAAGAATTTATCCATTTCTTCCAGGTTCTCATTTTTAGTGGCGTAGAGTTTCTCAAAGTAGTTTCTGATTACCCTTTGAATCTCTGTCATATCAGTAGTGATCTCTCCTTTTTCATTCCTAATACGAGTTATCAAGTTTCTCTCTCTCTTTCTTTGTTAGGTTTGCCAGTGGTCTATCAATCTTGTTTATTTTTTCAAAGAACCAACTTCTGCTTTTGTTGATCTTTCAGATTGTTTTTTGGGTTTCCACTTCACGGATTTCTGCTTTCTGCTTTGTTATTTCCTTCTGTCTTCCTATTTTTTGGGTCCTTTTGTTGAGAATTTTCTAGTTCTATTAGCTGTGTCATTAAGCTACTCAGGTAAGCTCCTTCTTCCTTCCTGATGTGTGCTTGCAAAGCTATAAATTTTCCTCTCAGTACTGCTTTTGCTGTGTCCCATAAGTTCTGATAGTTTGTGTCTTTATTGTCATTTGTTTCCAGGAACCTTTTGGTTTCCTCCTTGATTTCATCTCGGACCCACTGGTTATTGAGCATGAGGCTGTTTAACTTCCAGGTGTTAAAGTTTTTCTTCTGAGTCCCTTTGGAATTCACAAATAATTTCAGAGCCTTGTGGTCAGCAAAGATAGTCTGCAAAATTTCTATTCTCTTGATATTATGGAGGTGTGTTTTATGTGCCAGCATGTAGTCTATCCTGGAGTATGTCCCATGTACATTGGAGAAGAATGTGTATCCAGGTTTCTGGGGATGGAGTGTCCTATATATATCCACTAGGATTCTTTCTTCCATTTCTCTTTTCAGGTCTAGTATATTCTTGTTGGGTTTCAGTCTGGTTGACCTTCAAGTGTTGACAAATGCGTGTTGAGGTCCCCCACAATTATTGTCTTGTTATCGATATTATTTTTCAGATTTGTCAACAGTTGTATTAAATATTTTGCTGGCCCCTCATTCGGTGTTTAGGAGAGTTATTTCTTCCTGCTATACATACCCCTTGATTAATATAAAATGTCCATCTTTGTCCCTTACAACCTTCCTGAGTATAAAGTTTGCATTATCTGATATTAATATGGCCACTCCAGCTTTTCTTTGGGTGTTGTTTGCTTGAATGATTTTCCTCCAGCCTTTTATTTTGAGTCTATATTTGTTCTGACTAATTAGGTGCGTTTCTTGTAGGCAGCAGAAGGTTGGATTGAGTTTTTTGATCCATTTAGCCACTCTGTGTCTCTAAACGGGTTCACTTAGTCCATTAATGTTGAGAGAAAGAATTGTCCTGGGATTTAATGCCATTTTTATATCGAAATTTGGTGTGTCTTTTGGTTAGTCTTGTCTTAAATTAGGTCTTTCAGTTTTTCTCTTAAGACTGCTTTTGAGTCTGTGAAGTTTCTGAGCTGTTTTTTGTCTGTGAAACCATGTATTCTTCCGTCAAACCGGAAAGTGAGTTTTGCTGGGTACAGTATTCTAGGTGAAGCATTCATTTCATTCAGTCTTGTCACAATATCCCACCACTGCTTTCTGGTATTGAGTGTTTCTGGTGATAGGTCTGCTGTAAATCTCAAGGATGCTTGCTTGAACGTAATTTTCTCTTTTTGATCTTGCTGTTTTCAGAATTCTGTTTCTATCTGTGGGAATTATCATTGTGACTAGGATGTGTCTTGGGCTGGTTTTTTGGGGGTCTCTTTTGGTTGGTACTCTTCGAGCATGCAGGATTTGATCACATATATTCTTTAGCTCTGGAAGTTTCTCTTTAATGATGTTCTTGACCGTTGATTCTTCCTGGAAATTTTCATCCTGGGTCTTTGGGACTCCAATGATTCTTAAGTTGTTTCTTTTGAGCTTATCATAGACTTTTATTTTCATCTGTTCCCATTCTTTGACTAATTTTTCCATTGTCTGCTTATTTGCTTTAAGTTTCTTTTCCAATCTCTCCTTCTGTATGGAATTATTATGTATCTCATCTTCCACAGCACCAAGTCTATTCTCAGCTTCTGATACCCTGTCCCAGAGGTTATCCATTTTGTCATTCACTTCGTTTTCTGATTTTTTCAGGCCTGTTATTTGACATGTTATTTCAGTTTGGAGTTTTGTGATTTCTGTCTTCATATTTTCTTGGTTCTTATTAGTGTTCTGTTCAACTCAATCCATGGTTTCTTTGAGTTCGTTGAGCATCTTCCATATTGCTAGTCTAAAGTTCTTATCTGAGAGGTTGATTAGTTGGTTGGTCATTATCTGGTCATCAGAATTGTCATCTTCATTCTCTATTTCTGATGCTGGCCTGCGTTGTTTCCCCATTGTCACACTTCTATTGTGGGTTTTTCTATGTGTTGTGGTGGTATTCAATGGCTAAATGATTCAGGCAGCACACTCCTCTGGCTCTGCCCTTTCTGGATGGGTCGACTTGCCTCCAAGGGAGGGGAGTCCTCCGTGGATGAAGCCTCACACAGGATCAAATCTTAGGCCCGAGCATGCAGCCGAGAAGACAGTCTGGAGAGAAATGCTGGGCTTCAGTGATCCAGCACAGTTCTTAGTGTGATTTTTTTCTTCTTGTTGCAGTGGTGTTCTTTTCTTAGAAAGAGCGCATGGCTGTTGCGCATTGCTACATGGCTGTGTTCTGCTGGAGCCTCTTTTCGGCCCACTCCCAAGAGGTTCATGAAACAGGATAGTAGAAAGACACACACAGGCAGCACTCACAGTTTTTCACAGTCAGGCCCCACTGGGCAGGTGTAGTTTCGTGGATTTTCCCAGCCTGACGTCAAAAAAATTATTATTATTAATAATAATAATAAATGGGGCAAAAATCGAAAAAGCAAAAATGAGGGGAGTCCTTCTAGAGGCTATATTTATCAGTTTAAGAGCAGAGAGGGAAAAGAAAGAAAAACATAAGAACAATACAAAAAATGTAAAATAAAATAAAAAATAAAAAAGAAAGAAAAATCAACCAAAAAACTCGAAAAGCACCAGAGCAATATAGACAGCAGCCATACAATAAGCACAGTACTGAAATAGAAAACAAAACAAAGGCCAAAAGAGAGAAGAAAAAAAAACAGCAACAGACAACAACAAAAACAAAATTTAAAAAGATAAAAATTTGATTTGTGCTTCTCTCTCTCTCTCTCTCTCTCTCTCTCTCTCTCTCTCTCTCTCTCTCTCTCTCTCTCTCTCTCTGTCTCTCTCTCTCTCTCCATAGGCACAGTAAATATTGGGGGAGATTAGAAAGGGAATTCCCTGAGCTGGAGAGGTGGCACTAGAGGTAAGGTGTCTGCCTTGCAAGTGCTAGCCAAGGAAGGACCACGGTTTGATTCCCCCAGCATCCCATATGGTTCCCCCAAGACAGGAGCAATTTCTTTTGTGTGTGTGTGTGTGTGTGTGTTGAAAGATCAGTTTCTTTTTATCTTTTTTTTTAATTTATTTAAGCACCTTGATTACATACATGATTGTGTTTGGGTTTCAGTCGTGTAAAGAACACCACCCATCACCAGTGCAACAGTCCCATCACCAATGTCCCAAATCTCCCTCCTCCCCACCCGACCCCCGCCTGTACTCTAGACAGGCTCTCCATTTTCCTCATACATTCTCATTATTAGGACAGTTCAAAATGTAGTTATTTCTCTAACTAAACTCATCACTCTTTGTGGTGAGCTTCCTGAGGTGAGCTGGAACTTCCAGCTCTTTTCTCTTTTGTGTCTGAAAATTATTATCACAAGGGTGTCTTTCATTTTTCTTAAAACCCATAGATGAGTGAGACCATTCTGCATTTTTTTCTCTCTCTCTGACTTATTTCACTCAGCATAATAGATTCCGTGTACATCCATGTATAGGAAAATTTCATGACTTCATCTGACAGGAGCAATTTCTGAGTGCTTAGCCAGGAGTATCCACTTGAGCATTAAAAGGGTGTGACCCGAAAAACCAAAAAAAAAAGAAAAGAAAGGGAATTCCCTTGGCCTAAGAGATGCAGGATTTCTCCACTCTTGAAGCGTACTGCCATGGAAATAACTACAGGCTCCAAACATGCTCTTTTACTCTCTCTTAGGTCCTTCTGTGGTGTCTAGAAACTTTCCGCTCTGTTGTGGGTGATAAAATCGTGCCTCTGTATCTAAAGATCTTGATATTTGCAGTGGTCAAAGGATGGAGCCTAGGATGAAGTCTTTCTTTATGGTTCTTGGGGTTGTGATCCATCACTGTTGTTTTAATCAGACTTCTGTAATTGGTGGTCTTGGTTTTTGTCCCAATCCTAGGACAAAGCCTAGCATAGAGCCTTTCATTGTGTTTCCCAATGATCTGCTTGTTGTGGTTGTTTCAGTCAGACCTCTTGAATTAAAGGCCTTGGTTGTTGTACATGTCATAGGACAGGGCCTAGACTAGGCTCCTTTTTATTGGTCCCAGGATAAGTTCTGCCCAGTCATGATTATCAGAGTCAGTCTTCTGTAGATAGTGAACTTGGCTTTTGTACAAATCAAAGGATGACATGTCTTTTGATTTTATCTTATCGTTAGGAGGTGAGTAAGACTGCCTGTCTTGGGGCCTGAGAGATAGCACAGCAGTGTTTGTCTTGCAAGCAGCCGATCCAGGACCTAAGGTAGTCTGTTCAAATCCCGGGGTCCCATATGGTCCCCCGTGCCTGCCAGTAGCTATTTCTGAGCAAATAGCCAGGAGTAACCCCTGAGCACCACCAGGTGTAGCCCAAAAACCAAAAAAAAAAAAAAAAAAGGCTGCCTGTCTTAGACAAAGTTGATGCCATTTTCTTGTTGTCAGAATGTCATATCAGAACCAGCATATGTTGGTGTCAGAGCAGTCTGAGGCTGTGGTGGAGAGCTATGTTGGTTCTATGTCTGAGATCTCAGGTTCGGGGTTGGACGGTTGCTGTCTAATCACATGGAGTCTAAGTTGGGACCCAAATTTCTAAGCCAAAGTTTCCTTCTCAACCTTTATTTTTTCAGTACCATACTAAAAAACACATTCTATGACATTTCTCTGTCATTTTTTATCCTTGCAATATATATTTATTATGTTCTCCAACAACTCAGACTTGCCATTCTCCCTCATGAAAATAAATGAACTTCCTTCAAAAACTACTAGAATATGTATTAATGTCATTCAATCTGTTGGGCATTAAACTAGACCCCCTAGTCCCTCAAATTTGAGTGTGCCTCCTTCTCAGTGAAGTTGTTTTCATTGCTGATATATATACTTATATACTCTTTTATTCAACTGTTTCTGTGCTTTTTCCTGGATAATGTAGCTCTCTCCATTGACCTTAGTCATAAGTCAGTATAAATAGTAAGTTGATAATAAAAATAATAATAACATAATAAGATAAAACTTAAGGGATGCCTTTAAGGAGATCTTTTGTTCTTATAATAAAACTATTTTATTTTATAATGCACAGTTTTATTATCTTTATTTTCCAAAAAAATTTTTTTTTTTTTGGTTTTTGGGCCACACCCGGTAATGCTCAGGGGATACTCCTGGCTATGCACTCAGAAGTCGCTCCTGGCTTGGGGGACCATATGGGACACCGGGGGATCGAACCACGATCCGTCCTAGGCTAGTGCTGGCAAGGCAGACACCTTACCTCTAGCGCCACCACGCCAGCCCCTATTTTCCAGTTTTTAGTAGCTTTGATACATAACTCTATTCTTTGCTTTTTCAGATGCAAGAAAATCCCAAAGTGACCATATGTAAATAGAAACTTCTAGCACAATAAAACCAATTTTGTGCCTTCTAGTGAAAGCATTATTCCCTCTGAAATTAAAAGTTCTATATTATCAAAACATAAAAATCTCAGGAACAGAGGAGCAAAAGTTTTGCTAGTTTGTAACTCAGTGTAAGAATAAATGGACTTGGGGCTAGAGTGATAACACAGCTGGTAGGGTGTTTGCCTTGTATACAGCTGAACCGAATTCGATCCCTGGCATCCCATGTGGTTCCCAGAGCCTGCCAAGAGAAATTTCTGAGCTCAGAGCCAGTGGTAACCCCTAAACACTGCTGAGTGTGGTCTAAAATAAAACAAAAAAAAATAAATTGGCTCACTTCCATTTCTACTCCTTGATTCCTGAACCCAAGCAACCTGGTTATCAAAGGAATGCCATCATGTAGTAAATGCTGATCCCAGAGCATTTTAGAAACAGTATTTTAGAAAAACATACCCCAATCCTATAAGGTGTATTGCTGTAACTGAGTCTTTACAATGTCATACCACCATCCTGCTACTTCAGAAAGGTTGGAAGATACCGTGAGTGTAAATAATTATATTTACAAACACATCATATGCAGGAAAGGCATATCTCTTACCAGAGTAAGTGTGCAAAAAAGGGACAAAATAGTTTCTCTTCCATTATGAAGAGGAGCCCTCTGACCAACCTGTCAACAGATATCTAATTGATCATCTGTCGAATGGTGTCATGTTGGATGTTAATATAGGTCTCTGCATATGAAAGTGTGGGTACTCAGTGGATTAGTCCTGGTAAAAGTCAGCATGACTTATCATTAAGGAAATCCAAAACATCCCTTTCTTTTCTGTATAATGATGTGGCACATATCAACATTTCAATCAACACTTATGAAACCACACATTCAACAGCATTCCTATAGCTAGTTTAGATGTGTACAGTGTGTGGGTTTTATAAGTATACTCATGGTACACTGACAGATAAAATTGCCCAAGGACACATTTCTCAGAACATAATCCAGTTCATCATTCATGACTGTATTCCTATGGTTTGACATTCCTATGGTTTGATCTGATGATCTTCCCAGATAGCGAACAACTCACCTATAACAACAGTTTGTTTGTACTTTTCTGGTACAAACCAGTTCACAGTCCTCACCCTCTCACTACCTTCCTCCTTTGCTAGACTTAATCTAATCATTCCAGTGCCAGTCACCAGAAAACTAGAAACAGTTTCTTTACCCAGAACCTTTAGAAATGGATGCTGCTGGATGTTTCTGGGCACATTATGTGAAGTGGACAAGAGAAAAGGAGTGGCTCAAAAAGGGAATCTGCCTCTTTCTCTCTACCCATCTCTGTGGGAGAGATCTAGGACTGTGAGCCTTACTCTGGCAAGGAAAAAAAAATCAATTCCAAATCTTACCCAAGCCATTGTCTTTCCTCACAAAGAATATCTGAAGAAGACAAACTGTGAAGTAAAAACTGGTTTGTTCTGGGAGATACTGAGGAAGGGAGGGAGTTGGTAGGGAAGAAAAAATAATGAGTAATTGTGAAGTATAGAAAGGTCTTTATAATATTTTATGAAGTAAAGAGAGATCTTTATAATATTTCTTTTTGTATCTGTTCTCTCTGCCTGCCTTTTCCCCTCCTCCCTTTTAGGGGAAAGGGTGTTGTGAGGCTCTGAATAAATAGAGGCAAGGCTGAGAGAAGGGAGCCTTTTACAGCAGGTTTGCTAAATCTGAATTTGGAGCAGCTGGCTGGCTGGTAAACGGCTTGTGTTAGAATTTCTCACCTCTTTTTACCCTCATATCTGTGTGGATTATTTACTGCAGATCTATACGACTGGAACTGCTTCCCCTGTCCTTGCTGGATAGGGGAATGAAAATTTCCTTTCCCTTCTGGGAATGTGGGATAATCCAACCTCAACCCAACTCCCAGAAAAGGACTCATTACAAGTAATGAATGCCTTCAAGAGAGAATGCACACTTCTCCAAAGCTAAAGAGAGCCCTGGTACACAACCCTGCATGGATGTAGGAAAGTCCGCATCTCAAGAGGAAAGATGACGGCAACATGTGCTTGGACACCCTGTACACAGGCAAGACATGTGCTCCCTCCTTTGTTCCCCAGTTGGCTTTTATAGGGTTTCTCCCAACCTGTCTCATGTGGATTCTCTGCCCAGATCAGAGTTCTGCTGCTAGAGAAGTTGCCAGGGGAAGGAATGGGGGTAGTTGATGGCCCTTTTCGATATTCCTTTCCTGAGCTTTGTTCTTACTGAAGCTTCTCCCAGTTGGGGGTCATATCTTTGGGGGTATCTTTGTAATGGTACCAGGTGTGAGTCATCAATGATGAAAGTAACTCCTTCAAAGCCTGTCTTTTGGGGAGACCCTTTCCTACTTGCCTGCATATTTCAAAATTGTTCAAATTATCCAGTTCCCACCTTTCTTTTTCCCTTCCATTGAAGCTACAGTTTTCTCTCACATTTTTCTCTCTTCTTCAATACATGGATGACCCCTAAACTTCCCTACACTGATTTGGCATGACATGTCTCTTTGGGAGCTGCAAGGACAATAATCACCTGATTGGTTGACCTTAGTATAACTACAAATTTTTTTATCTACCTTATTTTAAAACACAAGTGGAAAAAAATCCAGAGGAACTGATAAAGTTGGAAAATGTCAGGAGGTACTAACCTGGTGAATAGCTCTGGATTTTCACACATTATGCAAGAGTGAGCTGAATTTTCTTTGATCACTGAAAGACCAGAATGTCCCCATATTTGTTCCACAAGATATATCATTGCTTTACCCTCAACCTGACTCGCCTCCCTTGACTTTTTATCTGGCAGGAATTAGTAATTCTGTCAATGAATATAAATCTGAATTTTCCTTCATGGCACGATGGAGTCTCATATCTCAGTGATAATCATATAGTAAGGAGACATAAAAATGACCTATTTTCAGCTCTTGAACAAAGCAAGAAACTCCAATCTTATGGTCCTGAAATTTTTTTGTCTGACTGACTGACTAGTAAGAAATAAAAGATTTTGTTTTCTTTAGAAAAATTGGTCTTTTGGGTCATAAGGACACATTTTATACATAAACTTTAAAGAAGAAGGGATGACACAAAAAATAGTAAAAAGGCATTTCTCCTTTCAGGCCTCTTAATCTATATACTTAGTAAGCTAGAAATTTCCTTTATAAAAGCACTCTAAAGTTTTAAAAAGATACAAATTAAAAGTTATGTGTTTAGTGGGGCCAGAGCAGTGGTGCAAGCAGTAAGGTATCTGCCTTGCCCACACTAGCCAAGGACGAATCACAGGTCGATCCCCTGGCGTCCCATATGGAACCCCAAGCAAAGAGCAATTTCTGAGCACATAACTAGGAGTAACTCCTGAGCATCACCAAGTGTGACCCAAAAAAAAAAATTACGTGTATAGTATGTGCTAAACTGTATAATCATTTCAAAATTTGATCATTTAGAAGACAGGTGTATTCTTATAGAAACAATGTTTAATTTCCATTCAAAAGAATATTTATATGTTTAAGATAACTAATTATACCAATAAGCATAATTGGTACTTATTCCTGGTATATTAGAAAATAAATTAATCCAAGGGGAGAGAAACCCTGTATCTTGGAGAGCAACGGGATTCCCTTTCTAATTTCCCCAACATTAACTGTGCCTGTGCAAAAAAGAAAAAAAACCTTGCCACATCAGCCCTCCTTCCTTCTTTATTTTTTTTCTTTCTTGTTGTATTATTTAGTTGTTTATTGTTGCTGTTGTGCTTTTTGTCGTTGTTTATTTTGATTTGTTTTGGGGTTTTTTTTCTTTCACTTTTCCCTTTCTTCTTTTAAAATTGATATTGATAGCTCCTAGAAAAACTTCTCCAAGCTTTCTTTCTTTCTTTTCTTTTTTTTTAATTCTAACAGAACCACAGAACTTGAATCATCTAGTTCTGCCTCATAAATTGAGGGGCGGGGTGTGAATGGTACCAGGAGCAAACTGACACATGAACATTGAGTGGAAATAAAAAGTGATCAGACCTAAATACCAAACCCAAAGTCAATAAAAACAGTACCAAGATATCCAATCTACAACAAGTTATATACAAAAGAGACCTGTTACACTAGAAGTCCAGGGGCCAAAGGGAAAAGGTATGGTGTGCATGCTGGGAATAGGGGCACAGAGAGGACAACACTGGGGGTGGGAATCGCCCTAATTCACTGTCACTATGTACCTTAAATATAACTGTGAAAGACTTGTAACTCACATTGGTCACAATAAAAATTTAATAAAAAAAAAGAAAAGAAAATTAAGCATCTCAACGTCAAAAATAAAAGTTAGCCTATATAGGACAGACTAGCAGGCATTTTGTCTGTATCATGTATGCAATATTCAAACACTCAAACACGTACATGCACACATATAATCTACTACACATATTTAATTTAATTTATCTGTATGAGTAGATTTTTAACTGTGTTAGTAACTGTAGGTGGATAGAAAAAAGACGTTTTAGGAGCAACAAGTTAAATATGTTAAAAACAATTCTGTAAAGAATGTAAATCTATTGAAATCTGTATCTAGGTTTAAGTCCATTAATATTAAAACATCCAAGCTAGTGAAAATACCTTGAACTGGATTATCTAGAAAATAGAATTGCATGCAAACAATCAAATTCAGTTTTAAAAATGGAAAATTTTATTAGCATCCGACCCGATTCTACAAATGCCTCCATCTACCCAATTTTAAGAAGTTAAAGTGAGTCAAGAATGCAACAGCATAGTACCTATCACCTTGTGAATACTAAATTGGAGGTTCTTGTGAATGAATGAAGCAGAGTAATAATTACAACTATGTTGGTGATTTGTTTTGAATCGATTTGGGGGGGGCACTATGTCTGGCAATGCTCAGAAGTTAATGCTCTGCATTTAGAAATTATTCGTGGCAGTGTTCAGGGGACCATTGGGATACTGTGGATCAAACCTGAATCTGCTATGTGCAATGTATATACCCTACCCACTGTACTATCTCTCTAGTACCAAAACTGCAATGATGAATACAGAGCCCCCACAGATGAGAACTACACTATTTTATCTAAATTTCTTTAAATATGATATGGTCAAGAAGATCCTTGTACACAAAAATCTACTCAAGCCACATTTCTGTTTTGTTTCTTTGCCTTGAAAACCATGACCAGGAGTTATTCCTCACTGCACAGTCAGGAATAAGCTCTGAGCAGAGGAATAAATAAAAATATATTCAAAGAGAAGTAAGAAAAATATTACTAAATAAAAGCAAAGTACCTATTAGTTAGATTTCTTTTGGTGTATTTGAAAGGAGAAGGATTGGGTTTTGATTCACACAAACCATGCTCCAGGGTTACTTTAGCAATTAATGGGGAACCCTATAGGACCACAGATATAAAACAGAAGGAAAACAGTGAAAAAAACCAAAGTAGATAGATAGTAGATGATAGAGGATGAGGTTGCCAAATGTCCTGATCATGTTTAACACAGGAGAGACTGGTTTTAATAACAAAGTCCTTTATCTTTAGCATTGCCTTTGCCATAGCAATCATCAGATGCTCCTCTTTCTACTTGGAAAGGCCTGCTTAGGGCTTGCTAGCAGAATTTCCTCCATACTTCATCCTTCCCCCCATCCTTAAACTTAAATACTATTCCCCAATCCTTAAATGTAATGATTCAAATAAAATGGACAAAAAGCCAGTTAATAGTATAAAACACCAAGAAATTTTATTAACATTTTTAATTGTGTATGTGCCAGGGCATCACAGAAAAAGAAGTGAAAACACAAAGCAGCAATAAGAGTATGAGTTTTATCCACTAGTTGAACAAAGGACAACAAATAGTAGAGAGGTGAACAGAAAAAGCAAAAGGGCTTGGAGACTTGAAAGCCAAACAGAGAGTTAATAACTAGAAAATAGAAGGGGGGAAATCATGATTCATGTACAAATAAGCAAATAATTGAAGGCCAACAAATGCAATGCAAGATTTAACTCTCCCTCTGGACAGTTAGATAAAGTGTCCTTCAAGATATTCAGATAAAGGGTAGCATCAGAAGCTGATGCAAGGGAAAGTGATGCATAGAAAAGAGACTGAAATAATGAACTCAACTGCTAAGACACGAATTTTACTTAAGGGCCAAAATAGCCAGGAATTGAAACACTTTGCAGAAAGCCAGTAAGATCATTTTTACTGATGCAGTTTTGTGGGTAATTTAAACCAGCTCTCCTCACTGTATCTCTCTGAGCAGTTCAGACTTGCCTCTTTTGTTCACTTCCAACACTTTGGGATTTTTCAGGCTTAATTAATTGTATGCTTCCTTTTCTTTATATAGTGTTATTTGTTGAGTTTTAATCCCGCAGTCATTCTCATTGCTAGATATTATTTATGGTCTTAAAAAAGTAGGGTCTATGGGGCCGGAGAGATAGCATGGAGGTAAGGCGTTTGCCTTTCATGCAGAAGGTCATCGGTTCAAATCCCGGCGTCCCATATGGTCCCCTGTGCCTGCCAGGAGCAATTTCTGAGCATGGAGCCAGGAGTAACCCCTGAGCACTACTGGGTGTGACCCAAAAACCACAAAAAAAAAAAAAGTAGGGTCTATAGTCATAAAAATGTTACAGAATAGAGACAAGTACATAATATTCTTTTAATAACAATAAAATATCACTAATTTACTACTGGTCATATTCCAGAGAACTTGCTATATCTGGGTCTTTCTCTGACACTTAGAATCAAAGGGGGAAATAGAATTTGTTGTTTTGAATAAGCTTTGACATTAAAAGGAAAACTTGTTTTCAAGACATGGAAAAGGTGAGGCTGCCAAACATATTCTAGCTAACTCTAAAATACCAAGCTGCTGAATATGTAGTATATATATACATAGATTTTCCAGACTTTTTCTTATATTAATATTTATTATGTCCTCCCTTCTATTGGGCCATACTTTTATAAACTTTTAGGAACTATGAAATGAAAACAGACAGCAATATACATCAATGTATTTCAGAATTTAGTTCTTTTCGTGAAAATTTTAAAGGAATGTCAAACTGAACATAAAATAGGCTATTGTATAGTTAAACTTTGCCAACTTATTAAGACACTTATTTAAGAATAGACTATAAAGACTCACTCTAATTTTTATGTTGAAATGGAAAGTTTGGGGCCATACAATGGTGGCTCAGTACTGTTGAAATGAGGGGCAGTTAAGTAGGCGATAAATCTAGCAGAGGCGAATTCATCCGCTGGAACCCAGATAACTGGATCCAACAACCTTAAATGCCTGATGAATGAGTCCTGAGAGACTCTAATTCCCTCATTCTATCAGAAAGGCCAATTCAAACTGACTATTTGCTGATCATTTACAGACTGCTGAATCCCTCCAGCTTCTGGGGAAAATTATGTCAGCCAAAGAAAGAATCAGACTTCTCAAACTTTGGGACTTTTCTGAGGTTCACAACCCCATTTTCTCAATGATGGGCTGCCAACATTTATTTTCTCACTTCATTAGTGATAATCATGCTGTTGCTTTTCCTAACCACCAAAAAGTACTAGATTCCTTCTTTGGGACACACACACACACACACACACACACACACACACACACACACACACACACACACGCTCCATTAAAAATACTCTGTTCTAATCAGGAAATTGTGCAGAGAATGGGCAGGTTAAAAATTGGCGATCCAAGTATAGACACAAAGTGTCTCTCCCTTAGTCAGAAAGATTAAGAGCAATCTGCATTAAGCCACAATAAGTCCGGCTGATTTCGGGGTGCTTGCTACATTGTAAAAGTGATAGGGTTAGTGCTTCTTAACAGCAGAAGCTGGCATACTTGTGACAGCTTCAAAGCCTTTAAAAGAAAACTGTCAGTGATCAATCACATCAAAACACAGAGCTTCTGCACTGATCAGCCCAGCGGCGATGGGTGCTCTGATGCCTGGTCTGGTAATACTGTCTTAAAAAGGAATAATAATAATAATAATAATAATAATAAATACCTAGGAGCTTGGATTCTTCCCTCTGGGTTCCCAGGATGAGATCTCTTGACAATTTAATAATTTCACCAAATAATTGATATCTATAGTTATGAAGAAGATAGAATACATCACTTGAAAACTCTGGACATATTCAATTGTCTTTCAGATCATGAGGTTGAGCAATTTTGTAAAATCCTTCAGTGAAAAATTATCTTTGGAGTTCCTTTTTCCTTTATTTTTTTTTCATTTAGTCCACCATATGCTTTATCAACTCTAAGGCCTCTGAAATCTATTATCTGAAATCTATTCACTCTTTTTCAGCTCTGCACTGCCATAAGTTTAGTCCAACTACCATTATCTCTTACACAAATTAACTAACTTGTCTCCTTGCTTTCATCCTTATAACCTCCTTATAAGTTAGAAAAAGATGCAGCAAAATCTTAGTGACTTACAAGACAAATCATTTGATTTTCTCATCTGTGGTTTGTATGTTGTCCTAGTTCAGGTTTGCATTTGTGTCAAGTGGGCATTAGTGGATATAAGAGCATGTTCTCAAGATTGATGCAGAGGACAGAATCAAGATAAATACTTCTGGGGCCGGGCGGTGGCGCTGGAGGTAAGGTGCCTGCCTTGCCTGCGCTAGCCTAGGACGGACCGCGGTTCGATCCCCCGGCGTCCCATATGGTCCCCCAAGAAGCCAGGAGCAACTTCTGAGCGCATAGCCAGGAGTAACCCCTGAGTGTCACAGGGTGTGGCCCAAAAACCGAAAAAAAAATAAAATAAGATAAATACTTCAAGTCTCTCAAGTCACATTCACTTTAAAGTTGGGGAAAGTAATGCCTCCCATATACCTTTTCCCTAGAAGTGATTTAGCTATTCGAGAGTGTTTATTGTTCCAGATGAACTTCATAAGTGTTTGATCCACTTCTTTGAAGAATGACATGGGTGTCTTTAGAGGGATCACATTAAATCTGTATAATGCTTTGGGGAGTATTGCCATTTTAATGATGTTAATCCTGCCAATCCATGAGCAGGGTATGTGTTTCCATTTTTGTCCTCTCTTTTTTCTTGGAGCAGGGCTTTATAGTTTTCTTTGTATAGGTCCTTCACGTCTTTGGACAAGTTGACTCCAAGATATTTGAGTTTGTGTGGCACTAATGTGAATGGGATTGCCTTCTTAATGTCCATTTCTTCTCTATCATTATTGGTGTATTAAAAAGTCATTGATTTCTGTGTGTTAATTTTGTAGCCTGCCACCTTGCTATATAAATCTATTGTTTCTAGAAGCTTTTTGGTAGAGTCTTTGGGGTTTTCTAAGTAGAGTACCATGTCATCTGAAAACAGTGAGAGCTTGACTTCTTCCTTTCCTATCTGGAGTCCCTTGATATCTTTTTCTTGCCTGATCGCTATAGCAAGTACTTCCAGTACTATGTTGAAGAGGAGTGGTGAGAGCAGACAGCCTTGTCTTGTGCCAGAATTTAGAGGAAAGGCTTTTAGTTTTTCTTCGTTGAGGATAATATTTGCTATTGACTTGTTGTAGATGGCTTTAACTAAATTGAGAAAGGTTTCTTCCATTCCCATCTTGCTGAGTTTTGATCAAGAATGGTTGTTGGACCTTATCAAATGCTTTTTCTGCATCTATTGATATGATCATGTGATTTTTATTTTTCTTGTCATTGATGTGTATGATGTTGATAGATTTATGGATATTAATTTATCCTTGCATTCCTGGGATGAAACCTACTTAGTCATAGTGTATGATCTTCTTGATGATGCATTGGATCCTATTTGCCAGAATTTTGTTGAAGATCTTTGCATCTGCATTTATATTCCACTGGCCAAACTAAGTTGCTTGCAACATGTATTGTCAAGACAAAGTTGTCTCTTTTCTCCCAACTGTGGAAGAAGTGCAAAATCACATCAGAAAAAAAATCCATTATCCTATAAATGGAATGAAATGAAAAATGAAAAACAACACAGAACCAGAGAGATATGAAAGATGTTGAGGCACCAACCATGTATACAGCTAAACTGGTTCACTGCATATGATGCCCTGAAAAAAACCTGAGTAATCCTTTAGCACAAAGCCAGAATAATACCTCTTTCTGGAGAAACAAAGCAAATTTCCAAACAACTAACTCTAGCAAGAGAATAAAAAAACTATAATAAAATTTTTCAAAAGTCAATCATCAATGATATGGAAATGGATGTCTATCAGAGAATTAATTTAAAGTAATGATTCTATAAAAATTGACAAGGTGGATTAAGTAGACATTAATAAAAAATGAAATATTAAAATTCAGGCACAGAAATATGAAAATTCAGGCACAGAGAGATCTATTTACTAATAAGACTTAAGGTATATAAAAATAAAAAACCCCTTCAAAAATAAAAATATTAAAATCCCAGAGATGTTGAATATGAAAAACATGGCAATTAGATTAAAACCTTCATGGAAAGCAGAACAAATAGGATCAGTCAAACATAAGAAAGAATAAGTGACATTAGAGATAAAATGACAGTAGTAACAAATAGAAAAGGATGAGAAAAAAATAAGGTTCTTTCCTTGTCTGTGGTTGACCCAGGTTTAATCCCTAGAACTCCATATGATCCCCTATGCTGGCCAGTGGCCAGGAGTGATACCTGAGTGTAACTGAGTGTGGCAAAGAACAAATATATATATATATACATATATATGTGTATATATATGTGTGTGTGCATATCTAGATACATAGATCTTTATCTATTTATCTTATATATCTATATTTATAAGGTTTTTAAAAAATAAAAGTTTTAAGAACTGTCAGACTTCATTAGAGAAGTAAACATAAGGATAATGAGTATGTAACTATTCAGAAAATAAAACTTGAAGAATCAGTAAAAAACTAAACACAAACATCCAGAAAATTGATAAAAAAAAAATCCAAATTTCTTCTTAAATGAAATGTAAACCAAGCTGTGAAAAATCATAGGTACACCAGCCCAGGCACCAGAAAGTTGGCCATCTTGGGAGAAAAGGGTGCCCAAGTCCCATCCTGCTGAAGCCACGCCTGCTGCCTTGTTCACCCAGAATCATTATTTTCCAGACGGCCCTGCCTCATCACTGACCCTCTATAATTACAATATGATCAAACTTCAGGTACACTGGCTTTTTGCTGATGTCACTAGGGCTTTTTGTAGCATGTGAGGGCACCCTCACCCTCAAATCTTCCTTTTTCCAGGAGACCTGGAGGCTGAGTACATACCACTAAAAGTTGCAGTATCAGTAATAGTGCTTTTAATTTCCAGACTATTTCATTTGTTTATGCTGTTATCCCTATAGGAATACACCAATTTCATAGAATGGACAGCTAACAACAAAAGCTTACTAAAACCTCTGCCATTGTATTAATGATTTCATTGGAAATACAATAATTTCCACAAATGTTCTGGCCATTGTACTTTTTCTTTTTTCTTTTTTTTTTAAACTTCTCTTTCTTTTTATTTTATATCTCTTTTTGTTTCAATAACTGTTTTCACTTATCTGGAAACAAATGTATTATGATTGATTATGTCAACTATGTGACGCATTTTATTTAAATAAATGTTTTTAAAAAGAAGGATCAAAGAGATAATAAAGATATAATAAAGAGATATTAGCCTTGCACCTAATAAACCAAGGTTTAATCCCCAGAATTCCATATTGTAAATGTCGCTGGTGAGGTCAGATCACAGGTAAATAGACCACTCACAAAGATGCATCTATAAGACACTTCGAGGGAATAACTAACTTTATTTTAAATAGGAAAAAGATATTTAGTTTAGGGTGTAAACTCTGTGTCAGCCAATCAGGTAGGGTATGAAAGGAAATTAAAACAGGGCATGTCTTCTGTGTTTCGGGGATTAGAGCAAACAAGATATAGTGTTCTTAATGTGTTTATCTACACCATATGGTTCTTTCCAGACCACCAGGAGTGATTCCTAAGTGTAGAGCCAAAGGTTTTTATCATGAGCACTGCTTTATTCTCCTCCCTTTATTCTCCTCCAATAAAAGGAAGTGTTAAAAAGAGTTTACTTACAAGAAAACAAAAATAAAAGAAAACAACACTGGAGAATGGTGATAAATAATATTAGAGAATCAGATTATTTGTTTAGTTTTGTGCCACACATGGAAATGCTCAGAGCATACTCTTGTTTATATGCTCAAGGATTACTCCTGGCAGTGCTCAGGGGACTCTATTCAGTGTCATGGATGAAACTCAGATCAGCCATATGCAAGGCAACTATCTACCTCCTGTATTAACTGCCAGGCCTCCATAATCAGAAAGTTGATCAAAAATAAAGACAATAACAAAACATTGAAGGGGAAGAATTAGGCAGAATTCATTTATCTGAAGATAATAACTTAATATCAATAAATAATATGTCTTTCTTACATATAGATTGATTCAAGTCTCATTGTAATCACAAAGCCAAAATATGGTATGGAGACTTAAGATGAAAAATCAAAGGAATGGAGAAAATTAAGGAAAGTATTCAAGAAAAGGGCTAACAAATACATAAGGAAAATCAAACATAAAATTATTATAATAATTATTACAAAAATAATTTAAAATTATTAAAAAATAAAACACAGCCAAAGTGATAATATAGGGGCTAGGGTGTTTGCTTTGCATGCAGCTGATCTGGGCTCAATCCCAGTATCCCATATAGTGTCTCCCTCCCACACTGAGTACTGCTGGGTGTGGTCCAAAAAACAAACAAATAAAAAATAGAAAAATAAAAGAGAATGCCAACAATTCAGCCTTAAATGTCCCTATCACCCTAGTAGAAATGTCATGAACTCACTAATCATAAGACAAAGTGGTTGTTTGGATTTCAAAAAGTCAGATCCATTCATATTATGTATATTAGAAAATCATATCAAATATGAAGATAAACGAATTCATAATAAAATACTGGAGCAGGAAATTTAAAGCCATTAACAGGAAAAAGACAGGAACTGCTGTTCTGGGTCAAGATGTGATATTTTATAGAAATTAAATATTATTCAATTATTTGCCTTTTGAGACAACTTGAAAGGAGTATGCTAATATAAGCTAAGAAGGGAGTGAAAGACAGTTTTGCTTATATGTGCAATACAAATAACCTAAGCCAATGAACTGGTAAAACACAATGAAAATAACTCTTAGATTCTGTAGGGAAAATGATGGTTACCAAAGGAAGGGATAGGGAGTTCTGGGGAATAAGAATGGATTTTGATAGAATGATAGCTGTGGGGTATAGAGAAAATTTATGCACACTTGAAAGTGTGAAATCTAAGCATAGAAAGAGAATTGTATATCAATAAAATGGGACTTTACCCCAAAAAAAGTCACAATGACTTTTCAAAGAAAATCACAAAGCAAAAATGATAAAGTAAAACAGTTCCACTTTTGGCAAAAATATATGAAATGGTGAGGAATCTCATTTAATTGGGTGGAAATAAATATTCCTTCAATTAGTTTTTCCTTGACTGATATCTGAAAATATTTTAGCCTTACTTAAAAAAGTTGCAGATATCATATTGTGATATATCAATTCTTGTCCTAAACTTAAGATCTAACAGTATATCAAGTAGTTATAGGGTAAGAAAAATTAAAGAGGGATTCTGGAGTGGCACTTATTTTTCAGGAGCTGCCATTTTGGGTGTGTGTGTGTGTGTATGGGTGTTTGTATTGTTTGCCTTACACAGCAATACTGTGTTTCCAGAGGTCACTTCCTTCATTTCCCTATCCCATATAGGGGGTATAGTTTTGGTTCTAGGATCTGATGGTGCTAGGATACAATCAAGGCCACCCTCAAGGTGCTTAGGGCCGTATTGGGTGTTTGGGGGCCATACTTTGCAGTGCTCAGGGATGGTTCTGTACTGAGGGTTCACTCCTGTCAATGCTTGGTAATGATATGTGGTGCCAGGAAGTGAAACTGGATAGTCAGCTTGCAAAATAAACACCCTATCTTCTGTACTATTCCTCTATAATGACTTTGACTTTCCTTAAATCAAGTATCTCCTGTGTATGTGATTCACAGTAAAAATAGTAAATCATAGTAAAAAAAAATAATAACAATAACAACAACAGTAAAATACTCCCCTAGGCTAACTAACAGAAAAAAAAGAAGCAAACTTAAAACATTTGTCATGAGCAAGAAACACTATGAACTCCCTCCACATGAATGCCAGTGAAATTCCTCAGATATTATTATCTGCTCAGTTTAAAGAAGACACAGGCATTCTATTTCAACAATCATTCTTTGTGGGGCCAGAGCGATAGCTCAGTAGTAGAGTGTTTGCCTTGCACATGGCTGCTCAGGATGGACCTGGGTCCGATCCTCAGTATCCCATATGTTCCCCTGCGGGGTCCTGAAGCCCCCCAGGGGGGCCCGGCCAGCAGGAATTAGCTGGAAAGGCTTCTCAGACGACCGCACTTCTATTTTGCTGAGTAGAAGCACAACCACACTGTAAAAAATCTGAGAGAGGTTAATAATAAAGACCCAAGGCAATGTCTCACTGCTCAAAGGCGTTTATTGAGGTCCAGCACCTCTTTAAATAGGGAAGGTGAAGGAGGCAGGCAAAAGGCAATGTCAATCATTCTTTTGGCATGAAAATTACTTCATTATTCCAAATAAGGCAAGTGGGCAATACTTCTTGCAGTATCCATGGAAACATCTTGTGACCTTCTAGCTGCATTTCTAAACTTTTAACAGATATAAGGTGGGGGCAATGTTCTTACAGAAATAATTTTGTACAGACAATGTAACATATACACAATAATGAATGTCTTGTTAACTCAGGGATATGGTTAAGGGAGTAAGGCCTCATTTCTGGGAATGGTACTGGGCCGTGTTGCTCTCCTCCGGGCTACAAGGTTAATTGTACTTTGTAGCTGCACATTCTTTTCTCTTTGGCCCAAGAACTTACAGCAAGACTGCACGTAGCCTTTAGGTAAAAAAGGCTGGGTTATGGCAGAAAGAACAGCAAAATGGCCTCAAACAAGTCACAGTCCCCAACATCTCCCCCTTTCTCTTCTAATAAAAGAAGGAAAGTCGTGAGCGGGTGGAAGAACCGTGTCTTAGGCTACAAGGTTTGACCAGGTTGGACACGGCCAAAGCCGCATTTAAAAGATGGCTACAGGCACCGTGGGTGTGCACAGAGATTCGAATTATGCGTTGTAGCCTTTTAGGGCCGTGTCCAACTGGGACCTTGCTAATCCCGCCGTAGGTATCTCCACAGCCGAGAGCACAAGTACCGGAGCGAGCTCCGTTTGTTAGCTATGCGCTCTATCTCCTGGAAACTTAGTGGCTGGAAAGGCGGCTTGGTGACTAAAGCCAAGTTTTCACAGGAGTCACGCGGGGTTAGACGCTGGTAGTTAACCTGAATAGAGGTTTTTGCCTTTTCATCTACCTGGTTTTTAATAAAGGCAGTAATTTTGCGGAAAATCCATGGGCCAAGAGAAAAGAGCAGCATGAGGCTAATAAGAGGGCCCAAAATAGTGGACAGTAATGTATGTATCCAAGGAGAAGAGAAAAACCAACCCTGTTACCAACTTTGTTTTTGGTCAAAACGTTTCTGGAACTCCTTCATACCGTTACCAATACGTAGAACACTATCCCTAACTAATCCAGATTTGTCTTTAAATACACAGCATAGTTCTTTAAGGGCCACACAGACTGATCGTGTGGTTATGCAATGGTCTCTGCAAGATGGTTTACTCTTGAATTGGAACTTTTTAAGACTGACAAATGCTGGTACTTCATCTTGTATAAGTGGACTATAATTTCTCTCCTCAAGACTACTACATAAGCAGACAAAATTGCAAAGATCTGCCCTGTATCGAGTATGACAGCCACGACTCGTGGCTCTCCAGTAGGGGGGAATGAGAGCCAGGGCCAGGCTCCGGATGGACAATCACAGCCCCCTCTTCAACAGAATCAGACTTCATCACCTGATTCTTCCAATGAAAATTCCCCGGCAACTCCCCCAGATGAACAAGGTCAGGGTGATGCCCCACCACAAGCTGAAGAAGAGGAACCTGCATTTCCACATACTGACCTAGCAAAGTTGGATGACATGATTAATAGGCCTCGATGGGTGGTTCCAGTTTTGCCAAAAGGGGAACTAGAAGTACTTTTAGAAGCAGCTATTGAACTTAGTAAAAAAGGCTGGGTTATGGCAGAAAGAACAGCAAAATGGCCTCAAACAAGTCACAGTCCCCAACATTCCCCCAAGTCAGGAGCGATTTCTGAGTGCATAGGCAGGAGTGACCCCTGAGCATCACCAGGTGTGGCCCAAAAAAAAACAAAAAAACAAAATAAAAATTATTACTTTTTAAAATTTTCATTAAAAAAGTAAGTCTAGGGCAATATGAAAATAGTTTAAAGAATGGGCTTTCAAAGTTATTTTATGATTTAAATGAGATATTTTAACTGCAATGATGTATTCCATGTTAGAAATTATTTACAGTTGACTCTAGTCTCAGATAGTACAGGGTTCTTGAGAACAAAACTGAAATAAATAGTTCAGAACAAGAGAATAATTTTCCCTTCAAATTCACTGACAATAACTTGTCACATTGCTTATTTATATGCAAAAAATCCTAACAGTATAAACACTGTACAACAAAATATGCTCCAGAAACCTAATAGAAACCTAACTTATATCCATTATAGCAAAAGAGTGAGCTGAGAAAATTGTTAAAGGAAAGAGCATCTGGATAAGCTGACCCAGATGGCACTTTATGATGAGCAGCCTCCCCTTCTGAGCACAAACTTATGGTGTCAATGTCATCCATCTCAGAAAGAGATTCTGGTGGAGATTATTGTGTTAGGAAGGTTTTCCAAACCATATGCTCCATTTTCTCAGCTTGCACGTCTGCACTGCACACTCCAATACTCTTCATTATCTGCCCTGATAGGATCTAAAGTCTATAAATATGTGCTGATGGAAGTAAAAAAAAACTCACACAGGTCTTTCAACTATGGTTCATAGAATTCATCTTTATTCTATTCCTAAATTGCTCATAAAACTTTTACCCCCAAATCCCTCCAAAGCTTCCTCCATGTATTCAGATCTCCTGTTGCTGTGAATAAAATTTCATGCCTTCAACTCAAATGTTCCCAGCAGAAGCCTAAATTTTTAAAAGGTATGGTAATATTTGACTTTGACCTCTCTTTTGAACTTTTTACAGGTTATATTACCCAAATGAATTTTAGGTTCAGAGAAAGGATTATCTTATTTATTTTTTAACATTTTGGGAAGGATTTTTGTTCATATTCAGTAGTACTCAGGACTTACTCATGGTAAGGCTCAGGAGACTATTGGGGGTGCTGGGGGTCAAACCCCATTTGCACATATGCAAGGCAAGTGCATTGTTCATTGTACTATCTCTCCAGCCCCAAGAGAAACAACATTATTGGAAATAATTCTAAATTCACTCCTGAGCTAGCTTATACAAAAAGGGGATTTAATGACATTAAAAATAAGGTGAAATGCTAACCCCAAAAAGAAAGGTTAGGGGGCTGGAGAAATAGCATGGAGGCAGGGCGTTTGCCTCGCATGCAGAAGGATGGTGGTTTGAGTCCCGGTTTCCTATGTGGTCCCCCAAGCCTTCCAGGAGCGATTTCTGAGCATAGAGCCAGAAGGAACTCCTGAGCGCTGCTGGTGTGACCCAAAAAAAAAAAAAAAAAAAAAAGGAGGAAGAGGAGGAGGAGGAAGAGGAGGAGGAGGAAGAGGAGGAGGAGGAGGAGGAAGAGGAGGCGGAAGAAGAAGGAGGAAGGAGAAGAAGGAGGAGGAGAAAGAGGAGGAAGAGGAGGAGGAGGGAGGAGGAGGAAGGAGAAGGAGGAAGAAGGAGGAGGAGGAAGATGGAGGAGGAGGAAGGAAGAGGAGGAAGAGGAGGAAGAAGAGGAGAAAAAAGAAGACGATGATGAAGATGACGAAGAAGAAGAAGAAGAAGAAGAAGAAGAAGAAGAAGAAGGAGGAGGAGGAGGAGGAGGAGGAGGAGGAGGAGGAGGAGGTTGGCTTTTGACCACAGAATTTCTCCTGAAGTTATGAAGAACTTGTGTTAATTTGTTAGCTTCTTTTTTCGTTTGTTTTTGTTTTTGTTTTTTGGGCCACACCCATTTGACGCTCAGGGGTTACTCCTGGCTATGTGCTCAGAAATCGCTCCTGGCTTGAGGGGACCATATGGGACACTGGGGGATCGAACCACGGTCCGTCCTACGCTAGCGCTTGCAAGGCAGACACCTTACCTCTAGCGCCACCTTCCCGGCCTTAATTTGTTAGCTTCTTAGTGCAATAATGGCAGCAATAGATTACCTTCACAGGAATAATAGCTGGAACTATTGAAGACTTGACACATAAGGAATGGAAAGAAGAACACTGCAGACTAATCAACTGACATAAAATCATTTCTACCTCAATTTCTATACTCAGCAAAATTGTCTTTCAGAAACAAATAGGAAACAAAGACATTTTTAGACAAAAGAAAGGTTAAATGAGTTTACTCCCAATACTATCCCTAAAAATGTAAATGCTAAAGAATAGGATTATTTAAAATAAGCAAAGTTATTCCAGGTCAAAGATTTATCATGTAAAAATCAACAGCATGGAAAGACATTAATAAATATGAGAGTAAAAGTAAGCAACAATTGGAACAAAACATTCATGATATTGTGCTATTAAATTAATGTCTAGTCTATCTTAAAATGTATATTGAAAGCAAATATACTCTGCAACATTTATGAAAGCTTCTACATACATGAGTATGGATTTTGAAAATGGACCCTAACAACTATAGTTCTAGAAACACATTTTTGTGTCTGATATCAGTGGTTAATGAAAGTAGACTATACTATATGTTAAAAACAACATTGAAGAGTTAAATTGTCAGTTGCTGTGATTTTGATTCAAGGTATTTATTATTCTGTATCCCTTTCAAATTTAGCTTTTACTCTTGTCCTCCTTCCCGATGGAAAACCTTCTGGTCGTGAATTGCTTAAATCAGAGCAATGGACAAAATGGTACTCGTCACTTCCCATCACTTCTAACTAGGGCCTAACTTTTTAATCAAGTCACTCTTTGATGAGGGTCAAGTGTAGTTTCATAATCTTCCAGTGCTCCAATTATTAAACATGAAACCTTGTTGACTTTCTCAGCTTATTGGCAACTGATCTTGCAAAATGAGTTTGTGTTTGCTGACAGTGACGTCTTTCTTCAGTTGTTAGAGAGAAAAATTATTATTTTTGTCCTATAAATATTTCTTTATCTCTGCTTGTAAAAAGTTAAAAATTATATGAAGAAATTACTAAAGTACTAAAAGTTTACACTGTATTGAAGGTTGGAGCAATAGTATAGTGGGTAGAGCATTTGCCTTGCATGTGGTCAACCCAGGTTTGAACCTCACACACACACACACACACACACACACACACACACACTCACACATATATATAAATATATATACTGTCAGGCACAAACAGCCTGACTTTAAAATACATAAATTTTGTTTATAAATAATTATATAAAATTTGTCTGTTTGCTGTGTACTGATAAAGTATCATACTTGTTTAGTGCATTATAATTATCAGAAGTTTATAAATTTTCCAAATTTCCAAAGCAAATAAACATTAAACTTTGCCATTAGACAAGCATAGTGTAAATTATTTAGTAGAGATGTCATTAGCATCTTTTTTAAAATTAATTTTAATTGCTTTATTTAAGCACCATGGTTACAAATTTGTTCATTATTGGGTTTAATTCATACAATGTACACCATTCTTCACCAGTGCACCCTTCCTGTCACCATCACCTATGTCTCCAGTTTCCCTCTCATCCCCTAACCCCATCCCTGACTTGATCTAGGGAAGACAAATGCTTCTCTTGAAAGGGATGCAGAATAATAAATACCTTGAATCAAAATCACAGCACCTGAGTATTTAGGTGACAATTTAACTTTTCAATGTTGTTTTGAACATATAGTATAGTCTACTTCCCATTAACCACTGATATCAGACACAAAAAATATGTTTTTATGGTTGCTAGGGTCCATTTTCAAAATCCATACTAATGTCGAAGTTTCCACTGATATCAGACACAAAAATATATTTTTATGGTTGTTAGGGTCCATTTTCAAAATCCATACTAATATAGAAGTTTCCATAAATGTTGCAGAGCATATTTGCTTTTAATATACATTTTAAGATAGACTAGACATTCGTTTAATAGCACAATAGAATGGCACAATAGAATAGTCCATTAGAAGGTCACCAAATTCCCAAGTAACCCCTGAGTGTCACTGGGTGTGGACCATCCCCCTTCCCCCCCCAAAAAAAAAAAACAGAAAAAAATTGCTTTTGGTAGGAAACGTTTGCCTTGAATGCAGCCGACCCAGGACAAACGTTGTTTCTAATACCAGCATCTCATATCGTCCCATAAGCATCCCAGGAGCGATTTCGGAGTGCAGAGCCAGGAGTAAACCCTGAGCACAGCTGGGTGTGACCCACCCACCCCCAAATTTATTTTGCTTTGGGTAAAAGGATTGGGGGGGGGTGTTGGCTCACATCCGGTGACGCACAGGGGTTATTCTTGGCTATGCACTCAGAAATCGCTCCTGGCTTGGGGGACCATATAAAACGCTGCAGAATCGAACTGTGGTCCTTTCTAGGTTAGTGTGTGCAAGACAAATGCCCTAACACTTGCGCTACTGCTCCACTCCACCTGAAAGGGGTTTTTTAACAAATAATGCACTCATAAGTATCAAATTTTGTATTTTTAGAAAATAGAAATAAATATGTTTAACTTTTTGTTTGTTTGGTTTTGGAGCCACACCCGGTGGCACTCGGGAGTTACTCCTGACTCTGCACTCAGAAATGTCCCCTGCAGGGTCGGGGGATTATATGGGATGCCAGGGATTGAACCCTGGTCCGTCCTGGGTCATCTGCATGCAAAGCAAACACCATACCTGCTAAGCTATCGCTCCGGCCCTATTTTTTAACTTTTTAATTTCTGATATATCACTGGCAGATACTTAAACCTCATGTAAGTAAAGATCTAAAGGGTCCATGGTAGTGTATTTTTTGTTTTGTTTTGGTTTGGTTTGGTTTTTGGGTTTTGGGCCACACTCAGCAGTGCTCAGGGTTTACTCCTGGCTATCTGCTCAGAAATAGCTCCTGGCAGGCACGGGGGACCATATGGGCCGCCGGGATTCGAACCAACCACCTTAGGTCCTGGATCGCTTCTTGCAAGGCAAACACCGCTGTGCTATCTCTCCTGCCCCACCACGGTAGTGTTTTAATGTAGAAGGAGTCCTGAGACTAAACGTACTCTAACTGCTAGTGCAAGTTAACATCAGTTTTGGGCAAATGTTATTGCCCTCTAAGTGTTTCAGATGCTTTTGTTTGTCAGCATTTGGGCCTTACACTTTGAAGAAAGAGCTGTTCATTTTTAGTCAATTTAAAAATAAGATATTGTTTGATATTTGTTCTAAAACAAAGCCCCGGTCTTTGGCATGCACCTTTGGTTTACAGTTCAATCAAAGGCAGTAAATTGAAAAGCTTACAGAATTCAGCCAGATCAGTGAACTGTATGAAATAGGCATCTAAGAACTATGACACCTGCTCCCTGCAAACTCATGCAGGAAATGGCACTGATTTTTATCAAACCTTAGTAAACTCAAGACAAAATTATTTAAATCTAGTTAAATATTTATTTACTTATTTTTTATTATTGTTGGGCTTTTTTATTGTAGTTATTAGGAATCAAATCTAGGCTTCACACATGCAAGACAAAAATTCTACGTCTGACCTACATTCCTAGCCTAAAAAAAGAGGTTTTAAGATATAAAATGACTTCATCCCACTTTCTAGTTTAAAATTTTTCCAAAAGATGGCTGGAGAGATTGTGTAAGGCACAACAGTTCAAATCACGGGCACCTTATATGGACCTCCAAAACTCATTAGGAGTGATTCCTCAGCTGCTTGCATCACTGGATGTGGTCCACAAAGAAAAATACTTTCAAAAAGAAAATCTGACAAATAATGACCAGGTACACCTACCTCAAGAGGTGATGACTAAAACACAGAATATAGATCACATAAGGAAATGGGAATATGGAAGCATTGATAGGTCTGGGAGCAAAAGATATAATAAACTCTGCCACTGATTCTATAATCAGTTTTTACTTAGCAATGAAACCACATATTTTAAAAAGTCTGCAATAACAGATGAGCAGATATTGAAATTATAATATACATGTATACTACTTGGCTATTAAAAAATAAAATCTTGCAATTCAATGATACCTGGATACAATTGCAATGTCTTCTATGTGAAGTAAGTCAGAAGGAAAACGACAAACTTTAGATAATTTTGCTCCTATATGGAGCATAAAAAGAGGTCTAGAGTTTTCAGTAGAAACAAACCTTGAGATATTTACTATAGAACAGTGAATTAAGTGACTCATTATTTCATCTTTCTCCACTAAGCTGTTTTTCTTTTTAGGAGCAGAAGACTTGTGTGGTGGGATTTCTGGCTTGGGTGTTGAATTTTCTGAATTCATTCTTGTAACTTTTCACTGTGTGGATTATTTCCTGCGTCAACATTTGCTTCCAGACCTGCATCTCACCAGATCCTCCTTTTGGAGCCTATGGGTTCCACTTATACAAGTGTTTTTATTTCAATGAAGAAAATACCATCTTTCCTAGAATGACTGGAAATTTATTTGGGGTAGAAAATCAAACCATTCTCAATGTAACACATTTTATCTTTTTTTTTTTTTTTTTTTTGGTTTTTTGGGCCACACCCGTTTGATGCTCAGGGGTTACTCCTGGGTAAGTGCCTAGAAATCAACCCTGGCTTAGGGGGCCCATATGGGACGCTGGGGGGATCAAACCCCAGTCCTTCCTTGGCTACCACTTGCTAGGCAGACACCTTACCTCTAGTGCCACCTCACCGGCCCCTGTAACACATTTTAAAAAGTTGTATGCATTTATTTGCTTTGGGAGGACACACTGGGCAGTGTAAAAGAGTTACTCATGGATTTGCACTCAAAAATTAATCTTGGTGGTCAGGTGCATGCAAAGCAAACACCCTACCTATTTATTGTTGCACTTGCCTTTAAAAATGACATTTAATTTTAATGATGAACATTTCTGAAAAAAAAATTTTTTATGATTATGAGGAAGGCAGATATTTTACAGGAATTACAAAAAGAGAAAAAGAAAAGAAATAGTCAATTATGGCTACAAAGGAGGGAATCGGGGTAAGATAGGGGCTTTGGGACAGTGATGGAGGGTGACTGACACTGGTGTTGGGTGTGGTGAGGCGTGGGGAGCCAAACTCTCTCTGGAATACTCAGCAAATATTTGCCTTGTTCCCATCCCCTATTGTGTAAAACCTATATAAGCTTTGGCTGCTTGAAATTAAATTGACACCTTGATCAGACTCCTGTCTTGGTGCTCCTCCTTTTCCCACCCTATTCTCTTGCAGGTGAAGACCCTTTCCACGACCACGAATAAACTGGAGTTGCAGGCCGGCACAGTGAGGAAGCATTTCAAGTATAAAACAGTAATAAGGAAACTGTTGTACACCATATTCTCTCAAAAAAAAGTAACTAAATAATATCATTAGAAATAAAGATGAGATTAGAGAAGGCAAAGGAAGTCTCTTTTGTAAGGTGATCTTCACAGTGATTGGGAGTTTGGATCTTATATGAAGAGTCATAAGAAGCCATAGAAGATGGTAGCTTAGAGAGGCAAATCAGAATCTAATTGCAAACATGATAACACCTGGTATCTTGATATAATAAAGAAAAAAGGTAAAACAACAATGGAATATCATTTTACTTACTTAGATATCTTCCACCTAGATAAGCCTAATTCCTTGTACTAAATGGCTCAGCCAAATGTTCTGAAATCATCATGAGTTCCTGCAAAATCTCTCTACCCTATCCCTACACTAACAATGGTGTATGCATCACTTTGGAGTACAGAGTAACTAAACATGAATATAGAAAAATAAGAAAAATAAGTGGTATTTGTAAGTAGCAAACACTTAAGAATCCCTTCTCTTATGTTGTTGAATAAAGCTTAGTGTAATTTCTTTAGTATTTCTTCTTTTTTATTTGTTAGCTCCAAATTTCAAGTTTCCTTGAGTAAAGAATTATTAAATGTCAAAGTGAAATTCTAAATTTGGAGATTATTAGGATGCGCCTGCTAAAGGATATTATGTACCATTGCTTCTTTAATAGGACTCTCAATGACAAAATTCAGTCACTTTCTTTAGCTATCAGTTAGGCACTAGTGATAAACTTGAAATCATTGACCATTTGTTTTCAAAGCAATTGTTCAAAACCACTGTTCCTTTAATAATAATATAATATTTTCCTCTTCATTTAATTTCCCATTTATGTCCAGAATTATTTCTAGATCTTTAGTGCTTGAACTCAATTTTTCTTTACTGTCACAACATTGCTTTTGCATATGTGATTTAGGCAAAGCTACTGGAAGTCATTGAATACCATATTTACATTAATCCCTTAGTGACTACAGATAGGTAAAGACCTCTGTAGACATAGACTATATCCATAAAGATGTTTTTCTCCATCAAGATGTTTGATACCTGTAAATCTATAAAACATTGTGCTAAAAAACAATTTGTTGATAAATAGCACTGTAAACTTTGTCCTTTTTTTTAAGTCTCATTTTATATCTTAAATTTATTCTTTAACAACATACCATTTTAAATTTTCTGCCCTACTAAAATAAAAACTAGGTCAGTGCCAAATCTGCAGTATATTTTTTGCCCCACTCCCTTCTGTTACTAATACCAAGTTTCTTTTACTTTGTGTGTGTGGGGGGGGGGGTCTATTTCAAAATTGTCAAGCACAAAGAACTATTTTTTGACAAGTTGATATATCTTCTATAATATTTTATACTTTGACTTAGCAAACAAATTTTATCCTTAAAGTGTATCATTAAAATAAGCACAACAGGCCCGGAGAGATAGCACAGCGGCGTTTGCCTTGCAAGCAGCCGATCCAGGACCAAAGGTGGTTGGTTCGAATCCCGGTGTTCCATATGGTCCCCCGTGCCTGCCAGGAGCTCTTTCTGAGCAGACAGCCAGGAGTAACCCCTGAGCACCTCCGGGTGTGGCCCCCCCAAAAAATAAAATAAAATAAAATAAACACAACAGGAGTATGATTTTGGAGGTAAAGGTGGAGGTAATGATTTTGGAGGTATCTTTATTTCTGGCCACAGTGCTATACATTTCCACTGTCTAACTGTCTCAATCTGAATACAAGGTAATAGAAACTTCCTAAAACACATACACTACTGAGGCACTCAATTTCAGAGCCATGAAGGCACCTCATTTGGGGTAGCATCAATGATACCTCATGTAATTCCTCGAATCCTATATGCTGCCCATTTGAGATAAAGTCCAGAAGAATTTGGTTAACATGAAAATATACCCTGAAGAATAAAACACAGTAAATACCAAATGGAGCTACCTCTGAAGACTAGAGCTAACAAAAGGTCTGATCAGAACTGGTACACTGTACAAGAAGCTCAGAGAAATGGAGGGCATTTGAGAGGATTTTAATTCTTGGGCAATACCCAAAGCATAGAATTTAATAAAGGAATCATGTGGGCTCAGGACAGAGAAAAAAGAAAATCAGTCCACCTTTGAAAAGAACATAAGCACCATGCAAAATTACTTTTATGTCCTATATAAAGTAAGTTTAGTTGTATATAATATACAACTTTAAGTGTAAAAAAACATGAGCTTTTTGTCATTGGGATCATAAAATTAGTTTTTCACTTGAAAGAGTGACCAGGCTAAGGATACTGACTGAGTGCAGAGTCAGTCCAAAGTAAAATGAGTCATAGGAGACTTGAGGGAGAAGTTTAGACTAGCCATGGAAGGAAAGAAATATATGGGTCTCTTATGGGCTGCTGTGATGTTTACCAGGGAACTTTCTCTTCTGACAGAGATGTCCAGAGGCAGATATATTGAGTTTCCATCATAATTACTGGATCAAAGATGCAAAAATTCTTAAAATCTCCTAAATGCTGAGAAAATCTAAGATGCTCATAGTACTGCACTAAATTGATGAACCCATCAATTTGAAAATTAGAGCCATCCTTATATACTCAATGAGGTACAGCCAGCTCTTCTTTCTGGTACTCCCAGTGCCCCCAGTGGAGTGTGTGGTCTCCAGGCACAGTCTATTTTTTTTACTTTTTTAATTTATTCACTCTAAAATTAATTATTAATGATTGAACCCAACATCTGTTGCCTGCAAGAAAAACATTTGAATAGTAAGAGCGCAGACTCAAAGTGAAGAATTAGAAGATAATTCAAGCAAACAAGTCCCTTAAAAAAAAGGTTGGGGTGACCAAACTAGTAGATGACAGACTTCAGGGTTTACTAACTGATAAAAGACAATGAAAGCCATGATGGTCAAATGATCGGTCCATTAGGAAGAACTCACACTCCTAAGTATACATGCACCTAATGAGGAATGAGCACAAAATTTTTATCTCCACTGCTCCTCAACCACAGATCTTGGGCAGCTTTTGTTGCAGACATAGAGCAGTTTTTTAGCCAGCATCATACCTCTGGAGCCTCCAAGAGCCTCATGCTTTTTTTCCCTTCTCTGACTAGTCCAAACTTTGCCTTCAAGCCTCCTTGGATCTAACCCTGATCCTATGGCTCACTTTACTCCTGGACTGACTGCACTCTGTTCAGTATCCTCAGACTGGCCACTCTTTCTAGTGGAAAACTAGAAAATTATTATCCCAATTTTATTATCCTAAGAACATAAGGCTTGTGGTTTTTTAACTTGTCTGCTATAAATCTTTTTCCCAAAAGTGTCACATTTCAACACACAAAGCACTAACAATTGGTGTTCATTGCCAAGGATTTTCCTCAGTGCACTTGATAAAACTTAGAGAGCACAGAAAGAAATCTAAGTTGCTGTGACATCATCTGCTATTTTAGATAAGGTAGCTAATGGTAAACTTCTGAGGAGGAAATTTCCAGCCAGTCTTAACTTTATTTTCCCTAATTTTTATTATAATATGTGAATTACCAAGTTGTTCATAATACAGTCATTTCGGGCATTAAGTATTCAAACACCAGTCCTACCACCATTGTCCCCGATCTCCCACCAACTACCATAACCTGCCTCCATACAGGCACAAATTTACTTGATATTACACTTGCTTTAACACAAAGGCAAATAAAATTGTAAATTAGACCAACATGAGTCAATTCGAAATGATTGCAATAACTCTCCATGGTGTTAATAAAGTCAGTATCTATTGATCTACTGAGATGTGGTTGGTGTTCATTCAGTCATCTGTGTTACTGTTTAGGCTCACTGAGCTTGGTAGATTACTAAATAATTTTGCTATTGAATTTTCTGAGACACTACTATGGAGCACTACTATAAAATATTGATTGAACTAAAAATTATTTTTATCATAACATTGTAAGGTCAATAAATTATCTTTGATCCCAGAGGAAGATTGAGGAGAAAAGAAATCAAGAGATCAAAGAAGAAGGAAAAAGATGAAAACGGTAAGTAATGGGGAGCTGAGGGTGAATCTCACTGCCAGTGTCAACTTTCATTGATCAGTATCTCAATTTCCTACTACCTTCAGCTCCCTCTCCACCTGACACCTTAACAGGCACATTAGGAAGATTGATGATTCCAGCTTAGGGATCATGTTCTCAGTACTGTTGAGACTGTGCTTTGGGTATACAGCTATAATGAACTTAACTTTAAACTCACAATGGGATTCCTGGAAAACTGCTATCTTAACATAGGGCAGCTCCAGGGCCTGGATCAAGAAAAACTACCCATAATTGTATTTGCTCTCTGAGCCTGATAGCAGCCTGTACTACAAGCAAACATAGGGAGAGGATGAGAGCACTGTCTTTGCTGGGAAAAAAAACCTGATTATCTGAAATCCCAATATTCTTAAAGTATGAGTGTCTACCTGCCTGAAAGTTCCTGATGTAACTTTGGATGGGCAAAATAGAGCAATTAAATGTTCTCTTATCATGAGAAAAAAGAGAGCAGAAAATTAGGAAATAATCAAGAAACCCCTAATTGGAAGCAAATCAGGAGTGAAGTGTTGTGATGGTTATTATAACTTCAGATGTGGACCCAAGGGGGGGTCAGCATGCACCCAAGTAGGTTTGATCCCTGCTATCACATGATTGCCTAAGCAGCAACAGATTTGGCCATGTAGGCCCTATGCCAGGGGTCTCAAACTCGCAGCCTGTGGGCCATTTGCGGCCCTTCGTACAACATTTTGTGGCCCGGGGCCGGCCTTCAACTATGGCAGTATTCGCGATTATTCTCTTACTGAATAATAGCAATAAAAATCACATTAGTAAGAAAAAAATCGCATTAAACATTCGCACACCCCGAGCAGTTCTGTTCGGGGTATGCAAATGTTTAATGCGATTTTTTGCGGTTTTTTCTTATTAATGCGATTTTTTATTGCGAATATTCGGTAAACGAATAATCGTGAATACTTTGCACCTAGCGCAGACGTCATTTCCGCTGCTCCTGCCCACTGTCCCTTGCATTATCGGAGGACTAAGGGAGAGAAGGGAGAGAAGTTTATTACAGAATTAGATTTTGTCATACCTTCATCATGACTTCATCAAAGCCTGCAGTGAAGAGAAAGATTGATGACAAGCACAGACAATTTCAGGAAAAGTGGGAGACGCAGTATTCCTTTGCTGAGCACAGGGGTATCCCCACATGTCTTATTTGCTCAGAGAAAGTTGCAGTGCACAAGGAATACAACTTGAAACGCCACAATTCAACTAAACATGCTGAAGAATGTGCAAAATATCAAAGAAATGAGAGAGCCAAGCGGGTTGCCAGTCTTAAAGCATGTCTAATGAGGCAACAAGATTTCTTTAAGAAAGCAACCAAAGAGAATGTTGCATCAGTCGAAGCTAGTTACATGGTTAGTGAGATGATTGCTAAGGCAGGGAAACCATTCACAGAAGGAGAGTTTGTTAAAAAATGCATGTTACAGGCTGCAAGTATTATCTGTCTGGAAAAGAAAGGTCAGTTTAGCAAAATCAGCATTTCTGCCAACAGTGTGGCAGAGTGCATTTCTGACATGTCAAGTGACATTTATCATCAACTGTGTGAGAAAGCCAAATGTTTTGATGCATACTCAGTTGCTCTTGACAAGGGCACGGATATAACAGACACTGCACAGCTCACAATTTATGTCCGTGGTGTTGATTGCAATTTTGAATTGACAGAGGAGCTGCTCACAATAATTCCAATGCATGGCCAGACCACCGCTAATGAGATATTTCGGCATCTGTGTCATGCCATTAAGAATGCAGGTTTGCCATGGAAGAGGTTTGTTGGAATAATAACCGATGGAGCACCATCAATGACAGGGAGGAAAAATGGACTGGTGGCACTTGTTTAAAAAAACTTAAGAGGAGGGTGTAGAGAAGGCCATTGTTCTTCACTGCATTATCCATCAGCAGGCCCTTTGCAGTAAATGCCTGCCATGTGACAATGTGATGTCTGTTGTTGTGACATGCATCAACCAAATCAGATCCAGGGGCTTAAAGCACAGGAGGTTCCATGCTTTTTTAGAGTAAATGGAGTCAAAATATGGAGATGTGCTCTATTTCACCAGTGTACATTGGCTCAGCAGGAGAAAAGTCCTGAAAAGATTTTTTGAGTTGAGAGAAGAAGTGAAAGCCTTCATGGAGAAGAATGGAATGCTGTTTCTGAGTTGAGTGATTACAAATGCTCATGGACTTAGCTTTTCTTGTTGACATCACACATAAGCTGAATGTACTAAACAAGATGTTACCAGGCCCGGGGCAGCTTATCAGTGCTGACTATGACAACGTGAGAGCATTCTCCACAAAACTTGTATTATGGAAATCCCAGCTCTCTCAGACAAACCTTTGCCATTTCCCAGCATGCAAGGAACTTGTGGATTCAGGCATACCATTCAGTGGTGAGAAATATGTTGATGCTATTTTTAAGCTAGAGAAGGAATTTGATCACAAATTTGCAGACTTTAAAAAGCACAGAGCCACTTTCCAAATTTTTGTGGAACCCTTTTCCTTTGATGTGCAAGATGCCCCTCCTGTGCTTCAAATAGAGCTCATTGACCTGCAATGCAACTCTGATCTCAAAGCCAAGTTCAGGGAGATTAGTGGAAAAGCAGACACGCATGGGCAATTTTTGAGAGAATTGCCCCCCAGCTTCCCTGAGCTTTCCCAAATGATCAAGCACACCATGTGCCTTTTGGGGAGCACATATTTGTGTGAAAAGTTATTCTCCACATTGAACTTCAATAAGTCAAAGTACAGGTCTAGACTTAATGATGATCATCTTCAAGCCATAGTGAGGGTCTCAACTTCTTCCTCTCTAAAGCCAAATGTGGTTCAGATTTGTGAGAAGTGCTGACAAGTCTGGCAGCAAGGAATAGGCAAAAGATGCCATGTTCAGAAGAACTGTTCATGATCTTCACTCAATATTCTATTCATGTTCAGAAGAAATAATTAAAACTGTTAATAATGACGTTTGAGGACTTTTTTTGTGAAATCCCTTATGCGGCCCTGCCTCACCCTGACTTTGCCTCCTGCAGCCCCCAGGTAAATTGACTTTGAGATCCCTGCCCTATGCACTGCTAGGTAACCTTGGTGGTCCCTAACAATGCTGAATTCAAGAGACTCGGCTGTTGGAGGTGGCTTCTGTCCTTCAGCCATCAGTGGAATTTTGATGAATCCACTTTAGGGAGAGTGGGTTGCATGGGCAACGAAATATAAAATAATGAAACCACACAAAATAAATTGTATGGGGAACCGCGTCTTCAATAGACATGAGACAATTTTACTTTTGAAACTGGTGACATACATGCATGTCTCTGGTATGAAAGGCATTTCTGTGCTGACAAAAGGTGGAGAATCTTAGGAGAAGAACACAATGGTAGCAGGCCCTAGAATATACATATCAAGAAACTAGCCAAGAATCCCGAGCTAGCAAGGTAGAAAGTAACATGAGAAGGGGGTGTTCTGATTTAGAAAGGAGGTTCTTATGACAAAAGAGAAGAAACTCGTTTCGCTAAAAAAATTGCCGCTGGCCAGAATAGCAAAAGTAAGAAAGTTAGAAAACTGTTAGTTTACCACCTGGAAGCTAAAGTAGGTTGCAGGTAGCTTGTCTTTGAGTTGCAAATTTATTTTGCCAGCATGAGAATTTAGCTGCAGACTTTTTGGTGCTGAAAATTTCCCTGAATCATAGACTGAGGCCTGTAATTTTGGCCCGTATTCTTGCAAGGGAGAGAATGTGCCAAATAGTAAGAAAGAAATTATAATGTCACTATTATGTCATGAATATCAGAAATATTGCCAGTAATCCACGTAGGGATATAATTAACATCCATCAATGGGCCTGCTAGCTAAAATATTTCTTGGGGGAATATCAGCTCACTGCTCCAGGAAAATCATAATAGAGACTTCTGGAGGTGTGCTTCCCCTAAAATGAAGGTGTCTATGCTGCATGACATGGCACTCAGCATCCTCAAGTCCTGGCATTGAACCACTGGTTCAGTTGGCTAAGGACCAACAGGAGTGACTCCCAGGATCCCTAACCATCACTTTAGAGCCCCTAATCCTGGCAAAACACTTGACTTAAATACTATCTATTTATAAATTATAATATTTTCAACTTTCTGCATAAGTACATCTCTAAGTAACATAATACTTACTACAAAAATATAATTAAAAAATGGGGCCAGAGAGATAGCATGGAGGTAAGGTGTTTGCCTTTCATGCAGAAGGTCATCGGTTTGAATCCCGGCATCCCATATGGTCCCCCATGCCTGCCAGGAGCAATTTCTGAGCATGGAGCCAGGAATAACCCCTGAGCACTGCCGGGTGTGACCCAAAGACCACAAAAAAAAAAAAAAAGAAAAGAAAGAAAGAAAGAAAGAAAGAAAGAAAGAAAGAAAGAAAGAAAGAAAGAAAGAAAGAAAGAAAAAAGAAAGAAAGAAAGAAAGAAAGAAAGAAAGAAGAAAGAAAGAAAGAAAGAAAGAAAGAAAGAAAGAAAGAAAGAAAGAAAGAAAGAAAGAAAGAAGAAAGAAAGAAGAAAGAGAAAGAGAGAAGAGAGAGAGAGAGAAAGAAAGAAAGAAGAAAGAAGAGAGAGAGAAAGAGAGAAGAGAGAAAGAGAGAAGAGAAAGAAAGAAAGAAAGAAAGAAAGAAAGAAAGAAAGAAAGAAAGAAAGAAAGAAAGAAAGAAAGAAAGAAAGAGAAAGAAAGAAAGAAAGAGAAGAAAGAAAGAAAGAAAGAAAGAAAGAAAGAAAGAAAGAAAGAAGGAAAGAAAGAAAGAAAGAAAGAAGGAAAGAAAGAAGAAGGAAAATTAGGAAGATTGCTATTTCTGTATCTGCCATTAATTCTGTGACATTTGATGAAATATCTCATAGCTGTTGGTTTTTAAACTCCTGAAAATAGATATTTAGACTAGAAGTTCCCTAAGCTTCCTCTGTCACTAACCTAACATACTATTTCTCTATGAGAATGGTTTTGGTTAAAAATGAAATAAACAGATGTTTTGGGGATAGTTCTGGAATTTCTAGCAACCAGTTCTCTTATCTAGATTAGTAGTAGTAGTAGTAGTAGTAGTAGTAGTAGTAGTAGTAGTAGTACTCGTAGTAGTAGTTGTAGTGGTAGTAGTAGTAGTATCATCATCATCTAGATTATCTTGACTTGTCTTTATCTCACACCACACCCCAATCTGATTGTTCACCAACAAGATTTACTTATTTGCTTGTGCAAAGTTATAAAAATGTTTTAACTGCTGTCTCAAGTCTATGCTAAGAGAGATTATCATTTTAGGTTTGGGACAACACCCAGGGACTCACAGAGATTACTCCTGGCTCTATGCTCCAAAATTACTCCTGGCAGCCTGGGGAGGTCATATAGGATGCAGGAGATTGAATCTGGGTTGGCTTAGTGAAAGGCCCTCCCTGCTGTGCTATTGCTCCAGCCCAATGTTATTATTTTAAATCTACATTAGCTACTTATCTAAACATTACTCACCAAAGGTTATAGAAAGCTATGAAAAAGAAGAGAGAGAGACTAAGCAAGAGAAATTGCAATGTCCAATACCTTAAACTTCAGAGAAATTCTCAAGTTATTGTAGACCACTTCTTAAAATGCTTGTCCATTTTCTGGCTTTCATTGGTTAAAAAAAATACTGAAGTATTATTCTTAAAAGATAAGCTTTTGGAATCTGCAGAGATAGATCAAAAGGCTTAATGCATGCAGGAATCACAGGTTCACACCCTGGAACCATGTGGAACCCTAAGCATTAAGCCAGGAGAAACCCCTAAGCAATGAGCCAGGGTCCTAAATTCAGATGGACAATGACCTCAAAAACAAACAAGATGAAAAAAAAACGAGTTTTTCTATAGTGTTTAGACAAAGGACTTTAGGCTATTACTTGGCAATGACTTGGAAGACACATCTAAGCCTAAGGCTGAGGAGATAATATAAACTTAGAAGGTAAAGTGTGTGTTCTGATGGTAACACCATTTTTCATTAGAACTCCTAAGTGAGTGCAGGAAAATCTAATAAGTAGAATCTGAAATCTTTTTATTCTTTAGGAATGGCAAAAATGAGAGTTGGCTTTAGCAATGAAAAAGCTAACCTAGAATAAATTGCATAAAACATTATTCATGAGTTATCTTACACTTAATTTTCACAGGCAAAACAACCTCATTGAGTTCATTCTAATCAGGATACTGATCAGTATTCAGCAGTATTCTGACCAAATCTTAATAAATGTTATGGGTAGGAGCCCAGAGAGATAGCACAACGGTAGGATGTTTGCTTTGCATGCAGTTGATCTAGGACCAATGGTGTTTCGAACCAGCATCCCATATCATCCCCGGAGCCTGCCAGGAGTGATTTATGAGTTTCAGAGCCAGGAGTAACCCCTGAGTCCTGTCGGGTATGAACTGAAAAACAAAAAAAAGAAAAAAAAAGTTGTGGGTACACTTATGCACCATCTCATTGGATGGGTCAATATATTTTTTGCTTGATCAATATGTTTTTGAAATTTTTTCTTAGAATCCTATTTCCTAAGAAATATTTTTTGACTTTTTAAATTTAATCTAATTTTTGATTGAGGTTCTGTGATTTACAATATAGTTACTAGTATTTCGTGATATCACATACACTCACTTGCATCATCAGTGTACCTGCTACCTTTCCAAGGTGAAAGGTCCTCCCAAAATCTTAAGGGCCCTCTTTTGGAACTTTTTCCTCCACCAATTCAGTTACGTAGTTAAGTTCTCCTATTGTGTTGTCTTTAAACCTTTATTGCTATGTCCCACAGATTATTAGAGATCATTTTGTATATTCCCCAAAAAGAAATCTAATAAAATTCAGGATGAAATACTCTAGTTTCATCAATGCTGCTGCTAATTGCATGATTTGTTCTTTTGTAACACTGCATAATATTTCCATTGAGATATATACTATAGCTTTTTGAACATTCTTCTATAATTGGTCATTTAGATGGTTTCCATATCTTGACTATTGTACTAAGTATGATAAAAAATGAGTGATCATGTGTGCTTTTGAATTAATGTTTTTGTGCTTTAGGAATAAATAAAGTGGTATCATTGGGTCATGTAGGAGTTCAATTCTTTTTTTTTTTTTGATATATCTTCACACTGCTTTCCAGAGATCCTGAACCAGTTTACTGTGGTTCTCACTAGCATGTTTTCATTTTTTATTTTCCTCATCATGAGTGATGTTAAAAATTTTTCATGTGCCTGTTGAACATCATATATTTTCCTTGCTGAGAAACTGTCTTTTCATCTTCTCATCCCATTTTGGGTCATTGAATTTTTGTTGGACAACATTTAAATGGTGATTCTCATTCTTCAACATCTGCTTTTTGATCTTAAAGGGAAAAACAGCCACTAGCTGCTGCAACAGACAAACTACCCCTCCTCAAAGTTGGGTGAGTCACAACAAAAAGGTTTATTTTTTTTTCTAAGGCAAAATTTTAGCTGGTACTCTTCAGGTATGCAGAAATTTGGTTGTAGGCACACTTTCGCTCTGGAGGTTTCTCTGCAATGATGTCCTTGACTATAAATTCTTCATGGGAATTTTCTTCCAGGGTCTCTGAGACTACAAATATTCTTATGTTGTTTATGTTAAGTTCATCAAAGACTTCCATTTTCATCTGTTTATATTTTTGAAGATTTTTTTCCATGGTATCACCATTTGCTTTAATGCTCTTTTCCAATCTCTTCCATTGTAGGTAGTTGTTAGGCATCTCATCTTCCAGCTCACGGATTTGGTCCTCAGCTGCTGTTTGTTGGAGAGGCTTTCGAGTGAGGTATTCACTTCACCTACCAAGTTTTTCAGTCCAGTTATTTCAGTTCACAGTTTTTTCATTTCTATTTTCATATCCTCTTGGTTCTTATTTGTGGTTCGTTCAGCTCAATTCATGCTTTCTTTGATGTCTCTGAGGATCCTTCATATTTCTTCTCTAAACTCCTGATCTGAGAGGCTAAATAGTGGTTAGCACTTTTCAGGTCATCAGAGCTGCCATCTTTATTCTCTATGCATGGTGTTGGGCTGTGTTGTTTTCTTATTATCATGCTTGTAGTGTGATGTTTAATGCGTATTGTGCTGGGGTTCATTGATTAGGAGATTGTGCAGCCGCAGAGCAAAGCAGAGTGGCCAGGCTGTTCTGTCTCCACCCTTTTTTGGCATGCTAATCTCACTTCAATTGGCACAGCTTCCACAGGCTCTTCAGCATGGGCAGTCATGGGTCTTGGGTGGAGCCATATTGAAAGTGTGCAGCAGGGAGCAGGCTCTGCCCTTTCATACCACTAAATGAATTTCAAGTAAGTTTAAGAAAGTAGGAATAAACATGGATTTTAATGGATGCTCTGTCTAACACATCCTGTTTTCCCACCAGTCACACTGACTGCAAGAATTATCAGGCACCGTGATATATCCATCTTACCCATGTTGAGTCCCAGAGCCATATTCTAAGAAACAGCTGGTGCTTCTTGATCCTACAGAGATAGTAGGGTTTCACTCCCCAAATCTGACATCTTGTTATTCTCCTTCTTTCTACAGTGCCAAAAATTTGAATTTTTCCCCAATGCAGGCAATATGTTTAGAAAACCTTGTGGTATTTTGTCCAGTCATAAAAACTATTTAAAACTAGAAACATTTCATACTCATCTCACTAACTTGGAGATCAAAATTTGATAGCATGGAAGGACACCATATAATTAATGTTTTGTCATGTAAATTATATTTATGTTTATTTTGGGAGCTAGAGCAATAGAATAACAAGTAGGATGCTTGCCTTATATTTGGCCAATATTGGATTCAACTCTCAGTACCACATATGGTCACTCAAGCTGGTCAGAGTGATCCCTGAGTGCCAGGAGTAACTCCTGATAATCACCAGGTGTGACCAAAAACTAACCCAAAAAATCATTTTTATTGAAAGTGTTCTTATAGCACTGTAATAAGTGCCTCTGTTCTGCTTTTCAACTATTCCCCAAGAATATCTGAATAATATTATCAATAAATGAATGGAAGATTTCTCCAACAGTGAAACTCTTGCTTTAATCTTATCCCTCTCAAATGGGAAACTAAAACTCTCAAAGTTCAAATGACTTATTGGTGCCGTATATTACCTGTGAATAGTAAAACCAGAATAGGACCCCAAGATCTGTGGCTTCTAAGTGTTTTTGTGAAGTCATGCCAAAAACTAGATTCCAATCTCCTTCAGGCTTTCTTCTTTTCAAATGTTATAACACCAACCTGATGCTGTAGGGGATAAAAGGATAGTCAGGTACTCTCTGCTAATAGTACCTATATGACAAATGCACATTTAAATCATGCAGAAATTAGTGGCATGATGAGGACAGTAACACACCTCTGATGGAATAATTGCTTCCCCATGGAGTATTCAAGCAGCACTAGTTTGCTGGTGCCTAGATTATAAATGGATTTGTCTTGTGGAGTTCTCAGAGATAACAAAATAGATTTAAGAAGAAAGAAAGTTATAAGCATAAAATTTCTGAAACCAAAAATACATAAATTGATAAAATGTTGGTAAAGAAATTTTATATCTTTTCTATGAAAGAAAAAAGTGGGTCTAGGAAGAATGCTCAAAAGGCTGTGTTTAACATGTGTGAGCCCTGAGTTCAGTTCCTAATAATGCATGGTCTCCCAAGCACCATCAGTAATAGACTCTGAGAACTTCCAGATGTGTCACCAAACAAAGCAAAAAAGTAAAAATATATTTCTGCCTTGACTTGTCTGCACAACTGAATTGTTAACATCCATTTCTGTGATAACAGCTCAGCCAAGTGTTTTTAAATAATATAAAATGGAAAAAAAACCTAAACAGCTGAAAATTTTGCACACATTTTCTTTACTCATTGCTGATGCTAGAATTATTCTATAATTGAATCTATACAGTCCCTGATTATGTGAGTTACAATTATTGGAAGGAATACAACATCCATGACAACTCAGGTGGCCTCTCATGCTATCTCAGGAGAGACACCAGACAACCTCAGGACATAGGATTAAATTTCTGCTGAATTTTTTAATCATGTGACCTCAGTGTCATGATATGTGCACTTTAGAACATACTTATATTTATTTAATCTTAAAATTTACACAGTGATTTCACAACTTTATATGACTTCTTTATTCTGGAAGGCAAAGTAGTCTCACTTGTTACAGTAAAAAAGTATATATTCAAATGCATTGCTTAAAAGTTCCTTTTGGGGGAGAAATAGCATGGAGATAAGGCATTGCCTCGCATGTAGAAGGTCCATGGTTCGAATCTCTGCGTACCATATGGTTCCCTGAGCCTACCAGGAGCAATTTCTGAGCGTAGAGCCAGGAGTAACCCCTGAGTGCTGTCAGGTGTGAACCCCCCCCCCAAAAAAAAATCCCTTTTGGCATATTACTTTCTTTTCTTCACAGAATAATAATTCTATTTTTTAACAATTTGTATTGATGACCTGTGATATACAATAATGCTATTCACACTTTTCATGCTTACATCAATCTAACAATGTAAGAAGAGAGTCCACTTCTCTCCACCAGTATCCAAAGGGCTCTTCTTAACCCTCACCTTCAGCCCCATGTAAGGTCAGTGCTATAAAAATAAACACCTTCAGTTCTGGTGATTTGGGCATGTATAATTCCCTTACTATGGTACTTTATAACCTACACATGAAAAAGATTTCTTTTAAAAAAATTTATTGTGGTGGTGGTGATAAGTCCACTTTATAGATGTTTAAAGCTAAACTCCTGAATTTCATAAAGTTATGAATAAATGATAAGCTGAAAAAATTTTTCAAGAATTGCATCTTTCTCCTTTTAATAAAAATAACTAATAAACAACTCTAATGTGAATAAAAATAAAAATTAGTATAAATTAAACATTAATAGTAGAAATAATTTTATGCTGATATATTCTTTTTTGATTTTGGGGGCCACACCCGATGATGCTCAGGAGTTATTCCTGGCTATGCACTCAGAAATCACTCCTGACTTGGGGGACCATATAGGATGCCAGGGGATCAAACCACTATCTGTCCTAGGTTAGCATGTGCAAGGCAAGAGCCCTACAACTTGCATCACCACTCCAGTCCCAATGCTAATACATTTTAAAGTTAACATAAATATATAAAGCCTAAATATACACAATTTTGTTATAATGAGGGAGATCATTAAATTTTTAAGAGAGACTCTTAATAGGCCTATAAAGTATAAAGGTGTGTTTTATGCATAAAAGGGAATTTAGAGTTTCTTTTAGAAAATATTATATTAAAGATACTGCTTAAGTATCTGCATTAATAAATAAAATAGGTAATAAAAATCTCTGTAGATGTAAAAATAATAATCTGAATAGACATAAAACATTCACTATAAAAAAAAACATTCACTATAAATGAAATATTAATTCCTTATTGAAAAAGTATAAACTCCATTAGCAGACTAAAAATAAACAGAGCTTTCTTTTTTGTTTGTTTGTTCTTTTTGTTTTTCAGGCCACACCCGTTTGATGCTCAGGGGTTACTCCTGGCTAAGTGCTCAGAAATTGCTCCTGGCTTGGGGGGACCATATGGGACGCCGGGGATAGAACCATGGTCGCGATCTTTCCTTGGCTAGTACTTGCAAGGCAGACACCTTACCTCTAGCGCCACCTTGCCGGCCCCAAACAGAGCTTTCTTAATCTTTAAGAGGGCAACCATAAGTACTATGAGTGAATACCGTACTCACTGAAAAAAATTATGAGAAGTTTTATGTCTTTTAAGGAAGCTTCTTTAATTCTTCTTACAAAATTTGCTTTCTTATGCTGAGTGAAATAAGTCAGAGGGAGAGAGATAGGCGCAGAATAGTCTCCCTCATCTATGAGTTTTAAGAAAAATAAAAGACATTTTTGCAATAATCCTCAGAGACAAAGAGAGGGAGGGATGGAAGGTTCAGCTCAAGACACGAAGTTCACCACAAAGAGTGGTGAGTGCAGTTAGAGAAATAACTACATTGAGAACTATCATAACAAAGTGAATGAATAAGGGAAGTAGAAAGCCTGTCTAGAGTACAGGCAGGGGTGGGTTGGGGAGGAGGGAGATTTGGGACATTGGTGATGGGAATATTGCACTGGTGAAGGGGAGTGTTCTTTACATGACTGAAACCCAACCACAATAATATTTGTAATCAAGATGTTTAAATATATTAATAAAAAAACAAAGCAAAACTTGCTTTCAAGGCTATGAATTTTTAAATCCCTTCCTGTTCATGAAGTTCTGTATTGTTCCTTTGAATATGAATGATAATCTAGCTGCACAGAGTGCTCTTGGTGAGGTAATCATTTTATTGAGTCATTTTTAAAATATATTTCACCATTTTCTCCTGGTTTATTGTCTCATTTGATAGACCTGCAAATCTAATGGGCTTTCCTTTGTGTATAATTTCTTTTTTTGATCTTACTACTTTCTGTCTTTATCTATGTTATAATATGTTCTGAAATTTTTTTCTAGTTAGATCTATTTTTCCTTGGAAACATTTTGCACCTTGTGTTTTCAACTCTGAGAAATTCTTAACTATGATTTTTTTTAAACAACTGATTCTTCATCAAATTTTCTTTTCCTAATATTCAGGAACTTGATCAGTCTATATTGTTCCTTCTGATTTCATCTCATAGTTCTCTGGTGTGTTAGTTTCTTTTCTTTCTTTTTTTTTTTTTAGTTTTTATTGTGGCCAGAGTGAGAGGGTATTTGTGAAGGGGGGTTTCTTGTTCTTTTGTCTTTTTTTTTTTTGCTTGTCTTTCATAGTTGCTGGTTTTTGTTTTTGTTTGTTCTTTCTTTGTTAATTTATTGTCATATTTTTTGTTGTTAGAGGTCCTGCATCTCATCTTGAAGCTCCTTAATCTTTTCCTCAGCTACTGTTAATCTGCTACTCAAGTCCTATATTACATTTTTATATCACCAACCATATTCTTTATTTTTATACTTCTTTTTTTTTTTTTTTTTTTTTTTTGGTTTTTGGGCCACACCCGGCGGTGCTCAGGGGTTACTCCTGGCTGTCTGCTCAGAAATAGCTCCTGGCAGGCACGGGGGACCATATGGGACACCGGGATTCGAACCAACCACCTTTGGTCCTGGATCGGCTGCTTGCAAGGCAAACACCGCTGTGCTATCTCTCCGGGCCCTATTTTTATACTTCTAAATGTGGTATTTTTATTTCTGCTTTACTGTTTCTTGTGCTTTGCTAAATATCTAATGCCATCATATCTCTGAGTTGATTAAACATCCTGAATGTGGTGCCATTAGTCATTTTCTGAGAGTTTATAATGGTGGCTGGTATTGCTAGAACTTTTCATATTATTATTTAAATAATAATTTAATGTTGAGGTTATATGCATTTTCCTTCCACATTATGTTTTCTGTGTAACAGCTATGTGGAGGGTGAATCTTTGTAGTTAGACCACCTATAGACATGGAGTTGACTGGCTCTGAAATGGTGTAAGGCAGCTGATGCTTAGCTAGAAGGATTATAAAGCCACTTTCAAATAATAAAAGGACCCAGTATGTCAACCAGGAAGTTAACATCACTTGAATGGGCTTAAAAGAGCAAATAAAAGTTCCAAAAAAGTTTCTAAGTTCCAAGATGGCTGACTGAGGAAATGGCCAAAGGAGCAATAAAACCTACTTCTATTTGTTTGAAATTTTATACTTAGTCAGATTTTAATGTCTAGATTTTTTAGAAGCAAACAGTATAGGTGTATAAAAGCAGTATGTGGTCACACACCATTATATTCTACTTTCAGAACTGTTTATGCTTTATAGTTATATAAATTCTCTATAATTCAGTCAAAATGCAATTTTTAGCAGCATTAATATGAGTGAAGAAAGTAGTCAGCATATCCAAATGTTAAATGATAAATACAGTAAGTTATTACAAATATGCACTCATACTCATTTCTTGATTTAGATTTTGTATACTATAAACACAACTATTTTTTCTAGTAGTTATTGCATTTTCTAAACATCTTTTACAACATCAAACCAAATTTAAAACCAAATTTTGGAAATTAAGCAATGTGAATGATTTAAAATACCCAAATCAGGGGACAGAGAAATAGCATGGAGGTAGGGCATTTGCCTTGCATGCAGGACGGTGGTTCAAATCCCAGCATCCAATATGGTCCTCTGAGCCTGCCAGGAGCAATTTCTGAGTGTAGAGCCAGGAGTAACCCCTGAGTGCTGCCGGGTGTGACCCAAAAACCAAAAAAAAAAAAAATCAAAAAATATATACCATTATTTCTTTCTGAACCTGATCTCTGAATGACTCCTGACAGACCCTTCTGCCAATATTTGTGTTTGGCTGATCAAATATTAATTCTTGCAGTTTGGCTTTGAACTTGACAGCAACCTTACTAAAAGCCTCTTAACTGAAAAAATCCAATGGATATTTTACTAATTTCTTTTATAATATGCTTATATATAAACTCTTTCAAGTATGTAAAATTAACAATTAATTATCTTTAAATCTTCTTATTCCAGGGCTGGTGCAATGCTACAGCAGATAGAGCATTTTCCTTGCTTGCAGCCAAAGTGGGTTCTATCAGAGGCATCCCATATGGTCCCCTGTGAACCCTTAATGCTGTATTTCCAACCCCAGGTGAACAAGTCTGAAGCTGTAGCTATGAAGAATTAATTAATCAAGCCAGTCAGGAGAGAATGATGGAGTTAGTGGCTTCTCACCTCATCGTCTCTCTCTACACATCAAGCCAAACACAGAGGGGGAGTTTCAAGTGAGTGACAAAAGTACCTATAAGTCAATCTACTTTTACATGTCAAAGGGATAAGTGAAAAAGAAAGAGGAAGCTGTTTTTTTGGTAAAAACAGGGTGCTCCAACAGTTTCCCGTGTCCACAAGAAGTGACTACCCAGTGCAGAGCCAGGAGTAACCAATAAGTACTGCTGAATGTTGCAAAAGATGTTCTTTCTTATTCCAATCACTTTTCCTTCTGTTTGAACATATCTCACCTAGACTGCAGCGATATGATTATAGAAACAGCAGTAATTGGTAATAACATAATATAAAAAAACAAATCAGTGATGAATCCATTCTAAAAAATAGCTCCCTCTTAATACATTATTCCCATGATTAATGAGAAAAGTAAATTCAACTCATGTTTCCATTTTATGCTCATTTTATTCAATAAAATATTGCACTGTACATGGCTCAGAATATATAAATTATTAATATGCCTCAAAGTGCTATTTCTCATGGCAGGAGAGAAAGAGTGATTGCCTGATGTTTACTCTCACATACATACTCTATAATCCATAACAGAGGACAAATATTGAGAAACAAGTTGCACAAGAGCAAAAAATAGCCTCTGCCCAGACTGCTGTATTTATTCTCCTGTTGTGATCCATTAGTAAACATCTGTTCCTCAACTTCTGTAGATAATAATTCTCTCAATACAGCAAGTTAAGAAGAAAAGAGACATACTTATTTATCAAACAGCAAAGTCTAGGACAGAATATGATTTATAAGCCCTTGCAAGTTATTGCATAAATTGAGTAACCAATTCAAATATTCTAATTGTCATTAATAAGCATAATTCTCACTTAATCCTAATCATATTTCTCCTAAAAGGAACAAATATGAACTTGAATTTAAAAACTTTTTATGAGGTAGAAAAATATAGCAAAGTATCTAAAACCTGAAAGAGTGTTACTTTTCTACAACAAATTTATTCCATTCTCTATATTTTAATTTATTAAGAGTTTTGGGAATAAACATTTTATACTTATAAAATCTCATAATTAAAATACCTGAACTCTACTCTAAACTCTACTCTCATAAATCCAGTAGTAATCTGGCTAGATTAGTAATCTAGAAGGGTAAAGAATAGTAATTAGTAGAATAGTCATCTGACTAGAAAAACTACTTACAAATTTAATTGTCATTCACTTTTTAAAAATGGTTATCAATGGCTGTCAATAAACAATGAAAACCTCAGGTTGAGCTTCAGTAATGAACCATAGTAAGTTACACAGAATTTTGTCAGAGGGAAATGTATTGGGTTGATCTGCAGAAACAGTCCAAGTTTCTAGAGTATAGAAGGAGACCATCATTATGAAAAAGTTTCAATGGGTTATGGAAATAAATATTAATAAGAAAACTGTGGTCAGAAATGCAACAAAATAGAACAATATGCCTACTTTCCATTTGCAAAGGAGCTTAACTCTATGAAATAAAAATTTATAAATATAAAACATTTACAAATCCAGCACTTAATGGAGAAATGGAAGTCATGGGAAAGAATAAAGGTTCTACTGGTTATACTAAAGTAGAACATCCAAAGCGGTAATAGGAGAAAGGGACTTTGTAAGAATTATGTTTAATGGAAATTTTCTAAGGGCATGGAATGCACTGTTTGACTGTCATCTTTTCCACTGCTTCCATAAATCTTAAGTACTGGTTCCAAAAAAATAAATAGAAAAAATAGTAAGTACAATTGGATTTTTTGTGGGAACTAATGAAAGGTCTAAGTTTTGTGTACTGATAAATCTTGGGGTTAAAGAAGATAAATTTGAAAAAAAGAAATGATCACTAAGATGTGAGTTATCCAAGCAACGGATGTTCATTATATAAGTTAAAATATTTTAAAAAATATATTTTGTAGAGGCAAAATAAAACATTTTAAAAAAATAAGGCCTATAGACAGTTTTAGTTCTGATATGTAAATAATTTGGAAATTATTTCTCCCATCCATAAATTTAATTAACTAAACTAGAAGTCATTAATCTCCATCAAGTTCTTTACATGATTGAAACCCAAACACAATCATGTATGTAATAAAGTTGATTAAATAAAAAAATCAGCTCAAAAATTGAAATTAAATTGCTACATTGAAATCTGGAGAGACAAAAAGACACAAAAAAAATACCATAATCAATATATATTTACCTAGATCAGAAGATGCTAGAGTCATACATTGTAAGAACATGCAAATACTAATCTTGACAGATTGCTGGAGACGGTGGAGAAGAAAGAAAGAAAGAAAGAAAGAAAGAAAGAAAGAAAGAAAGAGAAAAAAAAAAAAAAGAAAGAAAAGAAAAGAAAGAAAGAAAGAAAGAAAGAAGAAAGAAAGAAAGAAAGAAAGAAAGAGAAAGAAAGAAAGAAAGAAAGAAAGAAAGAAAGAAAGAAAGAAAGAAAGAAAGAAAAAAAAGAAAGAAAGAAAAAGAGAAAGAAAGAAAAGAGAAGAGAAGAGAGAAGAGAAAGAAAGAAGAAAGAAAGAAAGAAAGAAAGAAAGAAAAAGAAAAAAAGAGAGGGAGAAAGAGAGAGAAGAAAGAAAGACAAAAAGAAGAGAAAGAAAGAAAGAGAAGAAACAAAGAAAGAGAAAGAAAGAAGAGAGAGAAAAGAGAGAAAGAAAGAAGAAAGAAAGAAAGAAAGAAAGAAAGAAAGAAAGAAAGAAAGAAAGAAAGAAAGAAAGAGAAGAAAGAAAGAAAAGAAAGAAGAAAGAAAGAAAAGAAAGAAAGAAAGAAAGAAAGAGAAAGAGAAGAAAGAAAGAAAAAGAAGAAAGAGAAAAAGAAGAAAGAAAGAAAGAAAGAAAGAGAAAGAAAGAAAGAAAGAAAGAAAGAAAGAAAGAAAGAAAGAAAGAAAGAAAGAAAGAAAGAAAGAAAGAAAGAAAGAAAGAAAGAAAGAAAGAAAGAAAGAGAGAGAGAAAAAAAGACAAATGGCCAAAAGGCACATGAAAAAATGTCCCACATCACTAATCATCAGGGAGATGAAAATCAAAATAACAATGCGGTACCATCTCAAACCACAGAGACTGGCACACATCACAAAGAACAAGAACAATTGGAGCTGGCAGGAGTGAAGGGAGAAAGAAACTCTCATTCACTGCTGGTGGGAGTGCCATCTACTCCAGCCTTTATGGAAAACAATGCAAAGACTCCTCAAAAGACTGGAAATTGATCTCCCATATAATTCAGCTATACCACTCCTAGGAATATACTCTAGGAACACAAAAACACAATAGAAAAATCCCTTTCTCACACATATATGCATTGCAGCGCTATTTACAATAGCCAGACTCTGGAAACAACCAAGATGCCCTTCAACAGATGAATGGCTAAAGAAACTGTGGTACATATACACAATGGAATATTATGCAACCATCAGGAGAAATAAAGTCATGAAATTTTTCTATACATGGATGGCATGGAAACTATTATGCTGAGTGAAATAAATCAGAGGGAGAGAGAGAGATAGAATAGTCTCACTTATCTATGAGTTTTAAGAAAATAAAAGATGGTGTTATAATAATGCCCAGAGATGAGGGCCGCAAGGACCAGCTCACAATATGAAGCTCACCACAAAGAGTGATGAGTGCAGTTAGAAAATAACTACACTAACAATTACTATGACAATCTTAATTAGTGAGAGAGGTAGAATGCCTGTCTCAAATACAAGCAAGGGTTGGGGAGGAGGGCAATGAATAGCATTGGCAGTGGGAATGTTGCACTGGTGAAGGAGGGTGTTCTTTTTATTACTGAAATCCAACTACAATCATGTTTGTAATTATGGTGTTTAAATAGTTATTATTTTAAAAATATAAAATAAAATGGCAATACTCCCCAAAGCATTATACAAATTTAATGCAATCCCTCTAGGGACACTCATGATGTTCCTCAAAGAACTGGATCAAACACTCCTGAAATTCATTTGTAATAGTAAATGCCCAAGAAAGCTAAAGCAATGCTTCGGCAATAAAAAGTTGGGAGGCATCACTTTCCCCAACTTTAAATTGTACTACAAATCAATAGTCATTAAAACAGCATGGTACTAGAATAAATACTGACTCTCAGATCAATGGAATAGATTTAAGTATTCAGAGAATGTACTCCAAACATACAGTCAATTAATCTTTGATAAAGGGGTAAGAAACTCAAAAGGAAGCAAGGAAATCTTGAACAAGTGTTGCTGGGACAACTAGTTGGATACATGCAAAAAAGAAAGTGTAAGCACCTATCTAACACCAGTCACAAAGGTCAAATCAAAATGGATTAAAGACCTTGATGTCAGACCTAAAACTATAAGGCATATAAAAGAAAATGTAGGCAAAATATTCTATCACATTGAGACTAAAGACATCTTCAAGGAAGAAATACAACTGTTCAAAGAAATGGAAGCAGAGATGAATAAATGGGACTACAATAATCTAAGAGACTTGTGCACTTTTTACTAAGGTAAAAAGTTTACCCACAGAATGGGAGAAACAATTCACCCAATACATATCAGATAAAGTACCTTGCATATTTAAGATATCTTATATATGCATATCTTAGATATGCAAGGTACTGACAAAACTTAATAAAAAATCTAATTCCATCAAAAACGGGAAGAAGAAAAGAACAGACATTTCCTCAAATTAAAAATAGAGATGACCAAGAGACTCCACATCACTAATTGTAGCTAATCACCTTAAGAACACATCCAGTTTTAACATTCAGGGCACATACCCTTTTTTCCCTAAACCCCTTACCCTGTCTTCCATAAACACAGAAGTACCTACCCTAATTTAATCCTCTCTCACATCCTACCCCATTGCCTAACACAGAGTCCACACCTTACTCTCCCCTAATAAAAATATCCATTTCCCATCTACAATAAACTTACTCTCATGAAATTGCTGGTGGATGCTTTTCTGTGAGTGCTCTACTCACCCGGGATCCAACCTTACCAATGACTTCTACATCCAGAAATGCTGGCCTCGCCAACTCTGACACAAGTTATTTCTATATCTTGGGATCTGACCATACCAGCTCATTTACAGCTAATCATCAGGGAGATGCAAATCAAAACAATGATGAGATATCTCATACCACAGAGACTAGCACCACACAATAAAAAAGAATAACCATTGCTGGCATAGATGGGAAAAGAAGGAGCTCTCATTCACTGCTAGTTGGCAATGCCATTTTACCCAACCTTTCTGGAAAGCAACATGGATATTCCTCAACAAAACCTAAAAATTGAGTTCCCATGTGATTTAGCTATAGCACTATTACAGATATATCCTAGCAACATAAAACATAAAATACAATAATGCGCTCTGCCCTCCTATATTCACTGCAGCACTATTTACAATAGCCATAATCTGAAAACAATTTGATGTCTGACATTAAATGAGTGGCTAAAGAAACTGTGGTACATCTACATAATGGAATACTGTGTAGATGTTAGAAAAAAAAAGTCAAGAGATTTTCCTATACATGGATGGACATGGAGACTATTAGGCTGAGTGAAATAATCCAGAGGTAGAGAAATAAACACAGAATAGTCTCATTCATCTGTGGAATTTAAGAAAAAATTTAAGAAAAAGACAGTTTTATAGTAATACCCAGAGACAACAGAAATGAGGACTGGAAGCACACCCCAGGAAAAGAAGAACCACATTCACAATCACCATGACAATAATAGAGAAATACAATGCCTATCTCAAATATAGGAAGGGGATGGGGAGCAGGGACATGTGGACATTGGTGGTGGGAAAGTTGGTAAAGGGGGAATATGCATTTTATGACTGAAACACAATTACGGACAAGTTTGTAATCATGGTTCTTTTTTTAATTTTTATTGTGATCACCTTTTTGTAATCATGGTTCTTAAAGAAATTATTTAAAAGAGAGAGAGAAGCAAAATGGAAGTGGGAGGGTAATGGAAGACTTTGGTGGTAGGAAAGTTTCACTGGTGAAAGGTGGTGTATATTCTATGAGTGAAACCCAACTATTAACAATTCTGTAACCACGGTGTTTAAATAAAATATTTTTAAATGAGAGAGACCAGAGAGATAGTAAAAGTCTAGACACTTGACTTTACACCACATCTGACTTAATCCTCAGCACTGCATATGATCCCCAAGCACAAGAGTCACCCTTGATGACAGAGCCAGAGCAAGCCCCAAGGACTGCCAAGTATGACCAAACCCCTGAAGCTAAATAAGATTCTTTAGGAAAGATTCAGGGATATTACTTAAAACATGGCACCTATGCATTGCATGAACCGAACCTTCCAACATTGCTGTGCCAGATTCCAATCTAAAAGGAGGATCAATGGAGGTTACCTCTAGACTCTAAATAGTAGTTACCCTAGGGTAAGTAAAATTGTGTAAGTTAGAAATTCAAATATATATACTTATATATAGAGAAAACTTATGATCTCTATATATTTTTAAATATAATTTTTATTTTGATTATAGTGGCTTACATATTGTTGACAATAATATTTTAGGTACATATTAACATAATATCAGGGGGATTCCCATCACCAAATTATCCTCCCTACACCTCCGTTCCCATCCAACCTCCTATATCCTCCTCATTCACCCCCAGGGCTGCTAGAATACATGGTCCCCTCTGAGCCTAGCTAATTACTTAGTGGTCCTACACCTGTTTTGGTCTTGGTACCTCCCTTGTTTCCTCCTCTAACTGGGAGGCGGTACTAGTGGTACTAGATACTTCCAGTTATGTGGTTTTGTTTGAAGAAGAGAAAAGTGATAAACTAGGATAAAAATCAACTATGCCACAAATGGACGGAGTCCTTCTAGAGGCTCTCATCATCGGTTTGAGAGACAAAGGGGAAAAAGAAGGTGAAACACCTTAACAGTACAAAAAGAAGTGTCAAATAAAATATCCAGTGAGCACTCCAACAATAAAGATAAGCACCACATAAAAGCCATGGTCTTGAGATAAAAAACATGGCATAACACCTAAAGAAAAATAAAATAAATAAATATAAATGAAGACAACAACTTCAATAACCATACCAAAATGAAGAAATCGACAAAACCTAGATAGATATAAGAAAAAATTGTTTTGTGCCTTTTTTTCCCTCCTGCACAGACACAGTAAATATTGGGGTCATTAGAAAAGGAATTCCCTTGGCCTAAGAGATACAGGGTTTCTCCACCCTTGGAGTATATTGTCATGGGATTAACTATAGACTCCGTTAATGTTCCTTTACTCTCCCCTTGGTGCTTTCTTGGTGTCTGGAAGACTTCTGCTTGGTCCGGGGTGATAAAATCAGATCTTTGTATCTAGAGATCTCGGTATCTGCACAGGTCAAGGAGTGGAACTTATGATGAAGCCTTTCTTTGTGGTTCTAGAAATTCTGTTCCCTCAGTGTCATTTTAATCCATCTTCTGTGTTTGGTGGTCTTGGTCTTTGCACTGATCTTAGGATGGAGCCTATGATAGCGTCTTTCGTTGTGTTTCCAGAAGACCCATTCCATTGCAATTGTCTCAGCCAGACCTTTGGAACTGGGTATCATGGTTGTTGTGCAGGTCATAGCTCAAACCCTAGACTAGGGCTTTTTTATTGGTCACAGGATACATACAGTCGGGTCTTGGTTCTATCAGCCAGTCATCTGTAAATCGCAATCTTGGCTTTTGGACTGACCAAAGGGTGACAAGTCTTCTGATTTTGTCTTATCGTCAGCTGGAGGGGTAGGATAACCTGATCTTAGGTCAAGTTGTTCCCATTTTCCTTGTTGTCAGGATATCATATTAGAGCTGGCTCTTGTTGGTGTCTGAGCAGTATTGAGGATGTCCTGGACGGGATTTGTTTCCTGTAGCTGTCGTGAAGAACTGTGTCATTTCTATGTCTGGGATCCAAGGTTCAAGGTTGGACAGACGGTGTATAATCACCTGGGGTCTAAGTTGGGTCCACATGACATATTTTCAAGGTGGGAGATGTCCCTGTATTGTAAACAAGTGTGAGTTCTTATCCCTAGTAGATAAGAGCTCCTTTTTATATATAAGATTTCCCCTTTTTTTTAGTGTGTCTTTGCAGGGGGGAATGGTGCTACATTATATTGCCAGTGCATTTGGGGGTGGAAAAAGAAGAAAATGGAAACAGGTCACACACCCAAAAAAGATAATAAAAATAGAAATAAAAATATATGTGCTCACATATATAAATAAAAGGAACAAAGATTTAAAAAATGAAATAAAGTAATTAAAAGAACAAAATGATGCAAGAGACTATCTTACATTTGGGGAAAAGCAGGTAAAGAGGTAGTGCTATACAGGTCTTATACTTATGATGGAACTATAGGTTTCCCCATTGTCTTTTGAGATTTTCTTGTGGTGTGTGGGTTCCCAGGAGCCTTTTCATCAAACACCCTGACCTTCTTGAGATTGGCAAAAGCCTTGTGGCAGAGAGGTCTTGGGAAGAGTTCTTGCTTTGGGGATACTTTTAGAGTTAAGTCCGATTTCAAGTAACAGTCCATGTTAGGAAGAGTTGGTAAGGAGGGCCACGCAGCACGAGTCAGCAGGTGAGTTGGTTGCCTTTTCTTGCTGGGGATGAGGTGTGGGTTTAACTTGGTGTCCCTCCGCTTGGGTGCTGGGTACTAGTTTGTTGGGGTAGAAAGAGGTCAGTCTTGATACGTAATAGATACTGAGGGTGAAGAGTTTTAATAAAGTGGGAAACCTGGATGGGATTGGGAGGTGAAGGAATAGTCGAATTTCCAAAGGGGTTAAGGGGAAAGTATATGTAAGGGACAGGAAAGAAGAGAAGAGAAAATACATTAAAAAGAAAAAGAGAAGAAAGAAAGAAAGAAAGAAAGAAAGAAAGAAAGAAAGAAAGAAAGAAAGAAAGAAAGAAAGAAAGAAAGAAAGAAAGAAAGAAAGAAAGAAAGAAAGAAAGAAAGAAAGAAAGAAAGAAAGAAAGAAAGAAAGAAAGAAAGAAAGAAGAAAAAAGAAAGTAGTGAGAAGAGAGGAGAAAAGGGCAAGGGAATGCAAATTTGCTTGAATGTGTTCAATGAATAGGGCCTGTAGAATAAGTCTGTAGGTCACAGTTGCTGCTTCGGTGTTATGGATGGTCACTTGCTTCTAGTCCTAAAAGAAAGTATAACCTAGAGATAAAGTGAATGTTAAAGAGTTTTCTCGAGACATTCTTGTAGTGCAAGCTGGGTATGGTATCTCATGTGAGTGGGCCCAGAGATGCCATCTTAGTTTGTTCACCCTTTGTATCCAAGAACGCCTGTGGACAGAAAAGCTGAGAGGTTATTTTAAATATAGTAATATTAAGGCATTAAAACATATTGTTTTGAGATGTTCCGTTTGGAGTCAGTGATTTCCCATGATATTCTTTACCTGTAATCCTGTATAAGATCCCTAAGGGATTATTATGGACCTTTGTAGTAGAAGGCTGATTACATACCTGTTCTCTCTATGCAGAATTCTGTTTCTGCTGTTGCTGCTTTCTTTGTGGTCTAATGTGTAGTCAGGAGTTTGTGTTGTTCTTCTTTCATGTATTTTGGGCACTGCTCCCTGGTGTATGTTGACTGTTACAGTGTTTGGAGTTTCTACCCTGTTAAACCCTGTTATTTGATTGTTTAGTATTAGTTGTATATATGGTGTATTTTCTAGGTGCTTCAGAATAATGCTATCATTCTGTGTTTATCTTTCGTTCTGACTTACTTCATTTAACATAATATGTTCTAGGTCCATCCACGTTGTATCATCTCTGACTGCCAGGTAGTATTCCATTGTGTATAGATACCACATCTTAATGATCCACTCGTCTGTTTTTGGACATCGAGGTTGGTTCCAAGACTTGGCTATTATACTGAGTGCTGCGATAAATAGTGGGGTGCACACATACTTTGGGATGAATGTCCTTCCGACTTGGGGGTAGATACCTAGGAGAGCAATTGCTGGGTCAAATGGCAGCTCAATTCTGAGTTCCTTGAGCACTCTCCAGACTGTTCTCCATAGGTGTTGGACTAGGGGGCATTCCCATCAGTAGTGGATGAAAGTGCCTTTTATACTGCACCCCCGCTAACAGAGGTTGTTCCCATTATTTTTGATGTGAGCCATCCTCACTGGTGTAAGGTGGTACATCATTGTTGTTTTGATTTGGATTTCTCTGATGATGAGTGAAGGTGAGCATGTTTTCATGTATTTGTTGGCCATCTTTCGGTCTTCCTCCGAGAAGTGTCTATTCATTTCATCTTCCCATTTTTTATGGCTTTATTTGGTTATGGGGGCTCAGCTTTCTGAGTGTTTTGTATATTCTGGATATCAGCCCTTTATCTGATATGATGGGTGAAAAGATTTTTTTCCCAGTCAGTTAACTGTCTTCTTGTGTTATGTAGGGTTTCTTTTGCCATGTAGAAGCTTTTTAGTTTTATGTAGTCCCATTTGTTTATGTTTGACGCTAAAGCTCTTGCCATTGGTGCTCCATCCTGAAGACCTTTTTGATATATAGCTCTTCGAGTGTTCTACCTATTTTATTCTCTATAAATTTTATAAATTTGGGTCTAATTTAGAGGTCTTTGATCCATTTTGAGTTTATTTTTGTATAAGGAGTGAGGTATGGGTCAATTTTGAGTTTCTTACATGTGGTTTTCCAGTTGTACCAACACCATTTGTTGAAAAGACTTTCTTTGTTCCATTTCAAGTTCTTGGCTTTTTTGTCAAATATTAGTTGACTGTATATCTGGGGGTTTATGTCTGGAAATTCTGTTCTAACCCACTGATCTGAGGCTCTGTCCTTGTACCAGTACCATGCTGTTTTGATCACTATGGTTTTATAGTATAGCTTTAGGTTAGGTAGCGAGATGCCACCCAGCTTCTTGTTTTTTAGTATGTGTTTGGCTATCCTTGGTCTTTTGTGGTTCTAGATAAATTTTAAGATAGATTATTCTAATTCTTTAAAGAATGATGTCTGAATTTGGATTGGGATTGCATTGAATCTATATAGTAGTTTTGGTAGGATAGTCATTTTGACTATGTTGATTCTACCTATCCATGAGCATGGGATGTTCTTCCATTTCCTTAGATACTCTTCGATTTCTTTCTGGAGTGTTTTGAAGTTTCCCTGGGATAGGTCCTTCACTTCCCTTGTAACGTTGATTCCTAGGTACCTTATATTTTTGATACTATTTTAAATGGAGTTGTATTTTTGATCTCTCTCTTCTCAACTTCATTATTTGTGTAGAATAATGCTACTGTCTTTTGTGTGTTGACTTTGTAGCCAGCCACTTTGCTGTATTGGTTAATTGTTTCTAGGAGTTTTACTGTGGACTCTTTAGGGTTTTCGATGTATATCATCATATCATCTGCAAAAAGAGAGAGTTTGAGTTCCTCTTTCCAAATTTGGATTTTTTTGATTCCCGTCTCTTGTCTGATTGCGATTGCTAGGACTTCTAAGATTATATTGAATAAGAGTGGAGAGAGTGGACAGCCTTGCCTAGTTCCTGAGTTTAGTGGAAATGCTTCTAATTTTTCACCATTAAGGGTAATGTTCACTATGGGTTTTTCATAGATAGCTGTAACTATCTTGAGGAAGGTTCCCTCTAACCCTATTTTGCTTAATGTTTTCCACATGAATGGGTGTTGGATTTTGTCGAACGCCTTCTCTGCATCGACTGATATGATCATGTGGTTTTTGTCTTTCTTCTTTTGATGTTATGTATGATGTTGATTGATTTGCATATGTTGAACCAACCTTGCATTCCTGGGGTGAAACCCACTTGGTCAGGATGTATGATCTTTTTGATAAAGTGCTGGATTCGGTTTGCTAAAATTTTATTTAGAATCTTTGCATCTATGTTCATTAGTGAGATTGGTCTGTAGTTTTCTTTCTTGGTGGTGTCTTTGCCATCGTTGGGAATGAGTGTGATATTAGCCTCATAAAACGAGTTGGAGAGGATTTCTGTTTCTTCGATGGTTTGGAAGAGCCTGTGGAAAAGTGGTAGTAAGTCTTCTTGGAATGTTCAATAGAATTTGCCTGTAAATCCATCTGGACCTGGACTTTTGTTCTTAGGGAGTTTCTTAATTACATCTTCAATTTCCTCTGAAGTGATTAGTATGTTTAGGCTTTCTAGGTCTTCCTTTTCCAGTCTCAGAAGATGGTATTTTTCCAGGAATCTGTCAATTTCTACTGGGTTCTCTAGCCTAACTGAGTATAGTTGTTCATAATATGATCTCATGATTTGTTGTATTTCTCAGGGTTCTGTTGTAATCTCTCCCCTTTTATTTGTGATCCTACTGATTTGGGTGTTTCCCTCTTTTTTTGGTGAGTTTTGCCAGTGGTTTGTCTATCTTGTTTATTTTTTCAAAAAATCAACTCCTGGTCTCATTGATTTTTTTTGTATTGTTTTATTAGTTTCTATATTGTTTATTTCTGTCTGCTCTGGTTTTTATTATTTCTTGCCTTCTGGTTGTGGTTGGATTTATTTGCTGCTGTTGTTCCAATTTCTTGAGGTGATCCTTTTTTATTAATTTTTTAAATTATGAGAACAATGATTTAAAGAGGAGAAGGTAAAGTTACAGTAGAAGTACAATCACCCATAAACAGAGTTCTCAAAAGAAATCCCCTTGCTGACACCTAAATATTGAACTTACAGTCAAAGAGCATTAAGAAAAATAAGGCAGAACCCATGTACAATTACTTTGTCCACAAGTCCTCAGACTGTAGTACATTATAACATTTCTTAGTCCACAAAGCAATCTAAGGCCATGAGATTTATGTGACTCCTTAAACATTGAAGGCATAGTATATTTTTATATGTTCATGCACATGCATATTAGTTTAACTTAACATTAAAAGTTTAAGGTTTTTTTAAGGGTTAAAGTCAAAAGAACACAGTAAAAACGGTGTTAGTGTGGCAAATATTGTTTGCATAGGCCCACCAAAATATGGGGGACATGGAAAGAAAAAGCCTTGGTTTAAATACAAGGAGACCCTACCCCTGAAGTTCCCTGGCATAAGACCAATTCTAGGCTCCAGGCAAACTAGTTTTTCAATCCAAGTAATTGTCTGTAGTGCCAATACAGTTTTATTTTTCACGCAGTCTCTATTGTTGGCATCAGGTTTCTGTATTAAAGATCCTGAAATCTGCTCATCCTACATTGAAGTCAGGCTGGTGTGTAGTATCCTCTAGTTTCACCTCACAATTAAGGGGCAATACAGAAAGCCCTGTCCCTTAAGCAGGTCATTGTTGTTGTTAAGTCTTCTCAGTGTAAGGGAAGTCTCTTTTGAGTAGGTCGATGTCAGAGCAGCAGTAGGGTCTTCCCTGTTAAAGGATTGCCTCCAGGTGATATTATAGACAACCTTGGATGTTTTGTAGATGTCTTCTCTAGATCAGGGGTGAATGAAGAATGCCCATTCTTCTGAGGCCTGTGCCAGGTCTTTATGTCAATGTTCAGGGTGTAAGGTTTCATTGCACTACAAGATTTATGTGTTCCCATCTCTACTAGATAAGAACTTATTTGGTATATAGTATTCTCCCATTTTATTGTGCCTATACAAACAAGAAATAAAGCCACGTGGCATTATCAGAGTATATGGGGCGTAAGAACACGTTCAACAATACCCATGACTTGGTTCAAACATAAGCATTAAACTGAGGGACTCTTTCACCAAATTCCCTTTTGAAAAGTTCACAAAGAGAAGAAAAGATAAAAAGGGGGGGATCATCACTGTATAAGAAAATATTCAACAAGAGTTATAGCGTCAAAGAAAACACACATAAAATGTTGAAAAAGACATACGTGTCCTTTTTATGCCTTTTGGAATAATTGGGGGGTTGTTAACTCCAGGGCACCACTTTGGTCTGTGACTTAGGACTCTATAGTACTTAAGTTAAAAAGGTAAATGTGGAATAATGATGATAGGGGGTGAGAGAGTTAAAGAGAAAAATGATCTTTTGTAGGGGTGTGCGAAAGGGCAGAGTACAAAATGGACATTCTGCATACATAAAAACATAATTCAATGATAGTGAGTACTATTAATGTATCTTGTGCCCCCACGCAGTTTTAAAAATATAGACTGGTAAGAGATTACCAGTGACTGCTTCAAGAAGCTAGGAGGTCAGAAGTTCAGAGCCCCCACACAGACCCTCCCTAAGGAGCCATGTGGGGAATGGGGGAAAGCCTAGGGTACCTTCAAGTTCCGCCAAAAGACCCACCTCACTGGCTTGCCCAGGCATGTGGCCCTGGGAAGCCCTGGAGATCTGGAGCAAGGCGGTAGAGGGGTGCTGGGGTCACTCAAGTCCCGCACCCCCCCCAAGGCCTGGTTAAGAAGGCCTCTGGCATGGCGGAGCTCTGCCGAACCCCATGCTGCTAGAGATTCCTGGCTCCCAGAAAGGAAAGAGATCCTTCAAGAAGCTGGGAGGCTGGAAGTTCAGAGCCCCTACCCAGACCCTCCCTAAGGAGCTGTGTGGGGAATGGGGGAAAGCCTAGGGTACCTTCAAGCTCCGCCAAGGAACCCACCTCATTGGCTTGCCCAGGCATGTGGCCCGGGGAAGCCCTGGAGATGTGGAGCAAGGCGGTAGAGGGGTTCTGGGGTCACCCAAGTCCGCATCTCCCCTAGGCCTGGTTAAGAAGGCCTCTTGCCTTCTGGTTGTGGTTGGATTTATTTGATGCTGTTGTTCCAATTCCTTAAGGTGATCCTTTAAACTATTGGTTTTGTCATTTTCCTGTTTCTTGACATAAGTCTGTATTGCTATGAGTTTCCCCCTAATTACTGCTTTTGCTGTGTCCCACAGATTTTGACAGGTTGTCTCTTCATTATCATTTGTCTCAAGGAATCTTTTTATTTCTTCCTTGAGTTGCTCTTTGATCCAGCTGTTGTTGAGCAGAATGTTGTTTAATCTCCAGGGATTAGTTTTTCTCCATTGTTTCTTCTTGTAGTCAATTTTGACCTCTGTTGCATAATGATCTGATAGGGTGCTTCTAATGATTCTTACATTTGTGACCTTATATAGGTTAGATTTGTATCATAGGACATGGTCTATTCTGGAGAAGGTTCCATGTGGGCTTGAGAAGAATGTTTATTCTGTTTTCTGGGGATGGAGGGTCCTATAAAGGTCTATTAGCCCTAGATCTTCTAATTTTTCTTTTAGGGCTCTTATTTCTTTGCTGTTTTTCTGTTTGGTGGATCTGTCCAGTGGTGATAGTGGAGTATTGAGACCTCCTACAATTATCATATTTCCCTTCATGTGTTTCTCCAGGTTTGCAAGCAATTGCCTCACATATTTTGCTGGCTCTACATTAGGTGCATAAATATTGACCAGGGTTAGTACTTCTTGATCTAGTGTTCCCCTGATCAGTAAGTAGTGTCCCTCTTTGTCCCTGATCACTTTTTTGAGGTTGAATGGATTTTGGTCTGATATAAGAATGGCTGTCCCTGCTCTTTTTTGTTTTCTATTAGCCTGAATAATTAATTTCCATCCTTTTATTCTGAGCCTGTGCTTGTCCTGTAATTGTAGATGTGTTTCTTGCAGGCAGCAGAAGTCTGGTTTATGTTGTCTAATCCAGTTCTCTACCATGTATCTCTTAATGGGAGAGTTTAGTCCGTTAACATTTAGGGAGATTATTGACAGAGAGGACTGTTGTGCAGTTGTGTTGTGTGGGGTAGTTGTTGTTACAATCAGGGATTTGGATTGTGTAATTCGACTCTGAGTAGGTCGTTTAGGAGTGGTTTTGTTTGCGCAAATAATGCAAGTTCATTTTTGTTTGAGAATGTTTTTAGTCTGCCCTCCCATATGAATAAGATTTTTGCTGGATATTGGACCCTAGTTGGAAGTTTCTTTCATTCAGGCATTTAAATACATCATTTACTGTCTTCCTACTTGAATTATTTCAAATGGGAGATCTGGTTTGATTCTTATGCCCCTTCCTTTGTATTTGAGGTTTTTTTTCCCCTTAAGGAGATCATCTTTCTCTTTGTTTTTTGCCATTTGGATTACTATATGTCTTGGTGTTGGTTTGTTAGGATCTATTTTATTAGGGACTCTCTTCACTTCCTGGATTTACACTGAATCTTCCTTCCAGAGGGTGGGAAAGTTTTCTGTTAATATTTCCCTGACTACTTGTTCTTCCCCTTTTTCTATTTCCTTCCCTTCTGGTATACCCACAATTCTTAGGTTATTTCTTTTGTCCTTGTTCATTAGATACTGGACTTTTCCTTCCAGTGCTTTGCCTTTTATTTCCTCGCTGGTTTCTTGGTCATTTTTTGTTTGCAGTTTTCTTTTGAGTTCTTCAATGTGCTTCTCCAACTGTGTGATCCTGCTCATATGGCTTGTTACATTGTCTTTTAACTCCTTTATTTCCCTTTGTATGGAATCTCTCATATTCTTTGACAGTTCTTCTTTAATTTGGCTGATTTGTTCCTCCATGGATTTCTTATATTCGGTGGCTAGCGTTTCCTTCATTTTGCTAATCAAGGCTTCCATTTCGTTCTTCATGGCTGCTTTTAAGTCTCCTTCCAATGGATCTGTGCGTTTTGGTGGACTTGGAAACTTGCTAGGATTTCTCTCCGTATCTTCAAATGTTAGGGTTCTCCTTAATTTACCCATATTTCTTTGCATTTATTGGTGTGGCTTGGAGTGCAGTGCCTTCCGAGTTCAGCCTGCTTTTGCCCCCTGTGGCGTGGGGATGGGTCCCCTCCCTGAGCATGGTTCTAGAGGGGTCTGTTGGTGGGCTCGCGGAGATTTTGCTCCTCCTATGTTCTCTAGTAGGGTCTGGTCTGGTTTTTCCTTTTGCTGGCAGCTAGTGCAGTTCCGCTCCTGGCCACAATATTGGAGGGCGCTGTTGAGCCTAGCTCCCTGTCCTCCCTCCTTTCCCTGTGAGTCAGCGGAGCTCCACCCCCTCCGAGCCTCCCCTCCAGCGGAGCTCCACTCCCTCCCAGCCTCAGCTGAGAAATTCGCTCAGTCAAACCCACCTGGCGTTCTCTCTTCGCCCCTGGGAGTGCCAGGTCCACTCTGGGGCTCAGGGGGCAGGCTGCTCTAGAATGCCCCAAGGTCCAGGGAGTAGACCAAAGCTCACCCAGTCTATATACTCTAGCCCTTCCCAGAGGTGCAGAGTGAGTCAGGCACAGGGTTCTCTGGGTGCCCACGTGGGGAGGTGGCTGGGTGGTGGGCGCACTCACCCTGCCTGGAGTTGGGTCAGGGGTCCCTGGGGGTCTGGCCGATCTCTATATAATTTAATAAAAAAATTAGTATATTAAATTCAAAAAACTTTTTTTTTTGTTTTTTGGGTCACACCTGGTTACCCTCAGGGGTTACTCTTGGCTCTATGGTCAGAAATCACTCCTGGCAGGCTCTGGGGACCATATGGGATGCCGGGGTTTGAACCACCGACCCTCTGCATGCAAGGTAAACCCCTTACATCCATGCTATCTCTCCAGTCCTTTTTTTCAGATATTTTTTTAAACTTTTTTTTTTGAGCTATACTCTGCTGTGGTTTTCTGAGACCATATGCAGTGTAAGATGCGTGCAAAGCAAGTTCCTTAACAAACTTCCCAGTTTCTAACACAAAGTTTATTTTTTCTGAGCTTTAACTTATTTAAAAGAATTGTATTATTAAATAATAATCATCTACTAAATGATTTATAGTATATAAATATAGTATAGTATTAAAAGTCAACAAATAGTCTAATAAATCTAAAAGGAGAGTTAGGATCTATCTGTTATAAGATTTCTTGCCATATATAGAATAGTACAGTATTATTATCAAATGGATTTAGAATAAGTAAAAAAGAAATTCTTAAATGTATCTTTTGAACTCTAGGACAACTACAAAAACTTCTACAAAAAAGACTAATTTATATGCTGAAAGAAGATAAAAGAAAATCATAAGAATGATCAATTAAAACAGAGAAAGCACACACATAAAAAAAAAAAAACATTTTGTTACCCAAAGCCATTTCTCCATCCCTGAAAGAGTGGGTGGGAAGGGAAGATAGAGAAAAGGGGAAAAAAGACTAAATAAATAAATGATTATATCTTAGCAGACATTAATATAGTTACATAACAGCCACTTTAAATTGGAATGGCCTAAAAAGACCTATTTACTTAAAAGAAATATACTTGAAAACAATGTCGAAATATATAAACAGAAGTCATTGTCTATACAAAATTATTTTATTTTATTATTTTTTATTGAATCACTGTGAGTTGCAACATTAATTATGATTGAGTTTCAGGAGGACAATTTTCCAAAACCCACCATTCACCCGTGTCCACTTCCCTCCACCGATATCCCCACTTTTCCTTCCCACACTCAGACTGCCTAGAAGCCAGATTTTTCTCATGTCCTTTCAGCACTTCATCTTCTACTAAACGTCCAATTCCTTTCACCATTGTCATCTTGTTCCCTTCTTTATCGCTTATGCTCCTATTTACAAGAACACAGTCAGGCTAAATGAAACAAAAGAATAAAGTGAGATAAACCACATTAACTTCTAAAATGGCTACATCAGTTTTAAATTAAGTGGAAACAATGAACAAGAAATACCATTAGGGATAAAAAGATACAAGAGAAAAAGAATCTATTCTTCAGGATGTAATAATCTTAACAGAACATGAAATAATATAAGCCTAAAACTGATGTACTGCTAGGAGAAAGAGTCAAACATATTGCAATACTGTTTAATCAGTAATTAATAAATTGAAGAGACAGAAAATAATGAATATTATGTAGATCTGAATAGTACTTTCATTCAACTTTTTTTGTGTGTGTGTGGTTTTTGGGTCACATCGGGTAGTGCTCAGGGATTCCTCCTGGCTCTAGGCTCAAAAATTGCTGGCAGGCTCGGGGAACCATATGGGATGCCAGGATTCGAACAGATGACCTTCTGCATGAAAGGCAAACACCTTACCTCCATGCTATCTCTCCGGCCCCATCATTCAACTTTTATTTGTTAATATTTACAGAATTCTCTCTCCAGCAAGTTCTCAGGATCACATGGAACATTTCACAAAATAAAGCACATTCTGAGCCACGGAACCACACACAGTCATTTTAAATAAATAGAAATTATACAAAATATGCTTTTTGACAACAATGAAATTAATTTAGAAAATAACAACAGAAAAAATATTAAAGTGCCCCTAATCAGTTGAAAATTCAACTGCTACATTATATGAGTCAAAAAGAAATAACAAATTATTTTAAAATAAAATTTATAAAAATTTATAGAATCAAACACAGCAAGGATGAGATAAAAAAAATTGTAGCATCATTAAATACATGTTAGAGCAGAAAAATATCTAAATTAAACTTCCAAACAAAGATATAAACTACCAAGTTTACACAAGGAGAAATCAAATCAGTCATTACTATCCTTTAAAAACAGAAAGTGTCACCACTAACAAGTCTCACTGGTGAACTCTAGCAAAGATTAAAGTAAGGTATAATAATAATTTTCTTAAATTTCTTCCAGGACATAGAAACAGGGAGAACACTTACAAAATCATTCTGTGATGTCAGCAATAGTTTAATGCTAAGAGAGAGATTTAACATTAAATATGCTCACCTCTCATATGTTTTTACATTTATTTAAATATACAAAAATATGTGTATTGGGCTTTTCCATTTTATTGTAGTTTTATTCTTGTTTCAATTATACACTTTTAAATATTTATTTTGAAACTGCTTCTATACGAGGAAGAAATCAAAGTTACCAGAATTTTTTGTATATTGTTTTAAAACCAACATATTTATCTGGTTAATTTCAGAGAAGTTTTAAAGTAGTCAATGTTTGCAGTCATATTTATATTTATTTATTTATTTATTTATTTATTTTTGTTTTTTAGGTCACACCAGGCAGTGCTCCAGGGTACTCCTGGCTCTACACTCAGAAATCACTCCTGGCAGGGTCAGGGGATCATATGGGATGCCGGGATTCGAACCACTGTGCTTCTGCATGCAAGGCAAACGCTCTACCTCCATGCTATCTCTCCGGCTCCTCATTTTTATATTTCTTTTTTTTTTTTTTACATGGTCTGTGATCTTTGTTTTAATCGTGTTAACTCTTTACAAATTTGTGCTGATGATCGTCTCTACTAATGAGTTGGCAAAAGCACTGTTATCAATTACACTTTTGGGATAGATAGTTTAGTCATGTTTACTTCTGAATAGCTATTTAAAAGACAATTCTGAACATCAGTCTGACTTCAGGAAAGAACTTATAAACAAAATTTTACTCTAACTTGCCAGCCTAAAATTTAAAAGCATCTGTCTTTAAGATCATTTAAAAGATGAGAAGTGTTAGGTATTTTTGTTTGATACTATACATATATCACACTAAAACACTTGTCTTTAAGTGAAAGAAAACATTTTAGATATAGGGAATTTTTAATTAAGTTGGCATAATTAAGAACAAAAAGATTTAAGGGTCACTGTCATCTTATCCTGTTTTTTCCTTTACTAAGTGATTGAACACAATCTAAAACTGTAAGTCTTCCTGCTCTAGAAGACAATGATTTCCTTAATCTTTAGGTAAATTAACCTAGCCAGTTATAGAAAACTATTCTCCCACAGGTATGTAAATGGCAACCCCATCTCTTGGAAAGGTGACTATGACCAATTAAGTTCAGTCATATCTTTAGAAGGAGCAAAGTGATTTTCACTTGCTGACCTGGAATTATCAAAATTCAAAAAGCTGATAAGTCATTTAAACACAAGCCAATCTTATTTAAATCAGGGCCGTCCAACAAAAAAAAACCAAAAACGCTACACCAGCCACTCATGATCTGAATTCTGATGAACGAGATGGAATTAAATATGGTACACATAAAAAAGTCATGAGATATTTTTGTAATAAATAAGGCGGTGCCAACTATTACTCCTTAGTAGCCTTTTTGAGGTAAGCTATCAACTCTGCCCTCTCAGTCTTCTTCTTAATGCCAGCGAAGATCATTTTTGTTCCCGGGATGTACTTCTTGGGGTTCTCCAAATACTCCATCAGCGTGTCCTCTCCCCAGGTGATGCCTTTGTTCTTGTTAGCATCAGTATAAGAGAATCCAGGTGCCTGACCCGTCTTCCGCCCAAACAGACCATGGAGATTGGGCCCAGTCTTGTGTTTGCCTCCTTTCTCCACGGTATGGCACTGAGCACACTTCTGGACAAAAATCTTTTTGCCCTTCTCAATATCACCCATCTTAGAATCTCGCTCGCAGTCGCCGCACGGGAGCCAAAGACACCAGCTCGCAAGTCCGCCGTCCCGCTCTTTTTCATTTTTATATTTCTTAATAAAAAATTTGATATCTTCTTTTTCTCATTTTTGTCTTCTTTAGCTTTTTGGGTCAGATGTTCAAAGCAATGTGACACACGGCATCTGTATTGCTGTCTTCATCCAGGTTTTATGAAAAGGTTAATTGGGGAAAACAAAACTGGCTGTTGAGATACAGCCTCTGGGAAAGCAATGCAATAAAATTGGTCATTAATTACAAAGTGTTGGTACAAAGCAAAAACAATATTGAAATTAAAAGTTATAAACAACCATTAATATTCGTTAAGAATCAAGAAAATGTCTTTGACAATATATCAGTAATTTGTGTTGTAACTAATCAAATGCATTTATTAGTTTTTATTGAGATTAGTAAATGGTGTTTTATTACTATACCACTTTCAAAAAAAGAAAGAATTGGACTAATATAGATGGACCTTAAGAAAACATAACATCTATATTGTAACTTGTCAAATGCATACATTCATTTTTATTGAGACTGGTAAATAATTTTATATTACTATCCTCTTTCAAAAAAAGATTAAATTGAGCGAATCTGCATGAACTTTAAAAAATTATGTTACGGTAAATTAAACAGAAAATGACAAATATGTAAAAGATAAAGCATCAACACATAAAAAGAAAAAATAAAATTTTAGATGCTGGTAACAGGATCATCATTGAGAAATAAATGATGTGAGACAGGGAGGGAGAGGAGGTTGACAGGATGGTAATTCATTTTGGAGTCCAAACCGTTGGTGGCTCCCAGATATGTTCAAACCCAAATGAGGTATGAAAATATATAACAGAAACATACGATGCAACAGACATAGATAAAAATCACAATAAAAATCTATCCTGTGATAAAAATGTATTATGAAGTATCCTGATAAAATAGAATTAATGGTAGGTGGATAATTGTGCAATTTTAATTTATTAATACTTCTATTTTTGCTTAGTACATTTTGATTAATTTAGTTCAGAACTTAAAATATTCACAAGTAAAACAGAACTGGGTCTGTAGTATTTGCATATAAGTCTGTGCACATTCCATTTAAGTGCTATTGCTATACAAAATATTTTTTAATTCTTCTTATAAAATATTTTCAATGAAGTAGAAATATTAGTTCTTTGAAGGTTCCCAGAACTTCTAAATAATGCCAGTTTGTCTTTATTATCTTTATGATCATAATTTACACTTTATATTATATTACTTATATAGATCTTAAAGGACTATAAACTCCTGATGGCTGACATTATTTTTCCCATAATTTTAAAATCCTCAGTAAGTTTTTTGGAAATTAAGATTTCGTCGTGTTTCAGAGGATCTATATGACTTTTTTGGGATTTTCTTCTTAATTCTGCAGAAATTAATCTGCATAAAAATTATAAAATAATTCTAACAAATTATTAGAATAACAATCTACTGAAGTTATTCTATATCCCTTATAGAAGTCATCCTATGACTTCTCTATTCTATATTGAAGTAGTTATTCTAGAATTGGTTTCTAAAGATCTTGTTCAGTTAAGAAAAAATGCTAAACCCTTTATTGTTTCAAATACAGAATATATTTTCATATATAAAACCTATAATGTCTTTAAGTAACATAAATGGATAAAGCCATCTTCAAAGTAAGTGTAAAGTTAAATGTTAAATTAAACTGCATTAAAATTTGCCAATTATAGGGCCGGGTGGTGGCGCTAAAGGTAAGGTGCGCCTGCCTTGCCTGCGCTAGCCTTGGACGGACCGCGGTTCGATCCCCCGGTGTCCCATATGGTCCCCCAAGCCAGGAGCAACTTCTGAGCACATAGCCAGGAGTAACCCCTGAGCGTTACCGGGTGTGGCCCAAAAACCAAAAAAAAAAAAAAATTTGCCAATTATTTTTCAGTCACAACCATATACAAATAAAAATGTTTATTCTCAGAAGCAAAAATGGATAAATACAATTTATCCTCTTGGGAGGCCATGAAAAATATCAAAATTCATGTGCATATTTCAAAACTGGGTTCTATCCTCGGCATCCCATTTGGTTCCTTGAGCCTGTTAGGAGTAATTTCTGAGTACAGAGCCAGAATTAACCCGAGTGCCACCAGATGTGGCCCCCAAAAAACAAACAACAAAAAAATCTAAATTGGAGGTGAGAAACATAATACAATGGCAACTGAGGATCAATCCCCAAAACTACTACTAGTTCCTTGGGCCAGGAGAGATCCCTGAGCAAAGAGTGAGGATTAAATTCTAAGTACTGCCAAATATTACCCAAAAAAAACCCTATTAAAAATTGTTTGGAAACAAGAGTCATAGAATAAAATACCTTTGGTTTGTTCTAAGACAATATTTATGATATATAAGGAAACACCTTTTTTACATTTAATTGTGAGAAAAATCACCAAATATTATCAGGCTTTTATTGTTCAAGTACATTGATTCTCATTTTTTAAATACCATTATTTCATTACCTAACCACAAAAGCTAGAAGGCTGGAGAGAGAGGCAACATTTGAAATACTCAGGAGGCACAAATGCAAATTCCTATCACCACAGGATGGGCTCCCTGAACAAGACACCATGCAGAGATCTCAAGAGCACTTTTGGGTATGATCCCAAAACAAAAAGTAAATCGTGGACAAACTTTTACACCAGGTAGACAGGAGAAACAAATAAGGCGAAACAGTCTATAACAAGTAAAGCTTATCTGTATACTAGGAAGAGGCAACCTTGATATTCATATCAAATGACTTGTTGATACTACTGGGAGTAGGAATAAAAGAATCATAAACAATAATTAAATTCTAAAGGGTAAAAAAGGTAGTAAAAATTATACCAGAGGCAGATTATATACAACCAAAGCCAACAACTGCACTTAAACTTTATCAAACATGCTAAAATATACTTTGATTCGTCCCATTTTGATATTTAAAGAATCTTTTTTCCCATTTCTTATCTTTCATATTAACATAAAAAACATACAGTGAAGGTTGTGGGTGTTGTCTTAACTATTGATATTATTAATTCCTGGCACCTGATCTGATACCATTGGATATGTACTTCATAAACTCAAGCTACTCTGAATTGTTCCTTCTCTGAAATTGGGGTGTTGAAGATTTCTTTCTTTTTATTTTATTTTATTTTTGTATTTTGGGTCACACCTGGTGACGCTCAGAGGTTACTCCTGGATATGTGCTCAGAAATCGCCCTTGGCTTGGGGGACCATATGGGACAATAGAGGATCTAACAGCAGTCAGTCCTAGATTAACGCATGCAAGGCAAATGCCCTACCACTGTGCCATCAGTCCAGCCCCCTGAAGACTTCTTAATTCTGAAGTATAACTATCCAGAAAGTAGGAACACAATTACACTAACTGTAAATCTCAAACAAATATATTGGACTAAGACACAGAGCAATGTCATAGTAATAGAGGAAAACTAATACTCAAAAGAGAACACATACAATGTGATGTTGCTTTCCAGATATAGTGAGTGAGTGGTGGCATTATATATTTATTTCCCCTTTTTACATTTATGTCCATTATAATTTAAAAAATTAAAAATTTTAATTTCCTGGTCAAAAAAATCAAAAATCTTTTAGACTTAGAAGAAAGAACTCAGATAGTGACTCGTCGAAGAGTGGCACAGGTAACATGAAAAGGAACTGTAAAAATAAAAACTACTGGAATTTGTCACTGTATCTTCTATTTATAAGAAGGAGAACAAAATACAATCACCCTATTTGTTTTATAGCATGTTTTCATCCTATAATATACATATCAAGCAAGATGACAGACTAAAAAAATGGCCCTCTGCCAGCTCATAATTCTTTAGCAACAGTCAAATTTCAATCTGCATTCACGTAAGGGAAAAAAGAAGAAAATGAAGTCAAATTGAGAAATAAAACCAGAAAAGTCTGAATACACTAAAAAAGATACCAATCGTTGAGGGATTTTGTCTATATTTAACTATTTCTGTGTCCTGCTCAAACTTCTGTAGATAGAATCCATATCTAATTGCGCAACTATTTATTAAAACATAATTTTGCATACAAATCTTATACTTAAAAAATCATATATCTGGAAGTAAATTTTTAAAATATTGCTTTTTAAAGTATGTTGTTTCACTTTACATAAAATTTTAGTTAAATATGTATTATAATAAACTTTTATGTATAAAACATTGTTGGGTTGCTAACTAGAATACATTACAGCTATCCAAAAATATTTTCTTATAAGTTTTTATTAAATATTTTTAATATTTTTTAAAAGTCATAAGTAGTTTGAAGTTCTCTTAAGTTGACACTGGTGGTGGGTTGGTGCTGGAACATTGTAGATCTAAATCCCAACTAGGAATAACTGTAAATCATGGTACAATCATAAAAAAATTTTTTTTCAAAATAAATTAGTTATTCTGTCAACTTGGTCATAATAGTGAAGAAAGGGATTTATGGTATCAGCTAACCTGATTATATTTCTAACAGAAGTGGTATGACATTGACTTTTCTATATATAAAGAAGAAAGATACATTTAAAAAATCATTCACAATTGTACCTCAGATAATCAAGTATCTCAGAGTAACTAAAGAGGTGAAAGAGCAACATAAAGAAAAACTACAAAACACTGCTTCAATAATAAAAGAGAACAAATGAAATGGAAACAAATACCCTGTCATGAACTGGGAGGATCAATGTCATTAAAATGGCAATACTTCCCAAATCATTGTACAGATTTGATTTGATGCAATTTCTTTTGTTTTGTTTTGTTTTGTTTTGTTTTGTTTTGGGGCCATACCTGGTGACACTATGGTGTTATTCCTGGTTATGCGCTCAGAAATCCCTCCTGCCTTGGGGACCATATGGGACACCAGGGGATTGAACCACAGTCTATCCTAGGATAGTGTGGACAAGGCAGACACCTTACCGCTTGCGCCACCATTCTAGCCCATGATTTTATGCAATTCTTATAAGACTACCCATTATATTCTTCAAAGTAGTGAATCAAACACTCTTGAGATTCATTTGGAACAATAAATGTCCATAAATTGCCAAAGCAATCCTTGGGTAAAAGAAGCTGGAGACATCATTTTCCCCAACTTTAAATTGTACTATAAAGTAGTAGTTATTAAAACAACATGGTAGTGGAATAAGTACACCCCCTCAGATCAATAGAATAAACTGGGATATTCTGGAAGTGACCCCCAGGTATTCAATTAGTCTTTGATAAAGGGGTAAGAAATACAAAGTGGAGTCAGAAAAAGGCTCTTCAATAATTGGTTTTGGGTAAAGCTTGTCAACTACAAAGTGAACTCAGACCTCTTCTTAACACCATGCACAAAAGTCTAATCAAAGTGAACTAAATGCTTTGTTATCAGACCTGAAACCATAAGGTACATAGAGGAAAATGATGCTAAAGACGTTCATCTTTAAGGATGAAACATCAATGTCCAAGCAAGTGGAAGCATAGATAAACAAATGGGAATACATTAAACTGAGAATCTTCTACACTTCAAGGAAATGGTGAATAGGAAACGAAGATTGCTCACAGAATGGGAGAAACTATTCACCCAATATAAGATATATAAGACAGTGATGGAACTTAGCAAAAAAAAAACTATCATTTGAAAATGGGAAGAAGAAATGAACAGACATTTTTCAAAGAAGAAATACAGATGGTTAAAAAGCACATAAAAATATTTCACATGACTAATCATCAGGGAGATGCAAATCAAAAAAAAACTATGAGGTACCATCTCATGCCACAAAGACTGGCACTCATCACAAAGGAGCAACCAGTGTTGGTGTGAATGTGGGGAAAAGGGACTCTCATTCACTGCTGGTGGGAATGTAAACTGGTTAAGCATTTTTGGAGATCAATATGGATACTCCTCAATAAACTAGAAATTGAGCTTTCATTTGATCCAGCAATACCAATCCTAGGAATATATACACTGGGAACCCAAAAACACCATGCATAAAAGCCCTCTGCATTCCTATGTTTGTGCAGCACTATTTACAATAGTCAGAATCTGGAAACAGCACAAGTATCTGAGAACAGGTGCATGGCTAAAGAATTCATGGTACATCTGCACAGTGGAATACTACCCTTTTAAGGATAAAATGAAGTCATAAAATTTTCTTATATACCGATGGATATGGAGATTATTATGATAAGTGAAATGAGTCAGTGGAAGAGGGAGAGACATAGAATAATCTCATTCAGTTGGGAGATATAAGAAAAATAAAAGATCATATGGTAATAATATCCAGAGACAATAATGATGAGAAACAGGAGGACCAGTCCATGTCTGGAAGCTTGAAGTAAGAACCAGGACTGCAGTTAGGATAGATATTTGGAATTGATTATTATGGACAAAAATGAGGTGCTGAAATGGGCTAAAGTGATATACATGGTACCCTTTCATTAACAATAGTGCAAACCACAGTGTCAAAGGGAAGAGAGAGAGAGAGAGAGAGAGAGAGAGAGAGAGAGAGAGAGTGAGGGGGGGTGAAATATCTCCCCAGAGTAGATGGGGAAGGATGGGAGTAATATTGAGGACACTAATGACAGAAAATATGCACTTGTGAAGGGAGTTGTTTATTTTTATACTGAAATTCTAGCATGAATAATTTGTAACCATGGTAGTTATTATTCAAAAATAATGTCACTGACATTTCTGTATTCACTTGTGAATATAACAATCATAGTATCTACCTCAAGAAATTTTGTGGAACCCAATATATTTATAACTATTATGATTGTGGTAATATCTTGCTATTGCTCTTAGGATCATCCCCCAAAATATCAATTTTTACAGATACATATATATAACATGTACATATATGTACATATGTATATGAAGCAATTTGTTGACACCTCTAAGAATATGCAAGCTCACATTATAAATAGATTAAATATAAGTATGAACATAGTCCTCTATATAGAAATCTGCATACTCCATTAACAACATCACTCATTTCTGTGATGCTCTGTGTTCACATAATAAATAGACCAAAGGTAAATGGGGGAAATTGTGAGTTTAGTTTTGGTAATTATAATTCTATATTTCACAAGGAAAGTGCAGCTTTATTAACTCTAGTTAATAAAGAAAATTTATTGGAAGAGCATATATAAGTGATATTTTAATTACAAAGGTGGCAAATTTGAGTGGATTGAAACCTAATCTAGGCTTATGAAACTATTATCTTAGAGAGCTGGCATTTGGACTGCATTGACTTATCTTGAGTATTTGAAACAGACATATCTGAGATCTAAGAGATCTGAGAACATAGCAGCAGAGAGACATCAATACTTCAATGGTAGCTGACAAGTGGTAACATTATATACTCCTAAAACACATTTGAGTTTACCCCTAAATATTTGCATTCTTCCTTATAATCCAATGTTATCTCAATATGTAAAATAAAAAATTAGATAAATATTTTGGAAAACAAATTTAAGTTATTAGTGATGAAAAATAAAACATAATAAAGATCCATGAATTTGGAAACCAAAGAAGTAAGGTTTAAGCTCTGATGCAGGGTATCTGAATATCAAAGCTGGCTAATATATTCAGTGAAAAAGCAATAAAAAGCTTGGAAAAGAGATTCAGACTTTATGGGGTTAAAGGATAAATAAATAGATAGATAGATAAATAAATAAATAATATATAGCCCTGTGAGATTACAGGATGCCAGTGACACATGTGGAGCAGGTTTGAGTGGAGAATCTGAAAGGAGACTGAAATGGATAAATACACAACAAAAAGGCCCTCAGATAAACAGTAACCGTTGGAATTCCAATAAAACAGCAATAAACCGCATGATCAGAGCAAAGGATACAGAGGAAAACGCAACACAGTGACTTGAACTGAGAGAGAGAGAGAGAGAGAGAGAGAGAGAGAGAGAGAGAGAGAGAGAGAGAGAGAGAGAGAGAGAGAGAGAGATGGATGATTCAGTTACTCTGGCTGGCACAGGTCCCGAGCAGCAGATAGAGGTACCCCATATTCTCCCATCCCAGACTGAAATGGAATCTACCTCACTTTATCCGGTGTTCAAGAGTGACCCAAGAAAATGAAAAGGTGACCGGGTAAAAGAAAAATTACACCTGGATTTCAAAGTGTGTGCAATCATATCAACATGCATATCTTCACCATTTGCAACTAGAATTTTGTTGCTGTATTTAAAACAGTGATGGGGGGGTGTTAGTCCTCCCTCAATTCCATATACTAATGTCACCTGGATGGTCAGACCCACCTACACCTGTGAGAGGCTATTGTTTGGAAAAGAGGATAATAGAGAGGCTGGGAGGAGGGGTAGAGAGAAAGGAGAAGAAGAAAGGGTTCTTGGAGGGCAGTGATAAGAGGAGGCAAAAGAGGCTGCTTAACTTAGAATATGGGAAAATGTACATGGCAGTGAGGGCCTTGAAATAAAGCTGGATTTCTCCTGAAACTTCATCTGACTGCCTTTCGATTATTTCTCTGCCATTACCCTGCAACCTACAAAGGGACAACAGGCGCGATGCTAAGCCAGGAAACGCATCCCCCCCCCCCACCAACCCTAGGACTCTATATTTTATATTTAACTACAGGTGGGGTGTGGCCTGCTGTTTCTGAGGAAAAGGGAAAACATTCCATGAGAGTTAAAAACTGTTATAAACAACACATCTGTGTATGCACACACAGAACACACACACACACACACAAACACACACAAAGCTAGAAAACAGAATCAGAATTCAATTTTATAAACTATTTCAATCATATTTCAATCGTGTTTCTTTTGTAAAATAGCTTTGCTTTCCTATATTTTTTTCATAAAAATAAAAATCTTTGTTAGACTTAACATTTGTTTGACACTCATCAACTCATTCGTAGTCCAAGATCTTCAAATGTGAAACATTCTGATTTCCTTTCTTTCCTAGCTGTATTAAAGAAGAAACTAGCATCATCAACACACATTCAAGAAACAGACGGTACCAAGAAGTGCATCTTGGAAGAGCCATTTACGGTTAATGTCTTTTCAGAGAGCCAGCGAAGAAAATGGCACAAATGTGCTTGGAGAAAAAGCAAACAAAACAACAACAGAAAAAAAGAGCTACATTCAAAACAAGCTTCTGAAATGCAGCTCTCATAAGTGACTTAAATACTTCCTCTTCAGGAGACTACAAACATCAATTAGTACAAATATTTAATTGCTCTGACAGAATAAATAGCAAATTATATCAAAGGGAAGAAATCAAATCGCAAGGAATATAGAAGTAACAATATCCAAGATATTATTTATTTATTTTAAAGTATGATCATATTCACAAGCATTCTTCTCTGGAGTTCTTGTCAAAGACAATGTCTCAGCAAGCAACTCCCATTCTGAGGCAGAGTAAAAGAAAGCAATTTATCCTAATGGGAAGAGAGGCTGGCATTTAGTCAAAAAACTAGGTCATTAGTAAAACGTGCTGTCTCATATATTTGCTTTGAATAGTGCTCAGAGTCAATTAACTTGATCTGTCTCCATGCTTGGTTTAATGTTAAACAGCAGAATAAAAATTTAAACAGTATATTAAAGTTGTGTACCAGAAGCATTAACACAATTAACACCATGTTACCTCAACAACAATAAATATATTTAAACTTTTTAATGTAATGAATAGAATAGAATTTGTCTGGTTAGATCATAAAAGAGTCAGTTAATAAACTAGAACTGGGTCCAAGTTTGATGAAGCTTAGATGATGGTATTTGTTTTACCAGCACCATAGGGGATTGATGTCACACCCAGTAGGACGTAGGGGTTACTCTTGAGTGCGCACTCAAGAATTACTCCTTGTATATGGGAAGCTGGAGATCGGACCTGGGTTAGCTGCTTGAAAGGCAAGTGTCTTGCCCATTATACTATCTCTCTGGCCCCAGATTTAAATTCTTTTGATCTAAAGATTTTTGTTTACTTGTTTTTGGATAACACCCAGAATGCTCAAAGCTTATTCAAAGCTCTGCACTCAGGTATGACACCAAGCTCAATATTTTAAACTTTATGAATAATTCTAAATAAAAATTTACCATAGAAGATATACAAGGGGCAGGAGGAAAACTGGGGACATTGATGAAGGGAAGTGGTCACTGATAAAGAAATTGGTATTGGGCCCGGAGAGATAGCACATCGGCGTTTGCCTTGCAAGCAGCCGATCCAGGACCAAAGGTGGTTGGTTCGAATCCCGGTGTCCCATATGGTCCCCCGTGCCTGCCAGGAGCTATTTCTGAGCAGACAGCCAGGAGTAACCCCTGAGCATAGCCGGGTGTGGCCCAAAAAAAATTGGTATTGGAACATTTTATGCCTAAAATTCAATCATGAGTAACTTTTAAATCTTGTAATTCATGGTGAGTCAATTAAAAATATTTTTTAAGAAAATATACAGGGAACCAGAGAGTTGGTACAGCAGGCAAGGAACCTGCCTTATGCACAGCCAACTCTGGTTCAACTTTTGCCACAACATATGGTTTCCTTAGGAGTAATATGTGAGAGCAAAACCAGCAGTGGCCCTGAGCACAACAGGATGTGGCTAAGGGGGAAAATGGAGTACACCTATATTCTCAACTCAACTCAAAACATTCGCATGTGGGACTGGAGCAATAGTACAAAGGGTAGGGCATTGCCTTGCATGTGGCCCACCAAGCACTCATAAGGTTCCCCCAAGCACTTCCAGAATGGATTCCTAAGCACAAAACCAGGAGTAACCCTTGAGCACCACTGGTGTGTCTCAAACCAAATCAAAACAGACAAACAAAAACATTCTTATGAACTCTGCCAGATTTTAGTGTTAAGAATGGCCTTTCCCACACAATATAAAAAATAGGAACAATCAGTGCTGGCAGGGATGCAGAGAGAAATGATCTCTCATTCAATGTTAATCTAGTCTAGTGTTTCTGGAAAACAATGTGGATATTCCTCAAAAAAAGAAAGAAAGAAAGAAAGAAAGAAAGGAAGGAAGGAAGGAAGGAAGGAAGGAAGGAAGGAAGGAAGGAAGGAAGGAAGTAAGGAAGGAAGGAAGGAAGGAAGTAAGGAAGTAAGGAAGGAAGGAAGGAAGGAAGGAAGGAAGGAAGGAAGGAAGGAAGGAAGGAAGGAAGGAAGGAAGGAAGGAAGGAAGAAAGAAAGAAAGAAAGAAAGAAAGAAAGAAAGAAAGAAAGAAAGAAAGAAAGAAAGAAAGAAAGAAAGAAAGAAAGAAAGAAAGAAAGAAAGAAAGAAAGAAAGATAAAAGAAACAAAAAGAAAAGAAAAGAAAACAACCCAGAAATGGAGCTTCCTTATGATCAAGCAATACCATTCCTAGGGATATACCCTAGAAACACAAAAACACAATATAAAATACAAAATGCCCTCTGCACCCAATGTTCATCACTACTATTTACTATAGTCAGAATCTGGAAGCAATAAGGTACCCAACAACAGATGAGTGGATAAAGAAACTGTGGTACACTTACACAATGGAATACTATACAGCTATTAGGAAAAATAAAGTTATGCATTGGTAGCTAAATGCTCACTGGTGAAGGTTGTTATACATTGTATAATTGTAAATAATGCACAATTTTATTTGTGAAATAATAACTGTAGTATGAACAACCTTGTAACCCTGGTGTTTAAATTTTAAAAAGAGGGCCAGCGAGATAGCAGATCGGTAGGGCATTTGCCTTGCATATGGCTGACCAGGGAAGGACCTGGTTCAATTACCAGCACCCATATGGTCCCCAAGCCTGCCATGGGTGATTTCTGAGTGCAGAGCCAGGAGTAACCCTGAGTAATACCGGGTGTGGTCCAACAACCAATCAATTAATCAATAATTAAAGTTTAAAAAAAAGAAAAAAATGAAGTCAGGAAATTTTCTTGTTTGTTTTGGGGCCACACCTGGCAGAACTCAGAGGTTACTCCTGGCTCTGTGTTCAGAAATCACTCAGGGCACAATATGGGATGCCAGGTATCAAACACAGGTTCGTCCCAGGTCATCCATATGCAAGGCATATGCCCTACTGCTAGCATTACCACTCCGGCCCCATGAAATTTTCTTATACATGGATGAACATGGATATTATTATGCTGAGTGAAATGAGTCAAAGGGAGAGGGATACACATGGAATAATTTCACTCATCACTAGTATATAAGAGAAATAAAAAAAAAGTGTGGGGATGATATCCAGAAACAAAAGAGATGAGAATTAGGAGGACCAGTCCATGGTGGGAAGCTTGCCACAGAGTGAAGAGTACAGCTAGAGTAGAGAAGTATCTACTATGGAAGGGACATGCCTGGCCCCCTTTCATTAACAGTAGTGCTGTTAACCTCAGTGTTAAAAAAGTAGAAAGTTTGCATGTGTGTGTGAAAGCGGAAGGGGGAGTGTAAAAATGCCTGTCCTAGAAGCAGGCAGAGGAGGATGGGTGGGAAGGACGTCAGGGAAGGTGAGAGGGAAACTGTTGACACTCGTGACAGGAAACATGCATGCACTGGGGAAGGTTGATTGTACATTGTATAACTGTAACTCAATCATGATCAACTTTATCTGTGGAAAAAAATTGTAGTATGAGCAACCTTGTAACCATGGTGTTTAAATTAAAAAAAAAAATTTAAACGTATATTGCTTAAGGCAAAAAACAACTATGGCCCTTCCTCTCCTGTCAGCAATGAACCTGTGATGCTCTGGGGTGCTCCTGGCTAGGTGCACAGGGGGTCATTCTTAACAATGCTCAAGGACTGCTCCAAGTAATGCTAATGGCACCATAATGGTATCAGGGATTGAACCATCCTGCTTATAAGCCTCCTGCTTATAAAGTCTGTGCTAAGACCTTTGAGCTATCTCTGGTCCAAGCCATCTTTTAAAATTCTTCTCATTGAAAAAAACTATGCACAGATCATTCTCTCAGACTCCAAATATTGAGTTTCCCCTGCACAGATGTTAATCCCCTGCATGGTGTGTTCTAATTGATATAGGTGCTCATTTTCTTCATTCTTTCTTCTTCAACCTCCCCCTTCCAAGAGGTCAAGCACTAACTTTTGTCTCTGAGCATCAGAGGACTTTTCCACTCCTGTTCTCATGTCCTTCCATTACCTTGGTAAATGGTAATTTGGATCTTTCAATGTTCAAGAAAAAAGAGGACACTGAAAGTTGACATGTCAATAATTGGAAGGAAAAAGAGGACACTGAAATTTGACATAAGTCAACAATTGGAAGCATACGTTGCTAACTTTGGAAAAGATCTCAGAAGTCATATGAACATGCATTCCATCCAGTAATCTGTTCTTTATAATGCATTATTAGAAGAATGTTTTCTAGCCTCTGGTTTAAAATTATATCATGGTGAGAAGCTTATTATCTCACCAAAAAATCTGTTCACCACTTTTTAACTCTATCTAGAACGTTGTCTTCTTAAAGGAGCCAAATACTATTTCATCTTATAAATCCTAACTATAAACTTTACTTCTACCTTCTAGAGCCTCAACTGCAAGATATTTATATTATGTTTGTTTAAATTCTTTAAATATTTATATAGAAAGTAAGTAAATGCACCATAGAAACCTAGAAGAGAGTAAATATGATTGTTCAAATGATGCAATTATAAAAAATAAAAGGCCTTTGGGTCTTGTTTTCTCTATTTAGTCCTCTGAAAAAATCAGAAATCTGTGGTAGAACACTGGAATTTTATTTATTTATTTATATATTTATTTATTTATTTATTGGTTTTTAGGCCCCACCCGGTGACGTTCAGAGGTTACTCCTGACTATGTGCTCAAAAATCACTCCTGGGTTGGGGGACCATATGGGATGCTGGGGGATTGAACCACGGTCGGTCCTAGGCTAGCGCAGGCAAGGCAGACGCCTATGCCAACACTTGTACCACCACTCCGGCCTCAACACTGGAATTTTAAGTATCAGTATCTTATTTTAAACTTGATCAAAATTGAATATGATTCTTCAATTGTAATTGCAGTCTACTTCCTGTGTTTGATCAAGACTGAGCTTGTTTGCTGTGTGTAATATTTCATGTGTAATAAAGCAGCCCATTATTATGTTAGCCTTTTTAGCAACAATAACAAGTGACTGTCTAGTAAGTATCCTACATTGTTTTCAAGGAAAAATTGTTCTCTCTTTTTTAAAAAATTTTGCAATGTATATTACTTGGTAACATTTATATTATGAACTGAAGAAAGACTGAATATTAGCCAAAATGTAGATTTAGTTTATGTAGTCTCTATTTCTACCACTAAAATGGACAACAAAAAAACTGATATTGTGAGACAAAGTTCTTCTCTGTGAGCTGAATTAAAAAGAAACAATTAATAAAACTTATTCTGTACTAACAAGTAGTTTTGCAAACTTATTAATAGAAAAAGAAATTGACAAGTATTTCACATAAAACTAGAATATTTATAGACATTTTAAAACCACCTTGCAAAAAGTCAATTGTTTATGTAAGTTTCCAAAGCGTAGCATGTCCAAGATAATTTAATCATCTAATCAGGGGTCCTCAAACCTTTTAAACAGGGGGCCAGTTCACTGTCCCTCAGACCATTGGAGGGTCTGACTATAGTAAAAACAAAACTTATGAACGAATTCTTATGCACAATGCATATATCTTATTTTGAAATGAAGAAACAAGAACAGATACAAATACAATATGTGGCCCGTGGGCCATAGTTTGAGGACCACTGATTCTAAATAATAAATCAAATTTATTCATATAGCTTTATTTGTTTTTTCTTTTTCTTTTTTCCTTTGTGTCTTTTTTCTTTTTTCTCTTTTTTTCCTCTTTTTTTTCTCTTTTTTTATATAGCATTAATTGCTGCTTATCAATGCTTATTCACAAGACTTTTTGAGTTGTTTTACATATTTAACAACCTAATAGTTCCAAAGAGTGTTATCTTTATATATGAATCATTAGTTTAAATAGTTCAAAATCTTGTGTATATAGAAATAAAAATATTTTTAAAAAATTAGTTAACACATTTTTATTATTCTACAAGAAAAGGTATAAATAGGGGGAAATAAGGCTGGTTTTTGTGGTTTGTTTGTTGAGTCACACCCAGCAGCGCTTAGGGGTTCTATCTCTGTGCTCAGAGATCACTCATGGCAGATTTGGGGGGACCAGATGAGATACCGGAATTTGAACCAGGGTCTATCCTGAAATCGCTGCATGCAAGGCAAACGCCCTACCGTGCTATCTCTCCTGCCCCAATAAGACTGTTTTTTAAGAGGGATTAATATTGATACAGTAACAATAATGATTATAAGTCTAAAATATTTTCTGGAAAACCGAATTCCACTATTCCACTATTATGTTCTGAAACATAACAAGTCACTAGGTTTGCCTAAACTTTTCTGTGAGCTTAATTTATGGTGATCTGAGGATTGTAACTGTTTATGTGCTCCTTAAGATGCATAAAAGAATTGATGATCACATCCAATTATTTACTACACTGATTATAAGAAAATCTACAGAGACTGTGGAAATAATTGGGTTAGACAGAAGAAAAGAAAAACACACTTTCAACTCCAAAATTCTAGAGTCCTGAAATTTACTACAATGACTTGAATTATAGTTTACTCTTGCCCTTGAGAGAATATACCTATCAATCAAATCATTGCTTAGACATGATCATGTTCTTCACCTTTGAGACTTTCCACTGATACTTTTATCAATGAGGTGAGGGATATGTAAGTTATAATAAAATATTTTATGGGTCCTCATTTCTGAAATATAGATTTTTCCATGAAACATTAGGACATTTTGTAATATATAGCTCTATATAGGGTATCTTAACTCTCTATCAATTTCTAATAACTTCATAATTCACTCTATTAGAACAAGTAGTTAAACATAGAAACTAGTTTCTGTGTATTTGTAACTCTTTATTCTGAAAGAAATTTAAAGTAATAACTCATAAAGGACCAAACACTATAAATAGGGAAAATAAAAATTTTAATATGCAAAGATGAAACAAAGGGGTAAAGTAGTAGAAATACAAGGCACATATTTCTCTAACTAAACTCTTCACTCTTTGTGGTGAGCTTCCTGAGGTAAGCTGTAACTTCCAGCTCTTTTCTCTTTTGTGTCTGAAAATTATTATTGCAAGAATGTCTTTCATTTTTCTTAAAACCCATAGATGAGTGAGACCATTCTGCGTTTTTCTCTCTCTCTCTGACTTATTTCACTCAGCATAATAGATTCCGTGTACATCCATGTATAGGAAAATTTCATGACTTCATCTCTCCTGACAGCTGCATAATATTCCATTGTGTATATGTACCACAGTTTCTTTAGCCATTTGTCTGTTGAAGGGCATCTTGGTTGTTTCCAGAGTCTTGCTATGGTAAATAGTGCTGCAATGAATATAGGTGTAAGGAAGGGATTTTTGTATTGTATTTTTGTGTTCCTAGGGTATATTCCTAGGAGTGGTATAGCTGGTTTAGTTAGATAACTACATTTTGAACTGTCCTAATAATGAGAATGTATGAGGGAAATGGAAAGCCTGTCTAGAGTACAGGCGGGGGTCGGGTGGGGAGGAGGGAGATTTGGTGATGGGAATGTTGCACTGGTGATGGGTGGTGTTCTTTACATGACTGAAACCCAAACACAATCATGTATGGAATCAAGGTGCTTAAATAAAATATAAAAAAAAAATACAAGGCAGAGAAAGAAATATAGTTCAAGGGACTAAAACTGAATCTGAAGAAGAAGAAGAAGAAGAAGAAGAAGAAGAAGAAGAAGAAGAAGAAGAAGAAGAAGAAGAAGAAGAAGAAGAAGAAGAAGAAGAAGAAAATAATACACTTATTAATAATCATCCCATTTCACAAACTATTTTTACTGCTTAGTAGACAACGGTGCTAATTCCTTGGCCACTATGAAGTTTCTACCATGAAATCCTTAATTGGGATAGAAAACTACACAATGCAACATACTTTCAGTACACAAAGCACAAAATTTCATAAATCTGCCCTTTTATAATTTATAATTACTCTATATATACTCTATATATTACTGCCATTTATAATTACTCTATAACAGCAGACCAAGTGAAGTTAAATCAATTTTAAGCATAAGGATGAGTTGAATATGCAATATAGTAATTTTATATGATCAGTTTTCTATTGATGTATATAATTTATATACATCATGAATTAGTATCATTAACTACTAGTAGTATACATGAAAATAGTTCCTTCAATGCTTACAACAGAAAAAAGAATAAAAATAAATATTTGATGGTGCTTTCATTGAATAAATTGCTCCAATCATTAATAAAAATGAAAAAATGTGTCCATGAAATACTATTTCAGCATTTCCCTTAAATGAAAATATATATGAGACCTGAGCACTGATGCAAGGAGTTTGCTAGCTTAAAAATGACACAAGAATGTACAAAAGTCCATATTGTTAAGCATTATTTTCAATGTACCCTAAAGATGTGGTAGCATGTTAAATACTTCAAGTGTAGCAAATGTGGGTCCATTGGCAAGGTCCGGGAGAAGCATTACTGAGCATTTAGGAAGATACCTTAGAGAAGGTAATATTAGGAGACCTAAAAGGCAGATGAAGGTCCAGACCTTGAAGGCCTTAAATCACAATAAAGATTTAAGCATTTTTATCCTGAGAACAATGTGGACCCATTTAGAGGAAAGGAAGAGATAGCATCGTATTGAAATTTCCAAAAAACCTTTCCTTGTCAACAGAATAAAGAATAATATGGAAAGGGGCAAGAAGTGAAGCAAAAAGATAAGTCTGGATGCCTCAATAATCTTGAACAGAACAGATAAAGGGCAGTAAAAATATTAAGAGAATTTTGGAGGTACAACTGAAAGAACCTGATATGAAATCAGAAGGGAGATGGCAAACATGACAGCAGTTGACTTAACAGTGGATTTGTTGGGGTGGAGAGAGGTGAGGGTATGACTACTGTCTGTCCATCAGCAGAGGAAATATAGAATAGTTTGCAAAAAGAAACAAAAGTTTCTTTAGTTTTGATCCCCCCGCATCCCATATGGTCCCCCCAAGCCAGGAGCGACTTCTGAGCTCATAGCCAGGAGTAACCCCTGAGCATCAAATGGGTGTGGCCCAAAAATCAAAATTATATATATATATATTTCTCTTGACACTTGAGTAGGATTAGAATATAAAATTTGAAGATACAAACTCCCCTAAAATGAAAAGGAACTTAAAAATGAATTATCAAGATATGTAAGGCACTGATAAAAGTCAACAGCAAAAAATAATCAACCCCATTAAAACTGAGGAGAAATCAACGGAAATTTCCTTAAAGAATATATACATGCTAACAGGTAAAATTAAAAATGTTTTACATTCGTTTATCATCAGGGAACTGCACATTAAAAGTAGGAGATATAACTATACAGAAGTAAGACTGGCACACATACAAAGAATACCACTCCTAGGGATATACTCTAGGATCACAAAAATTTAATACAACAATCCCTTCCTCACACCTATATTCATCACAGCACTTTTTACAATAGCCAGACTCTGGAAACAACCAAGATGCTCTTCAAAAGATGAATGGCTAAAGAAACGGTGGTACATATACAAATGGGATATTATGCAGCTGTCAGGAGAGATAAAGTTATGACATTTTCCTGGATATACATGGAATTTTCGTGGATCTACATGGGATCTATTATGCTGAGTGAAATAAGTCAGAGGGTTGAGAGATAGAGACAGAATAGTCTCACTCATCTATCAGTTTTAAGAAAAAATTAAGGACATTATTGTAATAATGTCCAGAGACAATAGAGATGAGGCCTGGAAGGACCAGCTCACAATATGAAGCTCGCCACAGAGTGGTGAATACAGTTAGGGAAATAACTACACTAACAACTATCATGACAATCTTAATGAGTGAGAGAAGTAGAATGCCTGTCTTGAATACAGGGAGGGGTGGGGAAGGAGAGATGGGAACATTGGTGGTGGGAATATTACACTGGTATGAGGGGGGTTCTGTTTATGACTGAACCCCAACTACAATCATGCTTGGAATCATGGTGCTTAAATAAAGTTATTTTAAAAAAATTTTAAAAACGAAGAATAAAAATACTATTGGCCAGAGTGTGAAGGAAAATTAACCCTCCTCTACTATTTGTGGAATTTTGAGTGGCTCAGCCTTTTTGAAAAGTCAAGAGGAATACTTCTCAAAAAAGTAAGAGTTAGAGTTGGGTTTTCATCTGAACCAACAGTTTCTGGACCTAAAATCTCTATTCTAAAAAAGACATTTGTGCTCCTCTATTTATTACAAAACATTCATAGTAGCCAAAATTTTTAAATAACCTAGATAACTAGGTTATCTAGGTTACCGGATAGAGAAGCTATAGTGTGCATCCACAATGGAATATTGTGTTGTTATAAAAAAAATAGCATCATGCAATTTGCTGCTATATGGATGAATTGGAGGGGAACATGTTGAGTGAAATCAGCCAAAAGAAAGGAAAAAAAAAAAGATTGGTCAGTCTCATATGTAGAATATACAGAAACATAGTAAGGGGACAACAAATGGCTAAAGTCAACAGAATCTGAGAACTGATCTACAGAACTGATATTTCCATAATTTGGAAACAAGTTAGGGTTGGTATTTGAAGGAGAAACCCTGAGACAATGGTGAAGAAGAGGACACTGGTGGAAGATGTGGGTGTTGAAACATTATGCATTAAGCCCTATCATTAATAGTATCATAACTTATAATAACTATAATAGAGAAAAATATATAGCAGATTACTAGCAGGTAAGATATCTCAGCTTGAAAAAAAATATCCTTGGAAGCATTCTGGATAATGTAATTAAATAAAGCAAAGAAAGAAATGGCTCAGAACAGCTACCCAGGAGTACTACAGAGGAGATGAGCAATAATATTCTCAATAGAATCTTTGGGAGTCATTGGTCTTAGAGCTTAAAGTCTCAATTATATAAAAAAAATTGGGAGTCATAGGAAAATTTAAAAATGTGGATGGGGTGATATTTCAAAGTCTGGCAATAAAGAATATGTCTTTATTATTTTCCTGACTTCCACAAATAATTTTCCTTTTAATACAGTTAGGACAGAGAATGATAATAGTTGAAAAGGATCAAAAGGATCACTCTGGAGAATACTGGATGTTGAAAGGAGGTAAAATGATATGAATGCAGCAATACTATTGTAAACCAGTGTATAAATAGAAAAAAGGGAAGAGTGAGTGAGAGAGAAGAAGAAAAATAAGGAAGGAGGAAGAGAAGAAAGTAGAAAAAAAGGAGGAAGAGGAGTAGGAAGAAGAGAAAGAAGGAGAAGAGGAGTAGGAAGAAGAAAAAGGAGAAGGAAGAGGAGTAGAAAGAAGAGAAAGAAGAAAAGGAGAAAGAGGAAGGAGGAGGAAGAGGTAGGAGGAGGAAGAGGGAGGAGGATGAAGAGAAGGAAGAAGAAAAAAGTAGGAAGAGGAAGAAGGAGGAGAAAGATGAGGAAGAATAGGAAGAAGGAGAGGAAGAGGAAGAGGAAATATAAGAGGAAGAAGAGAGAAGGAGGGAAAGGAAGGAGGAAGAGGAAGGAGGAAGAAGGCAGGGGAGGAAGTGGATGAAGAAGAAGAAGAAGAAGAAGAAGAAGAAGAAGAAGAAGAAGAAGAAGAAGAAGAAGAAGAAGAAGAAGAAGAAGAAGAAGAAGAAGAAGAAGAAGAAGAAGAAGGAGAAGAAGGAGAAGAAGAAGGAGAAGGAGGAGAAGGAAAGGACAAGGAGAAGGAGGAGAAGGAGAAGAGAAGAGAAGAGAACAGAAGAGAACAGAAGAGAACAGAAGAGAAGAAGGAAGAAAGGGAAAAAATTGAGATCTTCCCCAGTCTCTGGAGGCTTCTGTAGATTTTGAAGTCCTCAAATAATCAAACAGACACTAACAAAACAATATCAAATCACATTGTAATCAAAAAGAATATTTAAAACAGCCAGAGAAGAAATCCCAGATGATGCCTCTTCAGTAACAACATTGCAAACCATCGCGTCTAAAGGAAAATAGTGAAAAAAGATAGAAAAACAAGGCAGGAGGGAGGGAGAATAAGAGCGTGTGTGTGTGTGTGTGTGTGTGTGTGTGTGTGTGTGAGAGAGAGAGAGAGAGAGAGAGAGAGAGAGAGAGAGAGAGAGAGAGAGAGAGAATTGAAGCAGGGTGAGGATGGAGCATGGGAGGAAAATTGGTAGCAAGATAGAACTCTGGTGATGGGATGGTTACTGGAGCATTGTATGACTGAAACTCAACTATCAGCAATTTTTAACTAGATTGCATGGTATTAAATATACACATATAATAAATTTAAAACAAATAAAATACAAGGAAAACAAAATAAGTACCAAACAGACATTGTATATGATATCATATACAATAGGAAAGAGTGGATCACATATTCAAAGCACCAAATAAAAACTTCCACCCTAAAGTCCACTAACCTTAAAACTTTCATAAAGGCTTTCAGGAGGGAATAAACAAACAAATAATTTGATACAAACAAGAGATGGCAACATTTGCAGCAACTAATCAATGTTTCAAGAATTACTGAAAGTTTGCACCTGTAAAATTATGTTTGTGTGGTTTGGTTTTAGTGCCACACCTGGCAGTGCTCACAGGTTACTTCTAGTTCTGCATTCACAAATCACTCCTGGCAGGCTCAAGGGATCATAATGGGATGCTCTGAGTCAAACCCAATCATCCCAGTGCAAGGCAAAAGTCCTATCTACTGTGCTCCTGCTCCATGACACCTATTAAAAAAATATCTTGACTGTTTCCATAGCACATGCACACAAATGGCAATTAAGCCTTTTAATTTCTTTTAATGTCCATGGACTAATATGTTTTATTAAAAAGGCACAGCGTAGCTGGAGGAATCAAGAAAAAAAGTCATCTATTTATGTAAACAAAGCTGAACTCATAGGATAAATGCTAATTCAGAAATGATGGAAACAATCGTTTAAGTCAAGGGCAGACAAAAAGTGGGGTAGACAATGTTACTTATATCACAACAAATAGCATTTAACATAAATAAAGCAATTAGAGATGGTGATAAACACTACCTACAGATTAAAGGAACAATAAAGCAGAAGTACTGACTCTGATCAACATGCATTCAACAAATAAAATGGCAGCAAAATTCCTAAAACTTCTGCTCACAAACCTGAAGAAACACATTGTTGGAACAATAGTAGTGGAATACTTCAACACTCCAATTTCACCAGAATGACAGTCAACAGACAAGATTCCTAAAGGAAAAGTTAAAATTGGGCTTTGTTGGATATAACAGTGCTGGCCATTCCCCCTAAAGAATACACATTCTGTTCTAGTGTACATGGAATATTACCCAGGATACATTCCAGAATACTGCATAACTCATATATACATTTATAAATAAAAGCATTAGTTTAGGTAATTTTTGAGGTAAAAGAATTTAGAATTGAATTTGAATATATTATAATATATAAATTTGACAAGCTATACACAAAGGAAACCTATTCATAGCAATCCAGGGGCCAAGGGGATGGTATGTGATGCATGCTGGGAACAGCGTGGAGGTAGAAATGGCCCTAAATCACTGTCACTATGTACCTTAAATATAACTGTGAAAGACTTGTAATTCACACTGGTCACAATAAAAATGATTTTAAAATATGTGTTTGAATATATTGAATATATGTGAATTTTTGACAATTAATTATTTGGTTTTAGAGATCATTATAGATATGTTTCAATAAAAATAAGAGTGTCATAGTGATGAAATGAGAACTATTTACCATGACTGAAATTAATCATGAACAATTTTATAATGATCTCATGGTGATTCAATTAAAAAGTTATTCATTAAAAAGTTAGCCTAGCAGCAGTCAAACTGGAACCAAACTAGGTTCAATCCCTGACATCCCATATGGTGCCTGAGCCTGCCAGGAGTAACCCATGAGTACTACCAGGTGTAGCTCAAACTCTCCTCCCCTCTTCCAGAAAAAGAAAAAGAAATAGTTCCACTATTAAGACTCCAGAAATAAACAAAGCTGATATATGCAATTTTGAAATTGAGACCATAATTACTAATTTAAAAGAGCTCTTAAGGAAAAGAAAGAGGGAATAAAGTTTAAAAGAAAGAATGAATGAATGAATAAATGAAAAAGTCCAGTAAAAAAAAAAAAGAGCTCTTAAGGAGTTGGAGCAATGGTGCAGCAGTAGGGCGCTTGCCTTGCAAGCAGCTGACCTAGGAATGACCAAGATTCAATTCCCTGGAATCCCATAGTTTCCCCAGCCAGGAGCGATTTCTTTTTTTTTTTTTTTTTTTGGTTTTTGGGCCACACCCGTTTGATGCTCAGGGGTTACTCCTGGCTATGAGCTCAGAAATCGCCCCTGGCTTGGGGAGACCATATGGGACGCCGGGGGATCGAACCGCGGTCCGTCCTACGCTAGCGCTTGTAAGGCAGACACCTTACCTCTAGTGCCACCTTCCCGGCCCCGCCAGGAGCGATTTCTGAATGCATAGTCAGGAATAGCCTGAGCATAACGAGGTGTGGCCCAAATACCAAAATAAATAAATAATAAAAGAGCTATTAAAATTATTATATAATTATAATGTTTGAATATATAATAAAATATATAACAAAATAATAAAAATAAACAAATATAAAATATAGCAAAAATTTAAATGGCATGTATAGAGAGACAAATATGGCACCAAGATTGGCAAATTTAGATTCATCTTTCCTAGCAGAAGTAAAAACTGTTGCATTTCTGGTAAACTTGTTACTTTTTTTTTACTCTCTAGATAATTACATATAGTATCTATACAAATGCATCTGTCAATATTGCTACCTTAAAGTAATTAATTACATAGTGAAATATATTTGACTTATGCTACCTTCCTCTTCTCCATAACTGACTTGTCCTACGTTAGTGTTACATGAATATGGCTCAGAAATAGCCCTTATAAATGGGATCATTAAAGAATGATTTAAAAGTTGGAGATTAAGAAAATATATAAAGGTATGTCTAAAACATGTGTCTTTCTTAGAATAGTACTGTGTGTAAAGTATTGTGACATGAAAATTAAAGATCTGGATAAAAGACAAGGAGGTAAAATAAAGTTGAAATGTCACATTGTCGCTTGAAAATCCACTGTAAACAGCTGTTAATCTTGGTGTCTAATAAAGCAAAAGGAAAGATAAAATTAGGAAATACTAAAAGACATTTTTAAAATAATAACATAAAAATTCAATAATATTTTCTGTAACTACAGAAAATATTATTATCTAGGACTTTTTACTTAGGTTATTTGCCTCTGTTATCATATATCTATTATATTTATCTCTGGATAATATGTGTATGTATAGATCAATCGCTTGCTTCTAGAGATCAAGAGTATAATTTTTCCAATTTGGACAATACCAGGTTATGATTTAAAAAAAAGCCTTGAAAAATGTGTTGATTTAAATTAAACTTCAAAACTTTATTTATGGGGCGAGAGGTAATGCAGGGGTTTAAGCACTTTATCTTGCATGTAAACTACCTTAATTCAATCCCCAAAACCACATATGGTCCCTGAGCAGTTTTGAGGGTCACAGATCCAAGAGTAAGCCCCATGCATCATTGCATGAAGCATCCATCAAAATTTTGTAAGTTCTGGGGCTGGAGAGATAGCACAACAGTAAGGCATTAGACACAGAAGGACGGTGGTTCAAATCTCGGCATCCCATATGGTACCCCGAGCCTGCCAGGAGCGATTTCTGAGCATGGAGCCAGGAGTGACCTCTGAGCTCTTCCAGGTGTGACCCAAAACAAATAAACAAACAAAACACAAACAAAACAAGCAAAAATATCTATGGATTTCCCTAACTTAGGATATTGGCTATTTATTAACACTCAAAATTTTTTTGAATTTTTAGTCTGCAACATTGATCTCACACTCAGTGGACTTTTTCATCCAAAAAAAATTACTCAAAGTAATAAAATGTCAAACACCTAAGAATTGTTCATTTATAATAGTCAGATCATCATATGCTAAAGTACTCAGATTCAGGATTGATTAAATAACTTCTAATTCATTTTTCTTCAAGAGAAGGATTATTATGAATTGTTGAGGCATACACGTAAAAGTTCTACCAAGTATAAAATCATATACCTTATTCTAGACATAGATAGTCTCAAGTACCCTAAACAGTATTTCTCTACTGGGATCCCTAAGAACCCGCTTGAATGACCAGAATATTCTAAAAGGCTACAGTGAAAATTATGCAAATAATTTTTGCACAGCAGGAGACTAACAGTTGACTGATAGAATGGAGCTGGGTACAAGAAGGAAAATTGTTGGAAGTGAGACATGGTCAGATAAACATTGAGAAATGCAACCCTAGAATTTCTGTTTATATATATATATATATATATATATATATATATATATATATAAAATAAATACTGGGTGTGTCTTTGAATTTTCCATTTTTAAGAATTAAATCATGTGTAGCACACATGAAAATACATTTTACTCAGCACATATAGAAGAGTTTCATTCTTTTGTACTACTTTGTGGGAAAAACTAATTTTACTTTGATGATTTAATAATGATTTAAAGGGAAATCATAGTTGTAGTTCACTTAAAATGGTTTACAGTAAGAAAGAACCACATGAAATATCGATATAGATTTCAAAAGTGAAAAGCATAGTACAATGGACTAAAAATAATATAGTTTGCCTTGGTACAAGATTTAAATTCAATATTAAATTTAAAAAAGTGCAAATCATTGGAGTGGATTGGGCAACTCCATTGCCCTGAAGCCTTGGCAGCTGTATAGACAATCCATAAATGCTGCCCCACCAAAGGCCCAAGCTCATTGTTTTTCCATTACCTTCTGCATAGACACTTAATTGACAAAAACTCCAGGTATTCCCTGTTGGGGACTGAGATTTCTGGGTTTTTTTTTATATCAGGGAACACCACTTCCCCCACACCTCCATACTTCCAGAAGCTCCATCAGCTATGCCCATGATTAACAGCTCCCACCTTGTCAAGCTTATCGACCCAGAAGTCCTCAAAATTTTGGACACCTCCAAAATTTTTAATACTGACATTTCAGCAGTAATGCAGTCCTAGAATATGAAATTATTATAGAAGACACCTAAGCTCCCCAAACAAAATCAGCATCAGAATACTCAACTAGTAAATATTGACATAATAAACCCAATGTGAGATATGACAATTTTTTATGGAGGTGTCACATGTGGCAGTGCTTAGATCTTGATCCTGATGTCTGTACTCAAGGAATTCCTCTTAGTAGGTCTGTGGTGCTGGAAATCAAACCTGAGTCATCTACATGTAAGACAAGAATCCTACCTGCTGTACTATTGCTCCAACTTCAAATATTTTCTTTTACTGAAGTTGATTTAGATAATTTCATTATCATTTAGTTGTAACAAACAATATTAAGTAAATTACTTATTCCTGCCAAGGAACAGACTTAAGGAGGTGGGAAAACAGCACCATGAGTGACTGCTGAACAAGAGCCTGGTATTAAAAAAAAAAAGGTTTGTACTTATGGGCAAGATTTCAACACAATGATAGAAATGGTATGAGCTCTATGGTGTTATTTTTCTACAATTAACTGAAAATTTCAATGTCTCAATGTGATCAACAGGTTTTCATTGAGTTGCACATATAAACTACAATAAAATCTATTCAGTTTTACTGTTACTGGTTCTTTTGCAAATAAATATAACTGATGATTTTAGTGGATTATGGAATTTCAAAGCAATGTCTATTTTAGCATTATATCTATTTTTCTAAGTTAAATCCAAATGCTTGTTAGATATTAAAATTTAACAGGATTCATTTTGTAAACCATTTTTAGTTTTTTATTTCTTTAGTCTTAAATTGAGCTATACAATCTGATACATAATTTAAAATAACTTCATATTATATGATTAATCAATAACAATTAATGTTATAAATCATTTACTTTTATTAAATCTTAATTTCATTGTTTGTATTATTTATTTATTATTAAACAAATAAATATGTTGAGAACACTTTAACCCCTAAAAAAATCTATTCAATTGCCATCACAGGCTTTGGTTTATACATAAAAAAGAGATAACTCTATGTGGAGCTGAAGAAGGCAGATAGATAGGCAAGGAACCATGTGGCATTTTTGGTATGTGATAAAAGTGATAATATACAACCAGGAATTTGAAGAAGTTACTCCTGTCACTAGCCCTAAGGTGTCCAGATCACTATGGATTCTGGATCCTGATGAGAAGCTCCAGCAGGAACAAAAGCCCAAAAAGGAAGTCAAAGATCAACTGAATATGACCCTTCACTTGGCGATCGCCCTTGCAACTTAGTAAAGTTCCCCTTGCTCAGGTAGAAAGCCCTGCTCAAAGTGGGTTGGGAGAAACCCTACTGGAGCCAACTTCAAAGGAGATGAACACACGTGCTCCATGGGCCCACATACATTGTGCCTCCAGTTATATGATGCTCACATATTCCCTCTTGAGATGTGGACTCTTCTACTTTCATACATGGATCTCTACATCTTCATAAAGCCTAATCCCTGTTATCCTCCCCTCTCCCTTCCTCTCCCTTCAAAAAAAAACTTGTTTTTACTTTATAGTTCATCTTCTCCTGAAATTCTTTTCTTTGAGGGTAGGTGATGGATCTGAAAGGCCTGGGCAAGTTCAAGAACTGACTTTCCTCTCGAGTAAAGAGCAATTCCTCGCTCCAGTCTGAGTCCACAAGTTTCCCAAAAAATCAGTTTCCCAAAAAATTGGCAGGGATCCACATCCATGTCAGGGAGACTAAGTGGACATCAGGTAATGCTTAAAAGTCAACTAGGGGTCAAGAAGGGGCTGATGGGATTTGAGGACTGTGTTGTGGAGGGGCCCATCCAACACTTTATCTGTTTTAGATACTCCAGCTGTTTCTAGTGGCAAAGAGGTAAAGAAAGCAGAAGATTCAAAAAATGAGGGGAGAGCCCAGTTATGAACAACTTTATTGAATCTAGAGAATGGTTTTATGATAGACAGGCAATATTATCTATTACTGCTGATTATAATGATTCTTATATCATATTACAGTTTATTGTAGACTGGCTATTTGATCATGATGAGAGATTTGAGCATGAGGAGTTGAGGGAGAGAGGAGTGAAATTAGAAGGCCAACTGGAGTTTGTTTCTTAAATCCATTTTAGATGTAACCTGGGAATTGAGCAAAGTTGTTCAGCAGGAAGAATTGTCAATAGATACTTTGACAAGAGAGGGAACAAGTTTCCCTGAGGTGATCTTTGGAGGCAACAACAGTTAAGAATATCTCTGCAGTTCAGAACCTGAGCAACTGAGAACACTTCTATTACTTGAACTCAACAGATTTGTAGAGCAATGGGTTAGATAAGGAAAAAAAAAAAAGACATTGTTATTGCTCTTCCTCCTCCTTTGCTTTTATTATTGTTACTCTTACTGTTGAAATAGTACCTTAACACAGTGCTTCTCAAATAGTGGGGCGAGCCTCCGCAGGGGGAGGGAGGCTCCGTAAAGGGGGGTGCGTTTGACCTCGGCAAACTCTGTCATAACAAGCTAAGCCTCGTGTTTATGTCTCTGCATGTCTCGGGAGCTGAGAGTTGCTGTGTCCTGCTTCAAACCCCGCTTCGAAAAGCTATGCATTGCAAAACGTGCTCATTGTAGCCATTAATCCAGACATCACCTCTGATAAAAAAGCAGCTCAAAATATTTTATGTTTTTGTTTTGCAGGTTAAAGTATTTTTTAATAAAGATATTATTTACAGTCGCGTGGGGGGGGCGCAAAAAATGTTTTCTTCTTCCTAGGGGGGCATGACAGAAAATAATTAAGAAGCACTGGCTTAGCCTGTCCTTTATTCTTATTACTCATTGTCTAGTAGATTTCCTTTCCCACCTTCCTAAAACATCTAAAATCACCACTATATATCCCACACCACAATTTGGCAAACATGTCACCTGTAATTGGCCTTTTTTTCTACACTAATTTAGTATCCAAAGCAAGTTTAGTTAGCATAACTGTCCACCCTGGATATAACCTTGATTGTAAACTTCATATCTAATGTTATACCTTCCTTCCCAATCCCTGATAGTATTCTTACCAAAAAAAAAAAAAAAAAATTCTTGCCTCATGTTTGTATAGTTCACTGTTCTTGGTCTTTTCTAATCTCAGCTATTTTTCATATATTCTAATTTCTATAATTTTCACCAAATCTTCCCCATTACCAATACCATCTGCATTTATTCTCAAGAACTCTTCTCCTACTCCTAATAGTACAAATAAATCTTCTGACCTATTTTCTTAGATATTCCTTCCCTCAACTAAGGAGATTCATTAGTTGCCCTAAGGAGAGTCATTAGTTGTCTGTATCTTAGCTGTTCCTCTGTAAAATAAAGGAACTCAAATATGTGCCTGCCTTGAATACAGGCAGGGGGTGGGGGAGGAAAGAGATGAGGGACAATGGTGGTGGGAATGTTGCACTGATAAAGGTTGGTGTTCTTTTTATGACTGAAACTCAACTACAAACATGTTTGTAATCATGGTGTTTATATTATTCAAAAAATAAAAACAAAAATATCTGTGAATAGTTTCCATTTTAACTTTTTTCTTTCGGGGGATGAAGGGACTGTGACCACACCTGGCAGCACTCAGGGCCACGCCTACTCTGTGCCCAGAAATTAGTTCTGGCAGGCTGTAGAACCATTTCGGATGCAGGATATCAAACCCAGGTCAGCCATGTGCAGGACAAATGCCCTACCCACTGTGCCAATCTCAGGCCCCTCCATTTTAACTTTTGATCCAACTATGTTTTACTATCCCCCTCTCTCTCCACACACAAACTTTATTTCTAATTGTGATAAGTTCTTATTTACCACCTAACTTAACTTCAAATTTTTCCTTTTTACTTCCTAATAATTTCCAAAGTCCTAACTACATTTTTCATCATATTCATCATTATTTCTTAGGCTAAGGCAAGTTTAGCTCACATCATAAAGCTGTTCACTTGATAGCAAGTGCTGTTTATTAGATTTTTCAATTGTCAGTACCAAAAACAATGAGATCAAATGAGTAAACTGCAATAATTTCAGGTGTAAAAGAAAGCAACCACATTTGAAAATTTCTTTATGGTGAGACCTTAGGATCTGAGAAATCTGTAAAAGAAAGCGTTGACAATGCTCCTGACAAGTGGTTACTGACATGCTATCTATTTTGATTTTCTCTGACATACTCCTGAGGTTTCCATGCTCATTTCTGTGAGATGCCCTCACTTCTGACTTCCTTTTGTCCCATAAATGCCAATTTTGATCAGCTAACAATAAAGTAAGAGTGACAAGAAAAAAACAATTTAACTTAGCTGACTGTTCCCTTACAATCAAAAGCAAATACAATTTGTTCTTCTGAATGTTATAATAAGAGCAATTTTTAATTCCTGTACTCAGAAATCATCTTAATGCTTTGATTTTTTTACAAAATCAAGGTGATTTTGAGATACACTGAACATCTCATTCATTGAAGATAAGAAACTTCTTTAATAGCTGACAAATCAGTTTATAAACTGATTTTTGTCTAACAAAGAAAAAAAAGGAAAATCTCTCCCCAATGGTCTATCTATAGTAAAATGAGACCAATGAACTCAGATATTAAGTAATCATAGTCACAAATAATTTTAATAATATTACACTTTAATATTAAACAATGGATTCCTTGAATATATTAGCTTTTAAAGAGACCTGAATTTGGCATTATTTAAGCCTGGCTAATAAATGCAGCATTGTACAATTGTAGATGAGTAGTGTCCTGTCTAGCAAAGTCTGTTTAAGTAGGACTACATCACCCCTAAGTTCGATGGGGGTTCCACAGTTCTGACTCTTCTGGGCTCAACTTCAGCCTACCCAGAGGCCTTCCCATTCCCCACAGCTCTGAAGTCACGTCCTCTCATCTCTCTCCATAAATATTTATGGAAGGAGCAAGAAAATAAGTAGCATAGCCAGTTAGAAACAGCCTTTCAATCTCACTTGTATCTCTCATATCATCTACTTTATCACCAAGTCATTCTGGACAGGTAATGTAGCCACAATTTCTCATCTCTTCCTATGACAAAATTCATCTTTGAATTGCCTGGAGAGCCCAGGACAGTAAATTGTACACTCTGGAGATGTAGTGCATTTGATATTAATTTGAGGGCTGTACCAGAATTATTTCTAATGTGTGGGTCAACTGGGTATAAATTTGGGAATCAAGGCTCCTTTGATTATTCAGTATGACCTGTCCTAGGTACCATGACTTAGGCCACATTGATCTCAAGATGGCCCACCATGTCCTAAATGAGGTTGTACAAAATATAACTACTTCCCTAAATTCTTTGGCCACTGATCAGCATACTGTTCCATTTCTCACTGTCAACACTTCAATGGAAATATCGACCTTATTCTGAAAAAGAAAAATTGAATTCGCCACAGTATGCTGGAAAAACAAGCTGTGCTGGAAAAACACTGAGTCAAATAAACATGTGTTACAACGTGGCCCTGATTTGTCACAAGGCCTTGGAAAGTTATCCCTGTTCATTAGGTCTCAATGAAAACAACCAGGTAATAGCTCTACTTTGGATATCATAGAGCATTCTGGGCAGGTCAAAGACTCTATACTGTGGAGCTACTATCAGTGGTTGACTCTGGAGAGTACTATTGCCCTCCTGCGTAACCAACCCAGGAAAGGGTTTAGGAGTATTAGGACTAATAAAAATCACCATGACACTAGGTCTGGTGGCTAATATCCCACCAGCTTGATAAGGCAGCTCTCAAGGTAAACCTGAAGCCCACTAGACCCTCACCACCTGATTTCTCAGGAGCCATGGCTTCTGGCTGGAATGAAGATTTGCTCTGTGTAGGAAAGAAAAGCCAGTGAACCTGGTCCCACCCATATGTTTCAGGTTCCCCAAAACCATCTTTTATGAAAAAAAAAAAATCAGGAGATAGTGAAATAAATTTTATTTAGGAAAAATGCTAGAGGAGGGGAGGAAGAGAGAAATAGAGAGATACATTCAAGAGGGAACACACCAGTCATTTTCAAAGGGGATAAAGCCCACAAAGTAATATAAATTACACATCCCAAACAGATCTGAATGACCACAGAATGGAGATGCAGCCCACCTGCTTTTGCCAAATTGGTTTTACCGGCATTTTCCCTAACTGTGACCACTTTTGGCTTTCTATGGAAATAAGATGTTTTTCTAGAGCACTGTTCAGGGGAAAGGGCTTTCAACTTTTTGTGGCCTTTTTGTTTTCTTGTGTCTGTGTTTGGGTAACATCTCGCTGTGCTCAGGACTTACTCTTGGCTCTGAGCTTAGTTCTAGCAGGAATCCAGGACCACTGTGGTACTAAGCATCAAACCTGGGCTAGCTCTGTGCAAAGCAAGCACCTTATTTATTGTTCTACCTCTCATAGTTTTCTGTTTCTCTGGGTGAGTCCTCTCCCATGGGCCCTATTCTTCTCTGGGCTGGCTGGCACTGCAATGGCACAGGGGCCAGGTAGTCTTGTCAGTCCTGCTTCTGCAGCTACAAAGGAGTCTGGCCTTGATGCCTTTGGGCTACTCCAGGGCTGGTAACAAAACAGCATCATTGGATCACATCTTAGTTTCACTGCTTCCCAAGTGAGTCAGTGCTAAAATCCCCTGTGAGCCTGGAAGCTTCAGAACTACATCAACCACAGTGAAGCAGAAAGCAAACAGTATCCACAGGGCCATCATTCCATGCTCCTGGGAGATCTTACTGTCTTAGAGTTCAGGTCTTTTCCCTATTTCCTTCCTTAGCAAAGACCAGCTCTCATTTAATAACTTCATTTTATTTCTACAAAGTAGGCATGTTGGAGGAGGGATGCGGGAAAGGGTATATGTGCACACGCACATGTGTGTGACAAAAACACAAATAATGAAACCTATATAGCTTCTGTCCTTTCTTTCTGCATACCATGGAGCCAAGCAACAAAGAGAAACCATGGTACACTGAGAAGCCAACAAAGGCAATGTTTGTAAAGCAGAGGGGCTGGTCTGCCAGAAGACAACAGGGCCTGGAAGCATTACCCCTGTCACTGGACTGCAAGCATTACTCTTTTCACATGGAAGGGCCCACCTGCTTGGAGCATGTTTTCATGCACAAGTCACGGCTTCCTTTGTAGAAACATCAATGGCAAGCCCAAGCAAAGCCTACCAGAAAGTCAGCCCTAGACTAAAGGGAAAGAATCAGGTATAACCACAGTCTTTTCAATTCAAGCAGAATCTGTTTCTAGGTCATGACACCAAAAGCCCCCTTAAGCCCCTGAGGAAAGGACAAGGGAAAGAAGCAGATGGCACAACTATACGGTACATTTGGAAGAACAAACTTTGCCAAACTTCTGATAAAAGTCTTCTTGGGCCTGGGTCAAGGCATCTTCATCAATGTACACAGCCGGTCTCTTGGCCACGAGGAAGTACTGCACCTTCCTCAGCTTCCAGCCCAGCACATACCGGAGCCAGCCACACACGGCAGCAGTTGAGCGGCCCACCCCAGCATTGCAGTGCACGTACACTGTGTGTCCATTCTCCAGGAGCCCATGCAGGAGCCACACGGCCTGGGGCAGCATCTGCACTCGGCCTAGAAGGGAGAAAGTACAGCAGACAGGTGAATAATGGCCCACCAATCGCTTCTGCAACACCAGAGTGACACTGAGCTCCTGCTGGTGGGTATAACAGCATACAAAGCCTAACTACAGCTTCCTGAGCCCTTCCTGCATCTTCTGCCCTTTAGCCAGACAGTCCTCCAGGAAGGATCAGCAGCAAATAGTCTAAATAACTCAGTAACTTCCCCTTTAGTTTTTGCTATGAAAGCTCCTTCCATCAACAAGAACATAGTAAAAATGCCATGTTCCTTTAAGGCTGGGGGTGCCAGAAGGCAAATGCCAGTCATAAACCCCCTGTTAAAAATCATTTTTCAAGGGGCCAGAGATATAGCACAGCAGTAGGCTGTTTGTCCTGCATGCGTTCTGATCCAGTATGGATGGTGGTTCGAATTCTGGCGTCCCATATGGTCCCCCGAGCCTGCCAGGAGAGAGTTCAGAGCACAGAGCCAGGAGTAACCCTTGAGTAAAAACAAAAACAAAAAACAAAAACAAAAGCAAAACATTTTTCACTGCGTCACTCAGTCACACTATTTAAGAAGATTCAAACAAATGCTAAAATAGACTAAAGAAGAACTAGTGTATTATCAGTCCTGAGCACCCACCTTTGTCAGCCTGACCTCAGCTGGACCCTTGTTTAGGGACAGAAGTGTCTAGTTTGACCAGTGCTCAGATTTACCAAGCCCACCAGCCTGCCAGATACTGTCCCAAGTGCTCCACAAACAAGAGATTGTTGGTATTCTCCCCAACTTACATCTGAAGGAACTGAGGTATAAGAGATTTGCCAGGACTGTCTCATTCTAATTGGCTGGTCAAACCCAGTCAGACAGACTATGATGCCTCTAGTCCTAATCCCTACACTATGCCCACTGCCTGCCCACATGGTAAGTGGCCCCCTCACTATACATATGGGTTCTCCCTGGTCTCTGCAACTCATCTACCTGATGGATGCATCTCCCCACCTCCCCATCCCACAAAGAAGCATGCCCTCCTTGGATTTAGCATCTCTCCATAATTCTACAGAAGTTTTCTATGTCTAAGGGCCCCTGTCCCTCTCCTTAAAAAACATTATTCTAGAGGGTCAGGGAGATAAGATTTAAGGCCAAGCTCATATTTTAAATAAAAGGTGCTGGGTTCCATCCCTGGCATTGTATATTCGCTAAGCATAGCTAGGAATGATTCCTAAACACAGAGTTGTGAGTAGCCCCTGGACACACACGTGCGAGCGCCCACACACAGACACACACACAAATGAACAAAGAGTCTAGACAGCCTGCAATAATAACCCACTAAGGAATAAAAAGGGAATCCCCAGGATCAATACTGGCAATAGATGGATACTGCCAACCAGTGGCCCTGATTTTGGTGTTTTATCTATTTAGGTTCCATAAATAATTTAATTTGATGATGTTTTCCTTCTTAAAAACAGCAATTCTTCAGAAAGAAATACAGAAATCAGCACTTTACATAAAATATTCCGAATTTTACATACTGGGATGCAGCTGAAAATATTAGTTAAGGATTTAACATGCCACAGGGTTTTAATTCTACAGGAAAAAATTATAGAATTAAAAAGAAAAAAAAAAGAATAAAAACTACCAGTACTGTTGTGAATACAGGGATAAAGGGACTCTCATTCACTGCTAGTGGAAATGTCGACTGGTTCAGCCTTCCTGAAAAACAGTAGGGATAGTCCTAAAAAATTTAAAACTCAACTTCCAATTGACCCTGCAACTCCATTCTTAGATATCCCAAGGTCCTCACAAATACACACACACAAAATGGAGAAATGACATTTGTACCTCTGTGATCCTTACAACTCTATTCACTATAGACAATATCTGGAAATAACCCAATAGTCCAAGAATCAATGGCTGGATCAACAAACTATGGTACCTATACACAATGAACTATTACTGAGCCATAGAAAAAGATAAAATCATAAAATATACTATTGCATGGAGGGACCTGGAGTATATCATGCACAATGAATTTATATATAAAGGGAGAGAGACTGACTTAGAATGTTCTCTCTCATATGTGGATATAAAGAAACATAATATGGGATAACAAATGCTCTAAGAACATTAGAACTGATATTCAGTAGGAAATATACCTCCGGAGGGAGCTGATGGATAGGATAGGGTTGGGGCAGCACCTATGGTGGAGAGACACCTTCAACCAGGAGGAGGAGAAACTGCTGAAAGGTGGTAACGTGTTATGTGTGAAACCCCATCAGCAATAGTGCGAAAACAAATCTATTTTAAAAAGAATCCTTTTAAGTAGCAGACTGGTGGTGGGAGGAAAATGAGGATGAGGGACAGCACTGATGAAGGGAAGTGGACACTGGTGAAGGGATCAGTGGTGAAATGCTGTATGCTTGAAAATTATTCATGAATAACTTTGTAATTTCACAATGACTAATATTTTTTAAATCAAGCAACTAATAAAATGTGTGATTCATACTTTGTAACTTCATAGTCATTCATTTTTCTCCTAGATGCTCAAAAGCATTCTTTAAGAGCATGAATATAAACAAAATAAAACAAAGCCCAAGACTATCAGTCTGATCTCAGACTTACAAATTATCCTTTAATCTAGTTTCTGGGCCACGCCATCTAAGGCTAACTGAATGAGGGATGGAAAAAAGCTTCCTGAGAACCTGGAGATGTGATTCTAGACATAGATTTAAATTCTTTTATGTATGAGGTTCCAGGTTTATCCCTGTCACTACGTGGCCCACGGCCTCTGAGTATTTCCCTGGACAGGCCTCCCCTTAACAATAAAGTATACATTCATATGCACTTTCATAAGTGCATAAATTAATATGTAAATAAATATTCCTGTCAATATGTAAATGAGCAAGCAAAGAGTGTGAGAAATGGGTGCAAGGACAGAGATGAGCAACTTGCTAAAACAACACACACACACCCTTTCTTACTCTAGGATAAGATCTATTGTATGAAAATATCCTTTGGCATTAATAACACTGTCTCAACTTTTCTGATTTTCAAAACACTTTCATATCAATTCCATTGTTCAACAGTTTGATTTTGTTTGGCACCTACACCCAGCAACATTCAAGGGCTCTTCTTGGCTCTGTGCTCTTGTGTTCTGGAGGAACCATGTGGTATCTGGGATTCAAGCTTGGGTTGGCCACATGCAAGGCAAACATCTTAACTCCTGTTCTCTTTATCTCTCTCGGTTTCTCTCTCTCTTCTCTCTTCTCTTTATCTCTCTGTCTTTCTGTGTGTGTGTGTGTGTGTGTGTGTGTGTGTGTGTGTGTGTGTGTGTGTACCTGCTTTCTCATACTCTCATGATTTCCATCCAGGAAGAGTTGAATTCCACGCACTGAGTCAGAGAAAAGAACTCAGAGCGCAGCACAAAGGGTGGCTGAGGATTCAGGTGGCACATTATCTCATCTGCAAGGCAACGGCAGCTCATTTGTTATCAGCAGCACAGCACTGACAGGGGTCAACACGCAGCCCTCCCGCTGCCTCTGCCTCAGTAAGAGAAAGCAGAATTTTACAGAGCTGACTAGCGCTGCCTTCCATACAGTACTGTATTTGAGAAGGCTGCTCATTTGTGTCTCGGGTTTGTGTCTCAAACACACACTAGAATCTTTGAAAACTTTTTTTTGGAAGAAGAAGAAGAAAAGAAACAAACAAAAAAGCCTAGACAACCTCTCTGCATATGACAAAACATACACGAGTAAAGATGACACAATTGATTGTAACGGGTCTCTGACAGCCATTGGTGACAGCTGGGTCTAACGAACTGTCTTCCTGCTCAGACATTATCTGACAGCATTATGCTGCAGCTCAAAACACTTCCAGCTGGGGTTTTCTTAGGGTTTTCAAAATACCCAGCTGAATTCATCTACATCCCAGTTGTGCTAATGTTGTGAATCACAGATAGACCCAATGGTCGAAAACTCCCCTGTGACTCTGAACTGGTGGTTAACCCTTTGATTACTCACAGGTTATACTGTCCCAAGGTAACCCTTTCTTTCAGTAGTCATCTCAGCATTTGAAGTGTTACATGTGGGAGCTTTCACTGTTGTCAAATCGCCTTTATGTCAAAGATGCTCTACCACTATTCTTGGCATGTGGGGACTATGACCTAAGCAAGTTTCCAACACGACCACACTGAATCTCTGAGGATTGCTTTTTCTTGGGTTCCTGTTTATGCTCGGACTGAAGTTGATGTCAATGACTGTTGCAAGTCAGCCCTGGGTGGGGGCAGAATGCCAGGTCACACCCTAGGGTAGGGCACAATCATCGATCAGGGTAGGGTCAGTAACATAAAAATCCCATAAAATGTTTACATATACAACAAATGACCTTGAGTGAGTAGAGCTTTTGCGCAAGTAGTGGTTTGAGAGTGGAAGGGCATGTTTGCCTACTCAGTGTCTTTGAGCCTGTCTCACCATTCTGCAAAGGGGGAATGATGCATCACACCGAAATCCAAGACATGAAAATCAGGTTGAGTCTTTTTCCATCTGGCTTACTTCACTAAGCCTTATCCCCTCTAGGTCCATCCATATGGCTGCAAGGATTTCTTTCTCTCTATAATGTTCCAAGGCAATGTTACTTCAATAGAAATAAACCAATGAAAACATGATGCCCAAATTCAGCACACCCAGGACAAGATAAGCAGGCCTACACTAACAACAGGCTCTGTTTTGAAACAAGCTAAACAACTTGGATAGGGAGATGATCTCAAGTCCATTTCTCTCCTGTGTACTTTTCTCACACTTCTTTAATCTTCTGTGTTTAAAAAAAAAAAGCTCAATATCTAATTTGAGTTTCCTTGAATCGGCTTTACCAGGAGGAATAACCAAGCTAACATATCTCCAGGAACAGAAATTATGCCCCCATTTAAACACTGTGGTAATTCAGTTGAGACACAGAGGAGTTGAGGATGTGGTTAAGCAATGTAGAAGGCCCTCGTTTTAATTCCCAATGCTATTCATCAACCCATTCCCCCCCACACACACACACACACAAATAAAAACACCATAAACAGACTCTAGAATCCAGACTCAGGAGGCCCATTGGAGATCCAGAGGGCCAATTCAAGGCTCCAACACTGTGTGCCTTGGGTTATTCTTTCCACAGATCTCAGTCCCATATCTTGGGACTCTGCCTGAATCCAAGACCTGCAGACCTGCATGAAGAGTCCCTGAGAGCATATGGGGAGAAGCTATAAAATGTGTGGGGATCCCCATAAGTCTGTGTGCACTGAGATCCAGCCTCTCTGTTCTAAGACCTTCTGCTACATGGTTTTACATCTTTCATACTTTGGTTTCTTGGACTGCAAAATGGAGATAGCCACAATACCCACTGGGTCTCTTCAGTGAGTTGATGTGTGCAGTTTCTTCTAAGAGTATTGATGTGCAATGTGTTCTCTGGAGGATGAGGGCTGAGGTTAGGGAACAGATCCTCCTAGACATCACCATCTTCCTTCTTACCCTCAAAATAGCAGGTCACCAAATTCCCTCAGCCCAAGCTGTCCATGGCTCTCTGCTGCCCCCTGCCGACATCTGGTTGACAATACTTGAAGATCCTGGTTCTCTTGGCTTCATATACTGTTTCCTCCAAGTAATTACTTTTACACCCAGGCTGCAATGCAAGTCAATGCTCCAAAACCCCATGCTTTGGCACTATGACTCGTCTTCTCCTACACCATGCACGGCCTGTCTCCTTTTACATCAACCTGCCATACATGCTCGATCTGCCATGTTACTCCTACAGCCACTCTTCCTGCCGCTCCACAAGAAGGGTTCTTCCCAAGTCGCAAGCCACCTGGCACACAAAGCTCATTCCTACCTCATTCTTCTCTGTAATGAGGTCTTAAGTAAAGTTCAAAAGTCTACAGAGTTCTGCTATTAGTACTATTAAATTATAACAGTTTTAGAATTCACTATTAAATCAAAAGTCTGCCTTTCATTGTCTCTGCTGGGCAAGTGTCAATGTCACCATAATCCTTTCACCAATATGTTCAGCCAATATGGGTACAATGAAATAAATTTAGTTATGAACACACTACTCCAAGCTGCACTGCTTCTCTGATGATTGCTCACTTTAACTACTGCATTGACCATCTTCCAAATCTGAGTTCCTTTCTGCTCTATCCTTTACAATGTAATATAAGTATACTTCTGGAGTGAAAACTGATGGTTTTGGCATGTCCCAGCGACTCATTATTTCAAATGCTTCTCACCACATTGGAATAGAATCTAGTCCTTCTTGTGGCCATGATCTGTTGACACATCTCTCCACCAGCCTGCCATTTTTTTTTTTTGATCTTACAACATTCTATACTTTCCTGCAATGGCAAATCCCAAGCTGCTATCCCAGCCTGAAATTCTCTTTTCCACTCAAACTACCAATCTACCTACCCAAACTACTCTTCAGGTTTTATAGCCCATGTCATTTCACAAGAGAGGTTTCTCTACATCTGTTCCCTGCATCCATTTTGCTTGTGCAGGCTCTCAGAGCAAGTTTGGTACATTTTTTCTAACAACTTACCAGACTTGTAAATTAGTCTGAAGTCATGTGAATATTTCTCTTCCATTGAGATTTCTATGCCCCAGATAGAGAAGTTCTCCTATATTCCTGTATTCTCAACTTCTAGCCTAATGCCACCAACTGTAGATTCCTAATACATATCATAGAGTGACTAAACACATCAAAGTTGTGTTTAACAGAATTGTAGCTAGGATGTCAAGATACCTTCCGAATATATTTTTTCCATTTCTATTATTCTTGGGTCATTCAATTATAGAAAGATAGATAAGTAATAGATAGAAAAACATTAAGAGCCTCTCTGAAAAACTTTCAGTAAGAAACCAGAAAGATTTTTCTGTCTCTTAATCTGATTCGGGAGGAGGGGGGTTTGAAAGAGAAGAACTGTGGAAACCTTTGGGGAAGGAGGTAGGTACACTGGTGATGAGTGCAGTGTTGGACTTAAGTACACAGGAAACTATCATCAACAGTATTATAGGTCACAATAGATCATTCAAATAGTTTACGAAAGTTATAGACAAGAAAGGAATGCTCTGCCTCTTACCTTCAGTGCTCATATCTGGAGTTGGCATCCAGATGTAGGCCAAACCTTCTTTTTTATACAGTTTCATCAGCATATTTGCAGTCATGCGTTCTTGGGAGTGATTGCAGCCTGAAGAATTCTGTACAATATCCTCTTCTGTCTGAAAATTCATTACAGCTGTAATTCCCAATTCATGTTTCAGTTTGATGGTTATATGTTCCACTTGGCGGGGACAACTGCCCAGCCAGATATTTGGTAGAATTCTAATAAGAACACACAGAGGAGGCAACTATTATTGTTATCAATTGAGATCTACTGAAAGGCATGAAAAACATTTAGTATTAAAATGCCAATAACCTTTAAATCTGGTCTAGGAAAAAATCATATAGAAATAGAAAGTTGTGGAGCTAGAAATATAATAGAAAAAATGTGCTCTATCCCCAGAATTTTAGAGGTCCCTAAATGCCATAAGATGTGTCCCCATGTGACACTTGTGGCCTTCAGCACTACTAGGCCCAAGCAGCAGAGCACCTCCCAGCAATTCTATGAGGACAAAAAAATACGAGAAATGACATTTGCACACCTCTATGTTCCTTGCAGCATTATCCACAATCAAGACTAAAAACAATCTAAGTCCAAGACTAAATGACTGCATAAAGAAACTATGATGCATATACAAAGTGAATAGTGCAAGGCCATAAGAAAAGATAAAAATTGAACAATTTTCTGAGAATTTTTAAAAATACTGGAAAGTATCTTGCTGAAATTAATCAGAGGAAGAGACACCAACACAGGATGATCTTGCTCATATGTTAGATATAAAGAAACACAGGGTGAAATAAAAAATACCAAAAAACAAGAGAAACAAAAAATCTAACTGGTCTTTAGTAAGAAAAATGCCATTTGAAGTGGATGAGGATAAGATAGGGAGGGAGCAACAACTATGGGGCTATAGTGGAGGGAAGTGTTCAACTGGGAGGAAGTGGTAAGAAAAGGTGGTAAAGTGTAATTTGTGAAACCCTATCAGCAGCAGAACTGTAAACCACAGTGCAAAAACAAACAAACAAACAAAAAACAAGATAAAGCACTCTCCAAACAAGTAAGTGGAAGCAGAGATAAACAGATGGAACTATATTAAGCTGAGAAGCTTCTGTACCTCAAAGGAAATAGTGCCTAGGATTCAAAAGCCACCCACAGAATGGGAGAAACTATTTACTCAATATCCATCAGATAAGGGCATAATATTGAAAATATACAAGGTACTGACAGAACTTAACAAGAAAGAAACATATAGTCCCATCAAAAAATGGGGAGAAGAAATATGAACAGACACTTCCTCAAAGAAGAAATACAAATGGCCAAATGACACATGAAAAAATGCTCCACATCACTAATCATCAGGGAAATGCAAATCAAAACAATAATGAAGTACCATCTCACACCAGAGAATGGTACAAATCACAAAGATCAAGAATAATAAATGCTGGTGGGCATGTGGGAAGAAAGAACTCTCATGCTGATGGGAATGCCATCATTGTTTATGAAAAACAGTATGAAGATTCCACAAAAAGCTGGAAACTGAACTCCGATATATATGATCCAGCTATACCATTCCTAGGGATATGCCTAGGAACACAAAAATATAATTCAAAAATCCCTTCCTCACACCTATATTCATTGCAATGCTATTTACAATAGCCAGATGCTGGAAACAACCAAGATGCCCTTCAACAGATGAATGGTTAAAGAAACTATGGTACATATACACAATGGAATATTATGCAGCCATCAGAAGAGATGAAATCATGAAATTTTCCTATATGTGGATATACATGGAATCTATTATGCTGAGTAAAATAAGTCAGAAGGAAAGAGAGATAGAGACAGAATCGTCTCACTCATCTGGGAGTTCTAAGAAAAATAAGACATTTTTGCAACAATCCTCAGAGACAAAAAGAGGAGGGCTGGAAGGTCCAGCTCATGACATGAAGCTCACCACAAAGAGTGGTGAATGCTGTTAGGGAAATAACTACACTAACAACTAGCATGACAATATTAAAAAATGAGAGAAGCAGAATGCCTTTCTCGAATACAGGAAGGGTTGGGAAAGGAAGGAGGGTGGCATTGGTGGTGGGAATGTTGTACTGGTGAAAGTGTGTGTTCTGTTTATGACTGAAACCCCACTACAATCATGCTTTAATCATGGTGCTTCAAGATTAAAAAGAAAAGCATGGTAAGTGCCTCTCACAGTGGCAGACTGATGGATGAGAGGCAAAAGAGAGGGGGCATTGATGGACAGAAGTAGACATTGATGAAGGGGTCAATGTTGAAAATACGTATGCCTGAAAGTTATTCAAATCATGAATAACTTTGTAATAACATTGTAACTAATTTTAAAAACGTAAATAAATAAAAATGTCCACTTTCTTCATTTTAATTCAATATAGTGCTTAGAAGTAAAGGCAACAGCAATCAAGCAAGATAAATAAATGAAAGGGATCCAAATTAGAAAAGAAGGATTCAAACTATCACCATTTGTAGATAACATGATGATAAACACAGAAGAGCTGCTCCCTGCCAGTGGCACCCAGAAAGCACATTGCCCCAAGGTGAGTATTTCCCACCCTGATCAAACACTGCTGAAATTCATTTGAAACAATAAATGCTCAATAAAGTTAAAGCAACCTAGGGAAAAAAAGATGGGAGGCACTTCTTTCCCCAACTTTAAGTTGTACTACAAAGCAATAGTCATTAAAATAGCGTGGTATTGGAATAAAGATAGACCCTCAGATCAATAGAATAAACTTGAGTATTCAGAGAATGACCCTAGACATACAATCAATTAATCTTTGACAAAGGGGAAAGAAACACAAAATGGAGCAAGGAAAGCCTCTTCAACAAGTAGTGCTGGGACAACTGGTCATCAGCAACATGCAAAAAAGCGAACTCAGACCTCCAGCTAACACCATGCACAAAGATCAAATCCAAATGGATTAAAGACCTTGATATCAGATCTGAAACTATAAAGTATATAGAAGAAAATGTGGGGCCGGAGAGGTGGTGCTAGAGATAAGGTGTCTGCCTTGCAAGCGCTAGCCAAGGAAGGACCGAGGTTCAATCCCCTGGCGTCCCATATGGTCCCCCCAAGCCAGGGGCAATTTCTGAGCGCTTAGCCAGGAGTAACCACTAAGCATCAAATGGGTGTGGCCAAAAAAAAAAGAAGAAGAAGAAGAAAATGTAGGCAAAACACTCCATCATATTGAAGGCATCTTCAAGGAGAAAACACCACTCTCCAAACTAGTGGAAGCAGAGAAAAACAAATGAAACTACATTAAACTGAGAGACTTCTGCAACTTCAAAAGAAATAGTGAGTAGGGTATAAAGGTCACACCGGAATGGGGAGGGTATGTGGTGAAAAGGAACTCTCATTCACTGCTGCTGCTGGCATTGCTGTCTGGTTCAGGAATGGTTTCTAAAAGCAATATGAATACTCCTCAAAAATCTAGAAACTGAGCTCCCACATGATCCAGAAATACCACTCCTAGGGATATACCCTAGCTGCACAAAAATACAATACACTCCTATGTTTCTATGCACACCTCATTGCAGCGCTATTTACAATAGCCAGAATATGGAAACAACACAGGTGCCTGACAATAGATGAGTAGCTAAAGAAAATGTGATACATATATACAATGTAATACTATGCTGCTTAAGTCATGACATTTGTCTGTACATGAATAGACATAGAAACTATTAAGCTGACTGAAATAAGTTAGAAGGAGAGAGATAAAAACAGAAGAATCTTACTCATCTGTAGAGTTTTAGAAAAATAGAAGATAGCACACCGCTGGGTGTGACCCAAAAACCAAAAAAAAAAAAAAAAAGTTAGCTTTTGGGGCCAGAGAGATAGCATGGAGGTAAGGCATTTGTCTTTCATGCAGGAGGTCATCGGTTCGAATCCCGGCATCCCATATGGTCCCCTGTGCCTGCCAGGAGCAATTTCTGAGCCTGGAGCCAGGAATAACCCCTGAGCACTGCCGGGTGTGACCCAAAAACCACAAAAAAAAAAAAAAAAAAAAAAAGAATTAAACAACCCCATTCACATTAGTACCACACAAACTCAAATATCTAGGAGTCAACTTGACTAAAGACATGAAGGACCTATACAAAGAAAACTATAAAACCCTGCTACAAGAAATAAGAGAGGACATTCAGAAATGAAAACACATAACCTGCTCATGGATTGGCAGAATTAACATCATTAAAATGGCAATACTCCCCAAAGTATTACACAGATTTAATGTGTTCCCTCTAAAGATACCCATGACATTCTTCAAAGAAGTGGATCAAATACTTCTGAAGTTCATTGGGAATAATAAACACCCTAAATTGCTAAAGCAAACCTTGGGAAAAGGAATATGGGAGGCATTTATTTTCCCCAACTTTAAACTATTACAAAGAATTAGTTATGAAAACAGCATGGTATTGGAATAAAGACAGACCCTCAGATCAGTGGAATAGGCTTGAGTACTCAGAGAATGTTCCTCACACATACAGTCACCTAATTTTTGATAAAAGAGCAAGAAATCCTAAATGAAGCAAGGAAAGCCTCTTCAACAAGTGGTGTTGACACAACTGGTTAACCATTTGCAAAAAAGTGAAGAAAGGAAGAAGGGAGGGAGGAAGGGAGGGAGGGTTGTGAGAGGGAGGAAAGAAGGGAGGGAAGGAGGGAGGAGGGAAGGAAGGAAGCAAGGAAGGAAGGTGGGAGGGAGGGAAAGAGGGAGAGAAGGAAAGAGAAAGGGAGGAGGTGAGGGAGGGAGGGAGGGAGGAAGGAAGGAAGGAAGGAAGGAAGGAAGGAAGGAAGGAAGGAAGGAAGGAAGGAAGGAAGGAAGGGAGGGAGGGAGGGAGGGAGGGAGGGAGGGAGGGAGGGAGGGAGGGAGGGAGGGAGGGAGGGAGGGAGGGAGGGAGGGAGGGAGGAAGGGGGAAGAGGAGGATAAAAAGGTAGGTATGTGTGAAAAAAGAAATGATAGATCTCCTGTCATTTGTTATAATACAGACTGACTTGAACACATTGTAAGTGAGATAAATCAACCAGAAAGATGAGTATGAGATCTGAAATTTTATTAAACTCTAAAATCAAAAACTAAATGTTTAAAATGTATTTACCAGTATGGGTATTTGGCCACAAAAACAGATGTAGTCTAATAGTACAAACTTAGAATAAATAGCAAATAAAACATAAAGATCTAATAAAGAGTTAATAGTATCTAGAGTGAACATAGAGTAGTATTATACCATAATTCTCAAACTTACTGAGACTAGAATTTAATTATTCCAACTACTAAATAAAGGATGATCGTATAAATAAGTGTCAAAATAGATATCACACAACATTTTCATGAAAAACAAAGAAATAGTGCATTTGGAAATTCACAAAGGTCAGATCAGGACATTTAACTCTAAAAAATAATGATTCCAAGTCCCAACCATAATCAATACATAGAATGACACATGCTACTTAACATATATTATTCTATTATCTAATTTAGTCTTAGTTTTCAATGTTTAAACTAAATAAAAGATTCAGATCAAGTCAAACCAAACAAACCCAAAAATGGCATACATAAATATATATACATATAAGTATACTTAAATATGTATAATATAAAAATAAATATATATTTTATTTATGTATATCATCTTTGGATATGTACATATATATTTCCCAACTCAAATTTCTAATGGAAATAAGCTCTTGAAACATACACCCAAATAAATAGTAGTTTCTAATCAGATAGTTCTGCCTTTCTGATAATAAAATTATTTTTTAGAAATGCTAGATCAGAGTTCATATTTAAGAAGTGAGTATAAAAATCCTTGTGTTATTAACTGAGAGGTTCTGAAACAATAAGGGAGAAAACTAAGGATACATTCTGAAAACAAGTATTATAACAAAGGATATAAAAATCATAAAATTATACTGAGTAATTTAAAAGTGAGATGCAAAGACAAAACCTCTGTACTTAGTGAAAGAAAAGGAAGATATCAAACTCTCACTGTGCAGATGACATGATACTATATTTAGAAAATCTTAAAGACTTTACCATAAAGCTTTTAGAAACAATAGATTTGTTATATTAAAGTGGCAGGCTACAAAACTGACAAACTCAATTGTGTTTTTATATACACATAATAAAGAGAAGGAAGGAACATTACAAAAATAATCCCATTCACAATTGTGCCTCAGAAAATCAATTACCTTGGAGTCAACTAAATTAAAGAGGTGAAAGATCTAGTCAAAAAAAAAACTACAAAACTCTGCTTCAAGAAATAAAAGAAGATACAAGGAAATGATAATATATACTCTGATCATGGATTGGGAGGATTAACATAATTAAAATGGCAATGCTTTCCAAAGCACTGTACAAATTTAATGTCATCCCTATAAAAATCACCATAATATTTTTCTTTTTCTTTTTTTTTTTTGTGCCTTTTTTTTTTTTTTTTTTTTTTTTTTTTTTTTTTTGATTTTTGGGTCACGCCCGGCAGCGCTCAGCGGTTACTCCTGGCTCTACGCTCAGAAATCACTCCTGGCAAGCTCGGGGGACCATAGGGGATGCCGGGATTTGAACCACTGACCTTCTGCATGCAAGGCAAATGCCTTACTTCCATGCTATCTCTCCGGCCCTGATATTTTTCCAAAAAGTTGATTAAACAGTATAAAATACATTTGAAACAAAATGCCCACAAATAGCTAAAGTAGTCCTTAGGGAAAAGAAGATGGGAGGCAAAACTTTTCCCAACTTTAAATTGTTTTATTAAATAGAATTCATTAAAACATCATGGTATTGGAAAAAAGACAGACCCTCATATCAATGGAATAGACTTGAGTATTCTGAGACTGACCAATTAATCTATGATAAAGGGGAAGAAATACAAAGTGGAGCTACGAAGGTATAAGTGGTGTTAGGAAAAACTGGCCAACTACATGCAAAAAAAGTGAACTCAGTCCTTTCTTTAACACCATGCACAAAGATCAAACCAAAATGAATTAAAAACCTTGCCTGTTGAAGAACTGAGCTTACCAAATTTCTTGGGGAATATTTAACAACAGTGGGTAAGAAGGGAACAGACAAAAAGGAAATTACTGGCGGATACATACTATTGTATGTATAAAACATAAATATTAACAATACTGCAAACCAGGTACCTAAATAATAATAATAATAATATATATATATATATATACTTATTGACTTAAGTTTCTGGAAAAATTGTGTTTTCCTGTAAAATAATACTAAACTTCCAAAATGAATAGTGGAACAGAAAATATTGCAAGCTATACTTCAAAACTTCCAGAGAATTATTCTACTAATAGCTCACTGTCAATCATAAGTTATGTCAGAGATATCTGGCAACTTCACAATGATAGCTGGGAAAAGATCAAAGCGAAACCACTGTATAAAATGGGTACTGTCAATTAGTGAGCCCTGTCTCAGTGGGTTCTCAAATCTTTTACATTCAAGTCACAGGAGGTACTCCTATTAAAATTTCAATTAGCAGAAAAACTGTTCCTAAGATCATCATAAAACAGCTCTAGCAGTAGGTATATAGTTTTGTGCATTCTCTTTTTCCTAGAAATGTACCAGATTTACTATTCAGTATATGCATCCAAAGTCTAGCACCTTATGTCAGCCTGGCAGTTTCCAATAATCATGTAAGAAAGGCCTAGTCCATAGATTTTTGTGATACCTCTTAATAGCATTAAATGTATATGTCTATGAGAAATGACAGAATGGAAACTTCTTAGTTCTGTACATGTTCATGCAAAGTGAAGTTCTTACCTCTCTTAAAAAAATTAGTTTCAGGATGCAAATGACTGATTGAGAGCAAGACAGAAACTGGTATGCAGTAACAGCTAGTAATATATAAGAAAACATCCATGAATTTAATGGAAGACATCTTGTTAGAAGTCAAAACTAAATCTTCTGTCTCTTGACAAATATTTAGATACTTAGATACCTGAAATTTTTAGTTTTGTAGAAAAACCATATTAACTTGAGATTTTTGAATATTTCTATTTAGATTCAGCAAAATTGGATTGTTTAAAATCTGTCCTATGACATTACAATTTAGCTAAGACTAGGAGATAGGGATGGCTGACATTCAGGTAACTTATTTTTTGAACTATAAATCAAAATAAAAATTTTGGCCTATTTTATGGTTTTAGTTTTGGAGTCACATGCAATGGTGTTCAGAGCTTACTCTTGGCTCTAAGGTCAAGAATCATTCTTGGTGTAGCTCAGGGGGCTGGCGATCAAACCCACATTGCTGTACCATCTCTCCAGAATGAAATCCAAAAGAATTTCATTCATTTGACTAATAAAAAAATTAGTTTCATTAATTTAAGTGAACTGAATTTTTTATTCCAAATAACATAACATCATTATCATGCCAGGTAATATTTCATCATTTGTTCCACCTTTGTATTGACAGGATAACAGTGACTAAACTATAAGAAACAGATCCTACATGCTCCAACTTGGCAGTCAAAAAGGGTCTCTTTGGCAATCTTGAGAATATTTTTGTTTGTTTGTTTGTTTTGGGGCCACACCTGGCGATGCTCAGGGGTTACTCCTGGCTGTCTGCTTAGAAATAAATAGCTCCTGGCAGGCACGGGGGACCATATGGGACACCGGGATTCGAACCAACCACCTTTGGTCCTGGATCGGCTGCTTGCAAGGCAAACGCTGCTGTGCTATCTCTCCGGGCCCAATCTTGAGAATATTAAGCAGAAAGAACATATAAGCATTGTACAAAAAGCATACAGTGCATGTATAATAGAAGGAAGAAAGGAAAAGACGAGAAAACTAGAAACAAAATCATTATTTGGACTTTAAATTCCAGTTTTCAACAATAATGGTCATGTGAATGGCAGAAGAATCTTTTCCTAAAGATACAAATTGGCACAATTTTTGGTTCATGGGAAAAATGAAGTTAAAAGTAACAACAATGGTTCACTCTGAGGACTTCGGGGAAAACTCCTATCTCTGTCTGCCTGAAACCGTGCTTCTGAACTTCCGAAGGTTTCCTCAGGGGCCTAGGGAACGCACCCCCAAAAAAACCTGCATTTTAAAGCTGGTGAGTGCCTGCATTGTGGGGCCGCGGAATCGCTCTGCCCTGCCCTGCCTTTGTTCACTCTGAGGACTTCGGGGAAAACTCCTATCTCTGTCTGCCTAAAACTGTGCTTCTGAACTTCCGAAGGTTTCCTCAGGGGCCTAGGGAGTGCACCCCCAAAAAAACTGCATTTTAAATCTGGTGAGTGCCTGCATTGTGGGGCCGCGGAATCGCTGCTCTGCCCTGCCCTGCCTTTGTTCACTCTGAGGATTTCAGGGAAAACTCCTATCTCTGTCTGCCTGAAACTGTGCTTCTGAACTTCCGAAGGTTTCCTCAGGGGCCTAGGGAACGCACCCCCAAAAAACCCTGCATTTTAAAGCTGGTGAGTGCCTGCATTGTGTGGCCGCGGAATCGCTCTGCCCTGCCCTGCCTTTGTTCACTCTGAGGACTTTCAACTAGAGGCAGCAGAAGCCCTCAGCCGCTTCGCTTCCCTTTGCAGCCGCAAACTCTTCCTAATCAATGAACCCCACCACAACACGCAGGAAAAAACACACTACAAGCGTGACAATGGGGAAAACTCGCAGGCAAACACCATCCATAGAGAATGAAGACGAAAGCTCGGCTGATCTAATAAATTACAACAACCTGATTAACCTTTCAGATAAGGAGTTTAGAATAGAAATATGGAATATGTTTGTAGAACTCAAAAAGAGCATAAATCGATCTGAAGAGAACACAAAAACAGAAATCAGAAAACTCCAAACTGAAATAACAGATCTGAAAAATACGGTTGCTCAACTGAAAACCACAATGGATAGCCTCGCCAACAGGGTATCAGCAGCTCAGGAGAGAATCGGAGTACTGGAAGATGAGATGCAGAAAAGCTCAACACAACAAAAGAAATTGGAAAAGACCATTAAGACAAACGAACAGGCAATGGAAAATGTACTCAAGGCATGCGAAGAGATGAAAATAGAAGTCTTTGATAAACTCAACAGAAACAACATAAGAATCATTGGAGTCCCAGAAACCCCGGAAGGAGATCTCCAAGAAGAATCAACTGTCAAAGACATCATCAAAGAGATACTCCCAGAGTTAAAGCCTACATGCAATCAAATACTGCATGCCCGAAGAATACCAGCTAAAAGAGACCCAAAGAAAAACACCCCAAGACACATCCTCATTACAATGACAAATCCCATAGATAGGGATAGAATACTGAAAGAAGCAAGATCAAAAAGGGAAATTACATTCAAAGGAGCATCCCTAAGACTTACAGCAGACATGTCACAAGAAACTCTCAAGGCCAGAAGACAGTGGTTGGATATTGTGACAAGATTGAATGAAATGAATGCCTCCCCAAGAATACTGCACCCAGCCCGACTCACATTCAGGTTTGGAGGAAGAATACACAGCTTCACGGATAAACAACAGCTCAGAAACTTCACAGATGATAAACCAGCCTTAAAGGAAAAACTGACAGGTCTACTCTAAGACAAGAGAGACCAACAAACACAGCAAACTTATCTACAAAGATGACATTAAATCCTATGACAATCATCTCCCTCAATGTCAATGGACTAAATTCACCAATTAAAAGACACAGAGTGGCAAAATGGGTCAAAAAGATCAATCCAACCTTCTGCTGCCTACAAGAAACACATCTGAATAGTCAGAACAAACATAGACTCAAAATCAAAGGTTGGAAGAAAATTATCCAAGCAAACAACACCCTGAAAAAAGCTGGGGTGGCCATATTAATATCTGATGACACCAACTTTATACTCAGAAAAGTGGTAAGGGACAAAGATGGACACTATGTACTAATCAAGGGATATGTGCAACAGGAAGAAATCAGACTATTAAACATATATGCACCCAATGAGAGACCAGCAAATTATCTAATACAATTACTTACAAATCTGAAAGAAGAAATCAATAATAACACAATCATTGTGGGAGACTTCAACACAGCCCTATCAACACTTGATAGGTCAACCAGACTGAAACCCAACAAAAACATACTAGCCCTGAAAAGTGTTATGGAAGAAAGAGGACTAGTAGATATATACAGGACACTCCATCCCAAAAAACCTGGATATACATTCTTTTCCAATGTACATGGGTCATTCTCCAGAATAGACTACATGCTGACACATAAAACATACCTCCATAAAATCAAGAGGATAGAAATCTTGCAGGCTACCTTTGCTGACCACAAGGCTCTGAAATTAGATGTGAACTACAAAGCCACACAGAAGAAAAACTTTAACAATTGGAAATTAAACACCCTGCTACTGAACAACCAGTGGGTCCGAGATGAAATCAAAAAGGAAATCAAAACTTTCCTGGAAACAAATGATAATGAAGACACAAACTGCCAGAATCTATGGGACACAGCAAAAGCAGTCCTGAGAGGAAAATTTATAGCTCTACAAGCACACATCAGGAAGGAAGAAGGAGCATACCTGAATAACAATGGCGCAGCTTAAACAATTAGAAAATGACCAACAGAAGGAACCAAAAATAGGGAGACAGAAGGAAATAATAAAGCTGAAAGCGGAACTCAATGAAGTGGAAAACCAAAAAGCAATCCGAAAGATCAACGAAAGCAGAAGCTGGTTCTTTGAAAAAATAAACAAGATTGATAGACCATTGGCAAAACTCACAAAGAAAGAGAGAGAGAGAAATCTGATAACCCGTATTAGAAATGAAAAGGGGGAGATCACAACAGAAATTGCAGAGATCCAAAGGATAATCAGAGGCTACTTTGAGAAACTTTATGCTACAAAACATGAGAACCTAGAAGAAATGGAAAAATTCTTGGACACTTATAACCTTCCACATTTAAGTAAGGAGGATGTAGCATATCTAAACACCCCCATCACTACTGAGGAAATTGAAACTGTAATCAAACATCTACCAAAAAAAAAAAGCCCAGGCCCAGATGGTTTTCCTAATGAATTTTTTCAAATCTTTCAAGAGGAGCTACTACCAATCCTAGCCAGACTCTTCCATGAAATTGAAAAAAAGGGAACTCTCCCAAACAGCTTTTATGAAGCCAACATTACCTTGATACCAAAACCAGACAGAGACGCTGCCAAAAAAGAAAATTACAGACCAATATCCCTGATGAATGCTGATGCAAAGATCTTCAACAAAATCCTGGCAAATAGGATCCAATGCATCATCAAGAAGATCATACACTACGACCAAGTAGGCTTCATCCCAGGAATGCAAGGATGGTTTAACATCCGTAAATCTATTAACATCATACACAACATCAACAACAAGAAAAATAAAAATCACATGATCATATCAATAGATGCAGAGAAAGCATTTGATAAGGTCCAACACCCATTCTTGATCAAAACTCTCAGCAAGATGGGAATGGAAGGAACCTTTCTCAATCTAGTTGAAGCCATCTACCACAAGCCAATGGCAAATATTATCCTCAATGGAGAAAAACTAAAAGCCTTTCCTCTAAATTCGGGTACAAGACAAGGCTGTCCTCTCTCACCACTCCTCTTCAATATAGTACTGGAAGTTCTTGCTATAGCGATCAGACAAGAAAAGGATATCAAGGGAATTCAGATAGGAAAGGAAGAAGTCAAGCTCTCATTGTTTGCAGATGACATGATACTCTACTTAGAAAACCCTAAAGACTCTACCAAAAAGCTTCTAGAAATAATAGATTCATATAGCAAGGTGGCAGGCTACAAAATCAACCTACAGAAATCAATGGCCTTTTTATACACCAATAATAATAGGGAAGAGATGGAAGTCAGGAAAGCAATCCCATTCACAATAGTGCCACACAAACTCAAATATCTTGGAGTCAACTTGACCAAAGACGTGAAGGACCTAAACAAAGAAAACTATAAAGCCCTGCTCCAAGAAATAAGAGAGGACACACGGAAATGGAAACACTTACCCTGCTCATGGCTTGGCAGGATTAACATCATTAAAATGGCAATACTCCCCAAAGCATTATACAGATTTAATGCGATCCCCTTAAAAATACCCATGACATTCTTCAAAGAAGTGGATCAAACACTTATGAAGTTCATCTGGAACAATAAACATCCTCGAATAGCTAAAGCACTCCTAGGGAAAAGGAAAATGGGAGGCATTACTTTCCCCAACTTTAAACTGTACTACAAAGCAATAGTTATTAAAACAGCATGGTATTGGAATAAAGACAGACCCTCAGATCAGTGGAATAGGCTTGAGTTCTCAGAGAACATTCCCCAGGCATACAATTACCTAATTTTTGACAAAGGAGCAAGAAATCCTAAGTGGAGCAGAGAAAATCTCTTCAACAAGTGGTGCTGGCAGAACTGGTTAGTGACTTGCAAAAAAGCGAACATAGACCCCCAGTTAACATCATGTACGAAGGTAAAATCCAAATGGATTAAAGACCTTGATATCAGACCAGATACCATAAGGTATATAGAACAACACGTCGGTAAAACACTCCATGACATTGAGACTAAAGGTATCTTCAAGGAGGAAACTGCACTTTCCAAACAAGTGGAAGCAGAGATTAACAGATGGGAATACATTAAACTGAAAAGCTTCTGCACCTCAAAAGAAATAGTGCCCAGGATACAAGAGTCACCCACTGAGTGGGAGAAACTATTCACCCAACATCCTTCAGATAAGGGGCTAATATCCAAAATATACAGGGCACTGACAGAACTTTACAAAAAAAAAACATCTAATCCCATCAAAAAATGGGGAGAAGAAATGAACAGACACTTTGATAAAAAAAGAAATACAAATGGCCAAAAGACACATGAAAAAATGCTCCTCGTCACTAATCATCAGAGAGATGCAAATCAAAACAATGATGAGATACCACCTCACACCACAGAGATTGGCGCACATCACAAAGAATGAGAACAATCAGTGCTGGCGGGGATGTGGAGAGAAAGGAACTCTTATCCACTGCTGGTGGGAATGCCGTCTAGTACAGCCTCTATGGAAAGCGATATGGAGGTTTCTTCAAAAACTGGAAATTGAGCTCCCATTCGACCCAGCTATTCCACTCCTAGGGATATACCCTAGGAGCACAAGAATACAATACAAAAACCCCTTCCTCACACCTATATTTATTGCAGCACTATTCACAATAGCCAGGCTCTGGAAACAACCAAGATGCCCTTCAACAGACGAATGGCTAAAGAAACTGTGGTACATATACACAATGGAATATTATGCAGCCGTCAGGAGAGATGAAGTCATGAAATTTTCCTATACATGGATGTACATGGAATCTATCATGCTCAGTGAAATAAGTCAGAGGGAGAGAGAGAGACGCAGAATAGTCTCACTCATCTATGGATTTTAAGAAAAATAAAAGTCATTTTTGTAACAATCCTCAGAGACAATTAGAGGAGAGCTGGAACACCAGCTCACTCCATGAAGCTCACCACAAGAGTGGTGAGCACAGTTATAGAAATAACTACACTGAGAACTACCATAATCAAGTGAATGAATGAGGGAACTGGAAAGCCTGTCTGGAGTACAGGTGGGGGTGGGGTGGGATGGAGGGAGATTTGGGACTTTGGTGGTGGGAATGTTGCACTGGTGAAGAGGGGTGATCTTTATATGACTGAAACCTTATCACAATCATTTATGTAATCAAGATATTCAAATAAAGAGAAAAAAATGAAAATAAAATAAAAAAATAAAATGTTATATTACAAAAAAAAAAAGCAAACCTCAAAAGCTAGTAGTTATACTAAACACTTCATGCATCTAAAAACAATGACAACACATATTAACATGGGTACTTGAGTATTATTTTAAAAAGCATAATTTTCAATTAAATCAAAATACTATTCTTCTAAATTAACTATTTATTTGAATTTCCAAGTTTATTATATTTAAAGTGATCTTTGTTAATGCATTTTTTTCTGTTAACTAAAACTCCAAAAATGTTAAAGTTAATGTTTAATTAATTACATAAGTGGTCTCAAATAGATCAGCAGATTTGCTTTTGAAATACTTTATTTTCATGTAACTATTAAAATCAATATAAGCCTTCAAAAAAAAAACAACAACAATACAGAAATGATAGGATCAATTTCTGAAAGCAAGCTTTAAAAAAAATTATTACAGGGGTGGGAGGAATAGTACAGTAGGGTAGGACACTTTTCTTGCACTTTGCTGAAACCTCTTAGCAACAGTGATCAGCAGTAATCCCTAAATGCAAAGTTAGGAGTTAGCCCTGAGCATTGCCCTAGCCTAAAACAAAACCAAAAGAAGTGAAATGCCAAAAGACTACAAATACCGATGGTAACTTCTTCCTAGCCAGACTAACACAGCACCATTTTACAGATGGAGGAAATGGATTTTTGCTGATGTTCTTTATAAACCCATCTAAAACTCAGAGAAAGAGTTCAGCACACTTCCTAAATTGAATAATTGTGCTACATTTACTTTAGTTACTATTTCATGCACAATTTAATGTGAAATTAAAATGTACCCTGGCTCTTAAATAATGAGTAAATAAAAAATATCTAGTAATCCTGTGATTTAGATCTCATTAGTAGAAAAGCAAGAGAAAAATAAACCTGCAGTACACTCAAAGAGTCACTCAAGACACAGCTTCTGCTGCTGTGCCTGGTGTGTTAAGTGTTACGTTATTAATGTGAAACTTCTACCCTAAAGTTGCTTGTAACAAGCTTAAGAACTGCACAAAGACAATTTCTAATTTAGACAGTGGTACTAATTAAATTTTCATTTTAAAAATGGTTTAATTATAGTTTGCTAATGGGTCAGATACTATAGTGTATACAGAGTACATGCTCATTAATGTCAGCAGACTTATTTTTTTAGATTAGTATATAATTTAAAGTCATCTGTAGCAAATATTTTGACAAGTGTTCTTCTATTTTCTCTATTATAAAATGATAAATAATTAATCTACTAGCCCCCTATGTCCCCCAAATGTGAGTTTATTTGGAGATGAACTATTGCAGATATAATGAAGCTAAAATGAGGTCACTCGGGTAAGCTCTAATCTAAACGGACAGTTTGATTTGAAGGGGACACTTGGACACAGACTTATGCACAGAAAAGACAACATCCCAAAGAAAGTTACAGGAAGAGAGCTCCACACAGGCAGAGAGGTCTAGCAGAGACTTCTCTTAACAGCCCTAGAGCAACCAACCTACACATTTACTGGTGCCATGCTTTTACCCTCCAAAACTGTGACACAAAATTTTCTATTATTTTAGTCACCTAGTTGGATGGTATTTTGTTATGGCATTTCCAAGAAACTAAACTAAATAATGTCTAAACACAAAGACTTACATTGTACATTCAATTTTTCACCCAGACTTTCAAAAAAAAATACATACATGCTCTCATATCAGATAAACTATCAGATAAACTTAAAGAATTAAAAGGTTCAGGGATAGTACAGCAGGAAAGCACTTAGCTTCTTCCAGGAGGCCAACCTCGGTTTGATCCTGGACACCACATCTGATGGTCCTCTGAGTATTGCCAGGTGTGACCCCTGAGCACAGCCAAGTATTTGTCCAAACCCCACCCCGTTTTTCACCTTTCACCCTTATGTTTGTAATTCTACAACTACAATTAACATTCAATTGCTGTATCCTATGGTTCTCTTATAGCTAGTTCCATGCTACCCCCTCCTTCACAATCCTCCACAGAGCACCCCCAACATGTCTGAAGAGACAAAGAGGCCCCTAGGAAGAATATTTGGGCTCTTTCTTACAGTACAGGATCGGGTCCCTTTAACTGATTTTAAGAGAATAGACCTCATTAGAGAATTAGCTGAATGCATAAGCCCAGTCCTTACTCAAAATTTCTTAAGACTAAGTTCAACTACTTTTTTATTCTTAAACACTTGTTACCCCAAACATATATAAATATATATGTACATATGTTAATACATATGAGCTATAGTAGTAAATAAAGTAAATAAAGAGGGGAAAAGTAGAGGCCTGAAGAAAGTAAGCAATGAAGGGATGGAGTATGAGACAGATTGAGATGGCCAGCGAAGGCCATTTTGACAAGCTACGCAAGCTGGTAAAAATATGGAAAAAATAAAGAAGAGTAGACAGGGAATTATTTTAGAGGGTTTTTAAATAAAGCAACTAGCAAACTCCACATTGGGGGAAATGAGTAGGCTGAAGGTACTCAGAATACCCTGGTGCTGACGATCAAAAAAAAAGTCCTATACTACCTAAATGTCATGTCACCTTCTTAAAGCCAATCACAAATTAAAAGAAAATTTGAAACAAATAAACTGAGAGCACCTATCTGTTACCTTTATACAATTTTTGAGTAAATGTTCAATTAAAATATCTCTCAGCATCTTAATTTTGCTTCTAAATCTGAGCATTTCTTAAAAGAGTAAAATGTCATGTTTGATATTTTACCCATAATGCACTTCAAAGAATTTGTTTCAAATTAACCTCTGGCATAATGAGTTAGAATTTTAAAAATGATTTAAAAATAGAAAATTAGACATGAAGATTTTTTTTTCCTTTGGTATTTTGTTTTAAAGTCATTTTATCTATTCAATAAATATGCCATAATCCTGCTTTAAAAATAAAAACAAGTTCTTTATTTTTTAAAGAAAACTTTCTTTTATTTACACATTTATTGGGGGGAGTGGAAAATTGAACCAGAGTTAGATGCAGGTAAAGTAAATGTCTTAAGCCCTGTATCTCCGTCCTGTCCTTGATTATCACTTTTTTTTTTGGCTAGAAACCCAACTATCACTGACAAGCAAGTGTGTGCTCTGAATTGAGCCTATTTATTTGAGGGAGATTGGGAAAAATCAAATAAATATATAAAACATTTGGGGCCAGAGTGGTGGCTCAGCAGGAGGGCGTTTGACTTGCACATGGCTGACCTAGGATGGATCACGGTTCGATCCTCCAGCGTCCCATATGGTCCCCCAAGCCAGGAGTGATTTCTGAGCACAGAGCCAGGAGTAACCCCTGAGCATCAATGAGTGGCCCCCCAAAATAAATAAATATATATGTATATATATGAAACATTTAAAAACGCATAAAAATCAACTTGCCGCTGAAGACCTAAACAGGAAGTGACAATCAGGAATTGCAGAGTTAAGATAATCACATGACAACCAAGAAGGTGACAATAAATTGCTATTAGGAAAGGGATGAGAGAGTGAATATCTTAGAGTAAGAAAGAATGGGGCATACTTCAAAAAGAGGGGAAAAGTAGAGGCCTGAAGGAAGTAAGCAATGAAGGGATGGAGTATGAGACAGATTGAGATGGCCAGCGAAGGCCATTTTGACAAGCTACGCAAGCTGTTAAAAATATGGAAAAAATAAAGAAGAGTAGACGGGGAATTATTTTAGAGGGTTTTTTTTTGGGGGGGGGGGGGAGTTTTGGGCCATACCCAGCAGCACTAGAGGATTACTCATGGCTCTGCACTCAGAAATCACTCCTGGCAGACTCAAGGGACCACATGAGATGCCAGGAACCAAACCCAGATCCATCCTAGATCAGCTATGTGCAAGGCTAAGGCCCTACCGCTGTGCTATCTCTACGGCCCTATTTTAGAGTTTTTAAATGGTGACTAGTTGTTATGTGGAAAATGTACACGAGATGGACAAAAGGTGCAATGGCCACTATCAAAAGAAAGGGAAGACCCTGGTAGTGTGATGGCTTGAAATATGGTTAGTAGCACAGATAGAGATGCAGGTGAATTCAAGGAACTAACAGAACATGCAAATTCACTGGATTAAAGGGTTAAGAAAATGGAAAATTCAAATACAACTCTACATAAATGAATGCACTGCAGTCTATCATCTTTTGCCTTTAATGAAACCTATAGCTCTAAGTTTCTTCACTGAATGTTTTTTACTTGTTTCAGGTTAATTCTGTGTGTGTGTGTGTGTGTGTGTGTGTGTGTGTGTGTGTGTGTGTTTGTACATATATGTTATTTGGCTTAGAGGAATTCAGAGGTTTTTTTGTATTATTTTGTTTATTTGGATGGCCACATCTGGAGGTACTTGGGAGTTAATCCTGGCTCTGCACTCAGGAATACCTTCTGGTAGACTCAGGAATTTTGATAAGAGATTCTAGAGATCGAACCCTGGTTAGTGCAATGCAGAGAAAACACCATACCCACTATACTATCTTTTTGAACCTCTCAGAGGTTAACTTTTTTTTTTTTTTTTTGGTTGGTTGGTTTTGGTTTTTGGGTCACACCCAGCAGCACTCAGGAGTTATTCCTGGCTCTCTGCTCAGAAATCACTCCTGGCAGGCACGGGGGACCATATGGGATGCCAGGATTCGAACCACCGTCCTTCTGCATGCAAGGCATATGCCTTACATCCATGCTATCTCTCCGGCCCCAGGTGAACTTTGAATGAAGAATCATACTAAGGTTTCATACACCTAATGACCTGATGATATCAAATTACTCAAACTTTCTTTGAATTGTCCACTTAAGTCTTTACTTCTATCATGTAAATTTAAAGAAGGAATTTTAATAATGTCCAATACATGGTGTCAGTTGAATTTAGTTCCTATCAAGAAATCATTAACTATAAACTCATGGAAAATACACACTATGGCCAAAAATTGTCCACAATGAAGCTGATTTATCTAGTCATTAAAATATAAATATTTAATTTACAATTTATAAGTGAGTCTTAATTTATAATAAATGTGCATTTCTAAAACAATATAATTCAACAGTTTTGAAAATAATGATCACCTTTTTCCGTTAGTTTCCCCCATTGCCAACCCACTATTTGATTTGTTAAAATATAAGGGATTCCTGAAGAAAAATAGTCTATTGAGTACTCTGAATAGTAGGCTTTAAATTTCCAAAACAAACAACAATCTCCTAGGATAGTTTTGTAACTAATAGATACCCGGGTCATGTTTATCAACCTGATCATGACCACCTTCTGAACTTGTTTCCTTCCTATGGTGCCCCTCCTACTGAGTGGTCCCCTGGTCTCATGCTGTTTATAGTTTTTTCACCTGTGGACCCTTGAAAAATCCTTGGAACCCATGGGGAGGGGGAAGGCATATGGCCCTAGCTAAGAAACACTAATCTAGAGTACAGCTTCCCAAATATTAATATGTAGATAAGTTGTGTAAGTGTTTTGTTCAAATGCAGATACTGAGTCAGAAAGTATAGGCTCCAGCCTGAGAGTTTGAATTTTTTATCTGCCTCTCTACTGGCCCTGAGCACTAAGTTTGAGGAGCAAAGAATACTCAAAAAATGCTATTTACTCTTAACTACATTTATAATAAATCATAATGCCTTTATATCATTTATAATGCTCAAGACACTGAGAAGAAAAAATAAGATTCTTTTACTAGGCCAAACATTAGCATCTGGTGTTAAAGCTGATACTAGATAACAATTATTTGCTTTTCTTTTGATTTGATAAATCACAAAAATAAAATATTTAAAATCTCTGTTGCCCTTTCCTCTTGATTTCCTAGTGAAGAATCTTTGGGAAATAAAACATCTGTATTTTCCTTGATGGCTTTCTTGGCTGAAGGACATTCCTTGTTTCCTCTTTTATTTTCAGGAAAACATTATGCCCCACCTGGCTGCGCTCAGCCCTTCCTCTGAGCTCTGTGTTCAGGAATCACACCTGGCAGTAAGCAAAGAACCACATGGAACTGAACCTGGATTGGCTGCATACAAAGTAGCACTATCTCCCAGACTTCCTCTTTTCTTATCTATAGTGTTCATTATAGTCATGATTAAGAATAGGATATAATTAAAGATATAATAAGATTCCTTTTCATATGACTTATAAATGCTGTGTGAGATGTTATATATAAACGCTAAAATCTAAGAAAAATATGTATCCAAATTAAAATTTATTGGGTGAAATTTAAATGGTTGGGAATTTGGATGGAACTAGTAGAGCTGTAATCAGAAATGTCACAAATTAGGTATAATTGCAGAAAATAAACAATGAAAACCTCCTTAGAAGATGTGAGTGATAAAAAAAGTAGAGGCCAAGCAAATGAAAATGCTATACTACTGGCACCTACAACCCTACAGTTTTGCTTCTTTTATTCAGCTTCATCAGGTCACAGACAGCACATTGCAAGGGGGATTTTTATGTGTGTTCTGTATTCTAAGGCTTCACATCTATGGTGTTACTAATTTTTTGCTATTTGTTTTGTTTCTTCGACAATGACATAAAATGAGATAAACATCTGAGACCAAACACCTTTCTGGGGGCAAAGAGTCTGGCACCAGGCAGTGGGACCAAGGAACAAATGGGCACAGCTACTTTGGCACTTCCTGGATAATGCCCACTCATGTCTCTGCAAACAAGGGCTGGGCTGACTATGGTCCTTCCCGATAACGAACACCCTATGGACTATATGACACATGAGGGCTAGACTCCCACACTGCATCTTAGGGGGTCATGGCAAGGGTTACAAGCCTTGTGTCTTTGTTATTGCAGGAGACAAGGTGTCCAGGGTCCTAAGGCAAGAGATGGGGTATCAGTGAGACTTAATCAACTTGGAGAGTATTTATAATTAGAAATTAACTTAAACCACTGAGCACATCATTTAATACAATTCACAAAGATCATTAAGTACACTCAAGCCCAAGTTAAAACTGCCATCTTCGGGCTGGAGAGATAGCATAGAGGCAAGTGTTTGCCTTGCATGCAGAAAGACTGTGGTTTGAATCCCGGCATCCCATATGGTCCCCCAAGCCTGCCAGGAACAATTTCTGAGCATAGAGCCAGGAGTAACCCCTGAGTGCTGCCAGGTGTGACCCAAAAACAAAACAAAACAAAAAAAACCCTGCAATCTTCAAAATGGTAAATCTCCAAAAGTCTGGTTCTCAAGTTAAGTATGTAAATCTAAAAGTCCCACTCTCTGAAAACTGAGTAGAACAGCTGCTCGTTCCACCTATATTTGGAATATGGTGACATTTCTATTCATTAGAATCCATGGTCCATAGTCATGGTCTCATCTGTGTAAGCCAAACAGCATTTGAAATCTTAGATACTAATTAATGCCAGAGGCCAAAAATAGAGACTAATAAATGTGATTCAAGAGCAGAGGTTTGCATCCCTGGCTATACATTAAAATTTCTAAGAGGCATTTTTAGAAATTAGATACCAGATCCTCAAAACAGAATTTGTAAGGCAGTAGAGTGGGACCTGGTGTCAACTTTTCCAAGAACTCTAGAAGATTCTAATCAGGCTGGAAAAATACTTACTTAGAAAGAGAGTAAAAAAAACAAGTGGGGTATATCCTCTTTCACTTGACAAAGTATTGCCTATCACTTTTTCTTTTTTAATCAAACTGTATTTTTACACCTATTGCAATGAAACTGATCATGAAAACCTCTATTAAAAAGAGAAAACTAGAAATAACTACTCATTGTTAAAAGGACATTCCTTCTTTATAAAGGAGTAAATGAAGTACTCCTGCTAGTGATGTAATTGATTTGAGACTTATCCCAGGTATTAATTATATTCACGACCTTTCTATAAAGTCACGGAAGCATGTAAGTCTCACTTTCCTAATGTGGAAGAGGACTGAATTAAAAACGCATTTTTCCCACCTAGTATTTCACAGAGTTCTGGAGGCTTCAGAAGCCTTAAGATGAAGGGGTACTTGAAGGTACAGGCCTGAGGCCAAGCTGCCTACATTAGAATCCCAGTCACATGTTATTTTACTTTCAACAGGCAGGTATTTTAATTAATTGGTCCTATTATTAATTTACCAAGGTAGCATTCATTTACAAGACTATAAATGTTTGTATGTGTTAAGGGTACATCACAGCCATCAGCAAATGTCACTATTCCTCCACCAGCAGGTTAATCAACTGTTCCATGTTGCCATATCAATGACTATTAAATAGCATTAATTAGTACATACCTTATGGGGTTGTGAGATTAAAGGAACTAATACCTGGCTCTTTGTGCATACATATTAAGCACCATTAGGACAAGACATTAGTAGTAGCCTTTCTTTCCTATTGCTAATATTATATCACTCCTCCTTTTCAAAAATGTCAGTGCCTTTAGAATGCTAATTTAGAATCTAGAGTAGAGAATAATATCATTTTAAAAATATGTTTAATCATAATCCAAATACCTTGGAATCAACTTAACTAAAGAGGTGAAGGATCTATACAAAGAAAACTACAAAACTCTGCTTCAAAAAATAAAAGAGGACACAAGGAAATGGACACTTATACCCTGTTCATGGATTGGCAGGATTAACATCATTAAAATGACAATAATCTTCAAAGCATTGTACAGATTTAATGTAATTCCTCTAAGGATACCCATGACATTCTTCAAGGAAATTGATCAAACACTCCTGAAATTCATTTGGAACAATAAACACTCATGAAAGCTAAAGAAACACTTAGAAAAAAGAAGATGGGAGGCAGCACTTTCCCCAAATTTAAATTGCACTACAAAGCAATAGTCATTAAAACAGCATGGTATTGGAATAAGACAGACCCTCAGATCAATGGAATAGACTTGAGTATTTAGAGAATGTTCCCCAGACATACAATCAATTAATTTTTTAATTATAAATTACTTTATTTAAAGACCATATTTTACATAGTTGCTCAACATACATTTGTTTCTACCACTCCTTTTTTCAACACCAATCCCATCACTGTTGTAAAATTACAACCTTGTTCCCAAATCGCCACCCATTTCAAAGCCAGATGAAAAAATATATTTTGTTATTGCTTGATTACAGGTAACTGGTAATAAAATTATTTTTTAATTATCTTTATTTAAACACCGTGATTACAAATATAATTGTAGTTGTATAATTACAGTCATGTAAAGAACACCCCCCTTCACCAGTGCAGGATTCCCACCACTAATTTCCCAGATCTACCTACTCCCCACTCCACCCACACCTGTACTCAAGACAAGCTTTCTTTTTCCCTCATTCATTCACATTGTTATGATAGTTTTCAGTGTAGTTATTTCTCTAACTGCACTTTTCACTCTATGTGGTGAACTTCATGTCATTAGCTGCACCTACATGGGAGGATGGGGGGAAGTAAGGGTTGGGACTGAGGCAGTAAAATATTAGAAATGAGCTTTGTAGGGCAGTATCAAGGTCCCAATACAAGATGGATATTATGGATATATAGAATATATGCACACAATACTATCAATATGGAAACAAAGAAAAAAATTTTCCACTGACTGTCCCAACATAAACCAGTGCTAGAACAGCCTGCCCTCCTCCCAGAGTGTATTCCCATTAGTGTAGGGAGAGATGGGGGAAAGCCTGTTGACCCCTATAGAGTCCACCTAGACCAGTGCCCAGGGAAAGACTAAAGTCCAGGGGAGAAAAACCCTATACCTAGCAAGAGCTGGTCTCCAGAATCAAGGAGGAAATTGGAAGCCAAATGTCTTCCCGCCCTCCTCCCCATGCACCTCCCGCCTGGAGTACAGAGGGAGGGGGGAACCTGGGGACCACTAAGAGTCCACCTGAACCCAATTCTGGCCATCTGAACTGGCACCCAGGGAAGGCCTGGAGTCAGGGGAAAAAGACAAGGACAGCTGGGGGCATGCCAAGCCTCCCAGCACTCCCCAGCCTAGGGAGAAAGGCTCTGAAATGGGGCCTCCCCAAACCCCATACCTGGCAAGAGCTGGTCTCCAGAATCAAAGAGGAAACCGGAAGCTATCTCTCTGGCCCATTATAAAAAACTTTTTAAATCAGGTGTTTAAATAAAGTTTTAAGCATTTAAAAATTCTAAAATAATTTAAATTTTAAAATAGGGGGGCCAGAGCTATAGCACAGCTGTACGGCATTTGCCTTGCACATGGCCAACCCAGGATGGACCCGTTTCGATTACTGGCATCCCATATGGTCCCCTGAGCCTGCCAGGAGCAATTTCTGAGCGCAGAGCCAGGAGTAACTCAAGTGCCGCTAGATGTGACCCTAAAGCCACATATATATTTTTTAAATATTTTATAATTTTATAATTTATAAATATTTTAAAGTAAATAGTTTAAGATATTTATATAAATATTTGCTATGAATATCTAAATGCAAACAAAGAATACACCTAGAAGAAATGGACAGTCATTTTGCTTTTTAAAAAGTTCAACATCTAGAGCCAGAATTTGAGTGGGTACAGTGAGTAAAAAGCTTCCCTTTCATGTATCTGAGTAAATTCAATGCTAGGCATCCCATATGGTCTTCCAAGCACTGCTGGCTGTGATACCTACGTGCAGAGCCAGAAGTAACCCCTGATTATCATTAGGTGTGACCCAAACAATTTCTAAAACAAACAAACAAAAAAGTTCAAACTGTGTCTTTTGCAAAACTGAATGACTGGACTAAATGAAATGAATTAAGTCAGGTACTAAACGATTATCAAGTACTAGGCAAGCAGAATATTATTTCAGAATCAGCAAATCCATTTTACCTCAACTCAAGGTTTTCAGTTCTAGAATCCCTGCTATCTGTAAAGATAATACTACATCAAGTTTAGATGGCCAAGATCCCAAAAGCACCGTGCTACACAATTGCTCATCACTGAAACATTTCACTGTTTTTACTTGCATGAAAAATGTACTGTTCTCCACAGATTTGGTTCTTAGGGAAGAGTGGCGTGAAAGGAGTCTGAGGAGGTTAGATGATATAAGTAATCTGACTGGGCCCTACAGAGATGACAATACTGAGGAAACTGATCTTACCAAAAAAAAAAAAAAAAGATTTATATAATATGAAAAGAAACAAACATGGAATAGACTGAAATGACAGCTGCAAACCTTATCACTTACATTCCACTATTACAAACTCTAGTCAGCTTTTCTTAGCCAAATGTGAATTAGAAGAAGCATAATTTTGTGTTTAGAAAATATGCCTAATTTCCCACTAAAACTATACAATTTGTCTTGAAGTAAGGAGTTCTACATCAGCTTTTTAAAATGAGGGTGATTGCGTAGACTACAATATACTTCCAGTATTCTTTTCTTTTCCGTTTTCGTGGCTCCCTGATGAAAAGTAATTATACTTTGGCGAATTTTCCCCTTACATGTAATTTGGGCCATTTATCTGAGATTCTCAGAAGGGCGCTGACTTGACAAGTACAAGTGAACACCTGTTTCTATCCATGTAAAGGAAGCTTTCCTGAGTGTGTTTTCCTCTGCTTAGTGATGCACAGCATTTCAGCAACCAGAAATAGCGAGTGAATGCAGTAATGACTCTCCCTATCCAACAAAAAAGAGCCAAAAATTATATGGTGATGTTTTTAAATTTATTTAAGGAAATAAAGAAATGCATAAAAAATACCACAAGAGAAGAAGTAAGGCTATAATTGAGGGCACTTCACTGAACTGGTATTCATCCTAGACCAAGCATGTCTGCAAAAAGGATGTCCCTCAGCTATTTGGATGCTTTTGAGAAAGATCACAAGATATGCAGCTCTATTATTTTTATGAAATGTGTCAGGAGGGATCAGCAGAAAAGGTCAGCATGCATTATTTCTTGGGGCACACAATATGGGTATAAAAATTCAATTCATTCTCTTCTCATTGATATTAAAAGTAGATAGCTAGCATATACTTAGTTTCATAAAAGAAGATGTTCCCACTCACAGCTTTATTGACACACTAAATCCATTTTTTGATGAGAACCATGAAACTTCAAATATATTTTGGACTTTTATATGTTCTCTTTAAGCTATAAAAATTCTACACTGCCTTGACTTTTCCATCCTATATTAACAAACATCCAAAGGCCCTTTCATAAATAAGTATCTCCATTTAGCCTTCTTACATTCCTGAGAGAAACATCAAGACACAAAATAAATACATTGTCAAAGATCTAAAGCACAACTTAGATGTGTCTACTAAAAATTACTTCATAGACTCAGGAGCAAATTGGTGTCCTTTGTCTATACTTTTTGGAGCCATTTAATGGGACTCTAATTTTCTGATGGAAACAATTGGGGGAAAGTGCTATAGTAAGTTATTTCAGTTATCTATGCAACAGTGGGATTTTTTAGAAAAGTGCAAGACTGAGTAACACAAAAATTTAAACCTTTCTATTAAACTTGAATATATTGTATACAAATTATGCTGCTCAGCATATTTTTTAATAAATTGAATTAATTCATTTAGCAGTCTCAAATCTAGAAACTGAACTTCTACAAGGCCCTAGAAAGCTCTCCTCCCATTCTTTCCTAGTCAAGAATATTCAGTATGTATGGTTGAAGCATAGCATAGATTGGTTTGCCTGTTTGGTAGGTAGGTCTATAGTCTAACTTGATTTACAAAGAAATATGGAGATAAGAAAGTTTCTAGAGAACTATACCACTCCTGAAGAGCAGTCTAAACTACTCATCTAGTGTGCATTCTAGGGAACTACCTGCTGTCTCTAAAAACATTCCTAACAAGGGAAGAAAAATATCCAAACATTTGCTTATATTGTTTGCAGAATCATTTCTGACAGCTTTAAACTTAAGAAAGAATGCATCTCTTCAAGGTCCTTAGTTAAACTATATCTTCAATATTGTTGTCAAGAGCAATAGACATTCATCAACTAGAAAGTAAGATTAATATGATAAAATAAAAACAAGAGATTTGACACTTAATATTTCAGCATCTTATAAAAACAAAACACATGACACTTAATATTTGAGTGGATCTTTTCCACTCAAGTCATTCAACAGCCACTGATACTGCATTAGCATTCTACATAGAAAAAAAACAGAGAGAATGGTTTAGCAAGAAACATTATCACAAAGGAAGGGAAAAATTCAAAAATTTCATGGTAGATCAGCAGAGTAGAGACTCAGACCCACAGAAGATATACTACAGGTCAATATAAAAATCATTACAAGCAGTATTCTCCTCGTACCAGGGCCCTAACTCTTTTTTTTTTAGACCTTAAAATGTTTGACTAAGTAAATGTTTGGCTAATGTAAGACTACTCCCATTATGAAGTAGACAAAGTAATCAGGGTGTAATCAGTATTCAGAGTCAACAGATCTAAATGTTAACTTCATCTAAAACATTATCTGTACACACACATCTGGAATCATGTTTGATTAAATACCTGGGCAAGTGTGTGTAAAAATCCAGTCCGTTCTCTTCTTATTGCTATTAAAAGCAGGTGGTTGGCAAAATACTTAGTTTCATAAAAAAAAAAAAAAAGTTGTTCTGACTCACAGCTTTACTGAAACAATAAATAATTCCATTTTCTGACGAGAACTGTAAAACTTCTACTAGAATTGTGAAGTTGGCACAAGGATGACAATATAGTAGACCGGAATATTATGTGGCCTAAATGGGCCTCTTCTAATCTTAACTGTTTAGCATGCATCATTTGGCTAAAATATTGAGGTGTTAATGTATTTGCATTCCAAATGAAGCAGGTAACTCAAGAGGTCAGGAAGCTTTCTGCCAAATTTCTTGGTTCTCTAATGTCCAGAACACTCTAAGTACTTATTAAGTACTTATTAAGTTTTGTTTTGTTTGTTTTAGGGCCACATCCAGAGATGCTCAGGAATCATTCCTACCAGTGCCTGAGGAAAATAGGGGCTCCTGGGGAGCAAACCAAGGTCAGCCGCATGCAAAGGCAAGTTCCTTACCTGCTGTACTATCTCTCCAGCCTCAAGTGATATAATTCAGATTCACCACTTTCTACACAGGCTATGATAATATTAACACTATGTAAAAACACAGGTAAGCAGAAAATTATTTCCTAACCAGACAGCAGCAGCCTAAAAATTCCATGACTATAGAAATTACAGGGGAAAATTGTTTCAATCTGACATACTCAAAGTTTAACAGAAAATCATAGTTACCTTTGAGACTTTATAAAGTTAATTACAACCTGATGTACTTTGTAATTCACTTTTTTATTTCCCCTACAATGGAAGGTATAAGTTCACAAATTTAACATTGCAGTACTTACAGTTTGAATAAAGAAGGGCACCTGGCTTCTAATTTTTGATCACTGATAACTAACTTGACAAGTTAAAGTCAAGTTCTGATCAATTAAGTTCTATATGTCAATATAACTGTTTATTTAAAATTCTTGAGTTAATCTTATTTTCAGAATCCCTAACTTCACTTTTACAAAGGTAGACTTCCAGCACCAATGATGGGATCTGTTAATAAATCCTATTAGAGATGATCAGAGCCTGTTAGCAACAGGTGACCTGTTTACGTTGACACTGCCTAAATTGTTTGAGGTTGTTTGGTATATTTGGCTTAAGGATGGGGAGGGGAAGGGAGATATTTTAACCTGGATTTTCAAATTGCTAGTTCCTCTGAGAAATGAAAGTAGGACTGGTGTTCTTAGTGGTTTACTGTCATCATCCTTCTCTAACATAGAAAACATTTTAAGTGCCTTAATATCTATTACTGTACATTAAACAGATCAACTATGTAAAGATTAATTGTGTATAGCATCTATGATCAAGAAAAGAAATCCAAAGAATTATTTAGTGATTCTGTAGTATTTAGCCCATATATTCAAATAACAAGTTTTGGGACAGCTGCAAGGGCATGAGCACGAGCTCTGTATGCAGAGGTCCTATTTCTACCGCTGGCATCACCTGGCCCCCTGAGTACTCTAAGGTGTGGCTCCAAGACTAAAATAAATAAATATACAATAGGCTCTGGAAATATAAAAGTAAAATATGGTTCTACCAGGAAACATTAGCAGAAGAGCGGGCACACTGGTGCTGAGATTGATGTTGGAGTACTGTATGTCTAAAACAATTCGATAATGAACCACTTGGTCAATCACTGTGTCTTATAAAAAGTAAATTTTTTTTATTTAAAAGGTAGAGTTCCGGGCCCAGAGAGATAGCATAGTGGCGTTTGCCTTGCAAGCAGCCGATCCAGGACCAAAGGTGGTTGGTTCGAATCCCGGTGTCCCATATGGTCCCCCGTGTCTGCCAGGAGCTATTTCTGAGCAGACAGCCAGGAGTAACCCCTGAGCACCGCTGGGTGTGGCCCAAAAACCAAAAAAAAAAAAAAGGTAGAGTTCCCATGGTGGCAGGAAATGTACACTGGTGAAGGTTGTTGTATGACTATAGCTCAAACGTGAACAACTTACCTGTGGGAAAAAAAACAACAGTATTATAAACAACCTTGTAATCATTTAATAAAATTAAAATTAAAAAAGATATGATTCCAAACATCAAAAGGCTCACAAAACTCCTCGCCCCCAGCACCATAAAGACCCACCCATGAACTCCAAATATTTTGGATAAGGTTCTAAAAAGAAAATAGTAATAAGGCATTAAAAATTTAGTAAGGAGTCAAAGATTAGAGACATAATACAGCAGGTAAGGTGCTAGCCTTGATATTGACCAACCCAGGTTCAATCCCTGGCACCACGTAGGGTCCTGGTCATGACATCTGAACAGAAACAGTTTACGAGTAAACCCTGAATAAAAGTGTCCCAAAAACCAAGGTGATAATGAAAACAATAATAAATCAAAGTGTATTAAGTTCAACAATCTCCATATATAATTGTGTGCAAGGAATCGTGTTAAAACACTGAATAAATATGAAGTTAAATGTAGACGCATATCCTACACTGACAGTATATAGTCATCTGATGCATCAGTAAGTAACCTGCATAGAAAACAAGAAGTGAACAATTACAGGAGCAAAGTGCAAAAACCAATCCTGGGAGTATATAAAATCTCTATTGTTGTTACCAGAGAATGATCATAGAAGACTTAGCATCAAAAGAGGCCTGATCAATGTCAGTATTTGTCAACATAATGAGACAGAGAACGAAGTCAACATCATGTCAATCAGTGGCACCGTTGTAGGGATACTGCCAAAGTCATACAGACCTGCATCCACACGAGAGCAGGCACATTAAAAGGCATTCACCTGACAAGAGCACATTATATCCTTATTCACAAAATACCATGAACAGTACTTAAGAGTTTCTTATCCCTTCACTGGAGATATTTAATGTTCTTTTGACTATGATAGCCTGAAATCTATTCAATCCTGCAGATAAAAATGGGCATAATTTAATGTTCTATTGATAAAAATAAAATACTCTAGGAGCTCAAAGATAGTATATAGCATGTAAGACAATTTACTTGCATATGACCAGCCTGGGTTCGATCCTTTTAACCATAGAGTTCCCTAAGTACTACCAGGAGTGACTCCTGATCAAGGAGTAAGCTCTGAGCACAGCAGGATGTAGCCCAATCCCCATACCCAAAGTAAAATACTCAAATAACTTGATATTTTTAGAAAATGCAAAAAACATTTTCAGTGCACACAAAGCAAATTTTATTTTATATAAGATCTACCAAGTTTATACTTGACGCTAACATTTTAATGTTGATAAATTACAATAAAGGAACAGTCTTTTTTTATTTATTTAGAAAGTTAAATCCTGCCAAAGAGATAGTTAAATGAGCTGTGCACGTGGTTTATCTGTGGGAAGCCGAGGTATAATTCCCAGCCCTGTATGTTCTCCTAAACACTGTCAGGTGTTAGCAACAAAGAAAATAATGGATATGATCCTGAAAAATTAAATCCTCCTGATCCCTTTTTTCCAGGAGTGCACTGTAATTAGTTAATGAAAACTATGCCTTCATTCTATCTGACAGAATTTATTCTTATCATTAGCATGTATTTAGTTTTCCTTTCTGACCTCTGCTTTCTCTCATTTGCATTCTTCTCTATTCCCCTCCTTACACTTGCTGCTTCTCCAAGTGCCAACTCCTCTACACTTGCTCTGACTTTCAATAGGCAGCATGTCTGTAATAACTTCTTTAGTCAATTGGGGTTTGAGGCTGCCACAGGGCAGGTATCTATTAGAATTTTAGAAACACAGAGGAGTCTTTTGTTAAGGATTTCAAGTTCAAGCTAAGGACAAATTTCATACTCTAATCAAGAGACTGTCAATTCACTCTGAATACAGCAGAAGATTTACAAGCTCTGTCCACAGAGTCTGCTGACCTCACACCCTAGGTACTAGATAATGCAGCTCATTGGTTTGCCCTTCAAGTGTCTCCTAAACTCATCATCATATTGAAATCCAATCATCTGAGTGTACCCTAAGCTTACAGTTGTTCCTCAACTATCTGGAAGAAAACTTCACTTCCCTAATTTTTCACATGACACTAGTTACTTTAATGTGTCTTCTGTAGCTAATAGTTTTCATTTCAAAAAAAAAAAAAAAAACACCTCTATGCATGAGTAAGAAAGCAGACCAAGAAGAAACATCCTAACTAAGAGGAAGTAATTGGTCAAATCAACAAGACAAAGTATTTTAAGTCAAAGTTGGAGAGCAAGTCCAACCTGCCTCTGTCTGGCCATGCAATCACACTGCCTCCTTTCTTTGTATTGTACTTTTTTTATAGTCTATTAAATTACTAACCTGTGTGCACTTTTTAAATTATGAGCTTCTTATTTTTAATGAAGACGCCTGATTTGGAATCACCACTTACAGCACAAAATATGACTTTTGCTCCTAAATTCATTATTTCTCCTCATTACAATAACTAGGAAGCTGAGACAGTTTCAACCAGAGTTAGTGATATGTTAATTTTAGTTCTAAAAGCAGAAATCCCAGTAGATGTCTTTCCAATTCTTTTCATTTAAAATATAACTAAATTGGACTGGAGCGATTGTACAGGATTACGGAGCTTGCCTTGCGTGCAGAGAGCCCTGGTTCAATCCCTGGCACCACAATTGGTCCCCCGAAGTGCCACCAGGAAAGATTCCTGAGTACAGAGCCAGGACAAGTCCTGAGCACTATATCTGTGACAAAAATAAACTGGAAAGATAAAATAAAAATAAAATTGTCACTTCAGTTACTCAGGCAATGACATAATTCCCTAAATTCCCCCATTAAAGTTATATTGTACTCCTTTCATTTCAGCTCACAAAGTAAAAACAAAAATCTACTCTGGAATGACACACATCTCATTAGGCTACTTCAAAGAATTAAATGTTACAAAATTCATTTGACCTCATAAATTAAAGTGGTGGAGGGGCCAGAGCAATAATACATTGAGTAGGGCATTTTCCTTGGATGTAGGCTCAAACCTAACATGGGTTCAATCCCTGGCATCTCATGCAGTCCCCCAAACCTGCCAAAAGTAATTTCTAAGTGCAGAGTCAAGTGTAACCCCTGAGTGTTGCCAGGTATGACACCCCCACAAAAAAGGTGGTGAAAAGCTATAAAATTTTCATAGTTCAAAATCTAAACTGAAGGTTGATTTTTAAGAAATAAACAGTGGATATAAGGCTTTAATCTCCATATTCCTACTGTATGTTGAAATATTTTCTACTAACTTATATGCAATTTCCCTATACAGACACCAAATAAAATTTCAGACTATTAGAGATAAGGGAAAAATGTTTCCCAACTGTTATAGAGGAGATTTGCCTGGTGATCAACTTAATTTAACAGGACATATTAAATCTTGCCAACATGACAGTTAGCCAGCAAGACCGATATGAAATGGCTAAAGGGAAAAGATATAGCAAACATAAAGAGAGTACACTATGGGACAAAAGATAGCACATTGGGGAAGGCCTTGCATGAGATTGATCCCTGATACCACATATGGTTGCCCAACTGCCACCCTCCACAACCCCACCAAAAAAGAGGAAAAGAAAAAGAAAGAAAATTTCCTATTTGACTCTTCACCTATGGCTGGAGTTGGAAGAAACAGCAATTTTCTCTCATGTGTCTAACAATGAAGAAACAAAAAGTCTGTGTAGGATAAGGTGAGTGACATTTGCAAAGGAGAGATCCCCTGCAAAGGAGAGATGTCTGCAAATGAGATCGATAGGTGAAGTAGAGACTAGTGGCAGAGTACATGGGTGAGAGAGAGGCCTATATCAAAAGGACAGATAACTACCTATTTCAACTACAGAATAAAGAAATTTTAATATCAGAAGCATTGGGGGGACACAAGAGATAGACAGAGGGCAGGTAATTGACTTGCATGCAGTTGACTTGGGTTCAATACCAGCATCCTATTACCCCAAACAATACAAGAACTGATTCCTAAGAATACAACCAGGAGTAAATTTTAAGAACAGCAAGGTGTGGCAAAAAAATTATTTTAAAGCATCAGAGGGGTTTTTTTGTATGCTGATTTTACATACAAAATTCAAGTACACATTCAGAAGTTTACCAGTTTGGCCAAAACACTAAAGTGCATGTAGAGGAGGAGTTGGGTTTGAGGTCACAACACTAGTGCTTAGGTGGCTCTTAGCACATAACAAACATGTCAATTCAAGGTTTATGAGACAATTTCTATATGGGTATTACCCAACCAGACTTGCCCCATTCTAGCCAGGCAGGCTTTGCTTACAAAGACTTCTTTGATTACAAAGAAGCTGGATGGTTATGCGTGGAAACTAATTAAAATTCCTATACTCTGAGCTTGTGCACAACAATGGTCCTGTACCCAACTCTCTAAGAAATTTTACTTTTTAATAATAATTAAATTCTAATATAAGAGCATAAAATGATACCTCAAAGGCTTTTTTTGTATTTAACAATATAGTTATTGAAAAGAATTACTAGGGTGAAAAACAAGAACATGAGGTAAATAAAACTAGTGTTACAATGCCTAAAAGGAAAATAAAGGAAAAGAGAAGAAAAATGTCTGGCCCAGAGACAGGCAGTCAAAGAAAGGGCGAAAGAGAAACTGGGACATTGGTGGTAGGAAATGTGCAATTGGTGAAGGGTGTTGTACACTGTATAACTTAAGCTCAATTGTGAACAACTTAGTTACTGTCTATCTCATGAAGATTCAAGCATTTATAAAGAAAAAAAAAGAAAAATTAAGATGAAAATATATTAAAAAATAAAATTGTGTAAATGTCCATATTTCATAAAATTTAAAGTACTATAATCTCTATATTTAAAGTATGTTTACTGAAGGTTAAAAGCAAACTAAGTTTTTATAAGCAAAATCCCATTTTAAATATACAGACATCAGGAACTTATGACTTTAATGTTGTCAAGGGCACTGAAAAAATTAAGTTGATATTTATCTCTGTGATACAAACAACTGAGTTGAATTAGAATTTCATAGTAATCATGTTACTTGTTTCTAATGTGGAACTATTAACTTGTGAAGAAATGCTAGGTTTCTTTACCTCTGTACCCTTCATATCTAGTTTCATTTTCTTTCTTATATTGTGACCAAGTGAGGAACCATCAAGGAGGAAAAAGCAGAAAAATAGGGAACAACATAGAGAAGGGGAATGTTGAAAAGGAAAGACAAAAGATCTACAGAGAAACAAAGGAATAACTGAAGACACAGTGAAAGACAAAAGTGGTGGTGGCTGAGAAGTAAACCAAAAACAGAGATTGAAAGAAAAGATAATAAAGAATAGGGAAAATATTGACAAATAAAGGCACATTTGTTTGTTTTATAAATACTATTTCTTAATCCATTCTTTATTGGGGCTGAAAATTTAAGAATTTAACCTTCTAATTATTCAACTTTGAAATGTAAATTAGTTAATAGTATTTGTAGTTTAGGTATCTGCATTATATTTTATTGTATTCTTAATTCTTTCCTACATATCATAGCGGCAGTAACCAGACAGAAACAGACCTCAAATTCTATTCAGTAAGGTCGGGAAATATCCTGTCTCAATTCTCTCCTGACCATGTCAACTCACAGAAATACAAGGGACTCCTTTCACAAAGTGAAGGGCACTTAGCATAAGAAAGAAACACTATGTACTTTCATTATTGTTTAAGTTGAAAAAGCTTTAGGAGTACCTGCACAATATTGAGTATGCAGCATGTAATCATGATGGAATTCCTAAATTTAGCCATTGTAGACTTCTTTCAGGTAAGAAATAATAAATTTATGAAAAGGGTATTTTGAAACTGATGTTCTTTTGTCTATAATCAACTAGACATATTTCCAATTCCTATAGTACCACTTGCATTTCCTTTTTACTGGTCTGGACTTAATTAACAATATCTAATCTGAATAATCCAAATGAAAGACCATTCTTGAAACCCCACCAACTAAAATTAGCTATTACTCTGGCTGAGATCCCTTGATCAATTCTGCAATCTTAATCTTTCTCAGAATGGCTCTCTCATTTTCACTGCATTTCCGGGCTTTGTTTCCTTTGAAAAGATCTAGTGTTTAAAATGCCTCATGGCTGTACACAATGAGACACACAAGAGATCTATTTTCAAAATTCTGGCACCATCAGAAACAACTATTTATACTAAATAAACAAAAAAAAAAAGGTATGCACCTAAAAGAAATGGGATTTTTAAAAATAAGTCATTTTTGTCATCTGCTATCACAAAATAATGAACAACAACAAAGAGCCAGTCCAGACAGGAAGTTAATCCAGACAAGAAGGTAATCCAGATGGGAAATCTATGCTCCTTATTCCCACTTCTGAGTACCAAAAAGTCTCTTCCTGTTGCTTTATTTGTTTGATGTGTGTAGGAGGAGCATATGTGGTTATGTGGATTTTAACTGGAGTTAGCTACATGCAAGGCGTCTTAACTTCTGTACCAATCTCTCAGGCTCCTGTTTTTTCTATCTAATTTTTCTAAAATATGTCAAAGAACAACTATAAAATATAAATAGTTTTATATATATATTTCACTTGGCATTCTATATTTTTTGATAATACTGAAAAACTAATCATCTCAGCAATTCCTTTTTAGAGGATGGGTCCACCACTGGTGCTCAGGATTTATTCCTGGTTCTATGCTCAGGAATCACTTCTGCAGGCTTAGGGAACTACATGAGTGCGAGGGAATCAACCCATAATGGATGAGTGTAAGGCAAGTGACCTATTGCTCCAACCTCAATTGCTTTTTCTTTTTTTCCTAATTTTTGCTGTGCTGAGAACCAAACTTAGGTCTCATGAATGCAAGGCATGCACTTTACAATCGAACTACATCCCAAACACCAACTCATTGTTTCTGACGTGCTTAATTTTCACTCCTGGTTGATCATCAAGTTTGACTTTGGTTTCTTTTCCCTCTTAAAGGGGAATCAATAAAAGTCATCGAGAAATAATCAATCCTTCACAAGGTCACCACTTAAAAATTCCCTGTTTGCTTCCTATTTTATACCTTTCTAAACTTTGAGAGTTTCTATATTTGGTTGTCATAACACTAAGCCTAAAGAGTTATTACCAATGAAGTCCGTTGAGAGAGTAGTAGGGAAACAAGATGATGTAGTTTATACTGAAATATCCTTTCATAAAGTAACCTCCTAAAACATCAAGGGGTCTACTTGAGCACAATGACCACTTCTCAGAAAATGTAAACTGAATTAAAAAGATTAATATTTGGGACCGGAGAGATGGCATGGAGGTGGGGTGTTTGCCTTGCATGCAGGATGGTGGTTCAAATCCCAGCATCCCATATAGTTTCTCGAGCCTGCCAGGAGCGATTTCTGAGCATAGAGCCAGGAGTATCCCCTGAGCACCACAGGATGTGACCCAAAAACAAAAACAAAAAACAGGGGCCAGGGAGATTAGACAGCACAGCAGTAGGGCATTTGCCTTGCATGTAAAAGAATGGTGGTTCAAATCCCAGCATCCCATATGGTTCTCCAAGCCTGCCGGGGGCAATTTCTGAGCTTAGAGCCAGGAGTAGCCCCTGAGCTATGCCGGGTGTGAACCAAAAACAAACAAAAAAAAGTTAATATTTGCCTCAGAATAGCATACGATGTGAGACCAAGGAATCTGGTGAAAGAAAGAAATGTTGGAAAGACTGCACCTCACAGTTTTTCAACCTCTCTATGATCCTGGTCCCTTTCCTATAATATTTGCTTCCTATAGTTCTGCTATCCTACTGATTAACACCCGGATGTGGCCCCCAGTGTATATGATTTTCTCCTGTTGCCCCTTGGGGCAACACCGGAGGGCCACATGGCCCATGGTTAAGAAACATTAGCTTATAGAATGGGGATCTGATACAAGCACAAAATAGGAGACAGGAAGGATAATGAAACAAGTTCAATGATCAAGCAAATGGTTGAATAAACATCTTTTTCTGTTTTTAAATGATATGAAATTTCTGGGAAAGAAAGAAAGATATAATTCCCATTATAAAGACTTCTAAGGACTATATGAGCTTTTAAATTTCATTTGTGAAAAATAAGCAATTTTGTTTTGATTTGCTTTGATCACATTACCTACCATCCAGAAGGCAGAATGTTCTGGACAATGTGAAATCTGTCTTAAGCAGAAACAATAGAAATTCATGGAGCAGAATGTGCGAATAAGGCTAGCTGTTAACAAAAAAATTTAGTAGTATAGTAAGATGGGTTTCCACACTGATGCCTCTCTATAACTGAGGGGATGGTATGCAAGACTCCTTTACTCCAAATGACAGAATATTAAAAGGGTTGTAACAAATTATCATAGTCTTACTTGACCAGTATATATCCCTTACATAACATTTAAAAATCACCTTTCACTTATTACCTTTGATCCTAGAGTCATGACCCAGCAAACTCCATCATGTAAACTAAGGGCAGAAAACAATCCTGTCATTATAAAATGGAGTGCCAGTATTTAACAGTGAAAAGCAGAGTAATACTTGTACTTGCTAATCAGTTTAATATTTTCATCATCATCAACATATTTGTCAGGAAAAATAAGACTATGTGACATTAAGAGAAAAATTTAAGGAAGACAGAAAAAAGGAAGAACAAAAAATTTTATAATTTATCAAGTATGAAAATTAAATATTAGTTCTTCAGATAAAAATGTTGTGAAAAGAAAATTTCTAATAGGGCCTTTATTTTGCAGAAGTGGCCAAGAACATATGCAGTACAAAAAGTGAATGTTGACATTTTCTTATTTGAAACACAAAAACAGACAGAACTGACAGACAGAACACATACACACACACACACACACACACACACACACACACACACACACACACCATTAATCTGATTAGTCTTCCATTGTGTCAAAGACTGAAACTATAGACTACAAAACTAGTATGAGGCAAGGAATGTGGTTCAGTGATAAGAGTGATGACCTTCCCTGTTCTCAATTCTGGTAACCACAATTTTAACTTACCACAAAGTTAAAGATAAAAATATATAAAAGAATAAAAGAAACTAGGCATTTTAAACCAACTAATGGTCATAATTAATGATTGAAAAAAATCTAAATTTACTGACCCTCTGAAAATAAGATGCATGTGCTCCTGATGTAGTTACTAACCTTAATATAGACTCAGAGGTCTTCCTCAAATGGACCTTTACAATAATAGTTAGCTTATCAGATTTAATTGTGCTTCTGGAAAATGTGATATAGGACTCAAACCTACCAGGATTCCACTGCTGCCTGCTACTAAGCATTCCTTCTGATCTCACTGGGCATGCTGAAAACCTTAGAAAGGCTATCTCAGACCATCACAAATATCCTGTATGTCTTCTGTATTCATTTAAAATGGGAAAATAACTCCTCTTCAGCTGTTATGCCTCTATGAAACTGGGAGTGGAAGAGTCTTATAAAAATTGAAATTCATGAGTTAGTACATTTGCATCCCATTAGTTCCCCAGTCTACATACTACATTCAAGCCTAAAAAACCTCTCTCTGATTCTCCTTTGATGACCTTGCTAGCTATTTCCCTGAGAAAATCACCAGTACAGGAATCTGTCTGCATCCAGATCCAAAATCTCTACCTTCCTCCTAAGAACATAGGATGAACTTCTGGTTTAATTTTTCTTTCTTATATAAATATCTTGAAACTATACTCCTCCCCTTTCTTTCTTGATCGATAATGACTTAGGAAACCAATTTGCTTAAAGAATGGAATAGTAGTTCCTTTTGCTTACTTCCTTTCTTATAGTCCCAAACTCAGATCTGACAATTCAGTTTTCTCAATCAAGATTCCCTCTCATTCACAAGAGACCAAGATAATGTATTCATATTTTAAGAACAATACTGTTGGTACAATGCAAGGTAGCACAGAATCCAGCTGCTACCTTTAAATGACAATGACCCCCCATTGCACTCATAAGCAAAAGAGATTTCTTCACAAAGCTTAGCAAATAAATTTTAAATAATTGCAGACATTGAGAGCTAATACAGTGAGTAGGGCACTTATCCTGCATGGGGCCAACTTGAGTTCGATCTGCAACATTCCATAGGGGCCCTTGTGCCCCACCAGGAGTGACCACTGATCACAGAGCCAGAAATAATCCCTGGGCACTGCCAGGTCTCTCCTCTCCACCCAGGGGAAAAATAATTAAATGGCCTAGGAATAAAGTGTGTTAAGCACCTGCCCCACAGGCTGCATGTGATGCCCTTGGCACTGCCCTTCATAGGCACAACAGCAAGAAAATCTCTTGCTTGCTGCTGTAACCAGGTACATGTGGAAACAACTAGACTGTGATCTCTAGTAAGCACCACCACTAAAGATGAGCACCATAATCAAATAGGTGCTGTATGACCAAGAGTGTGAAGTCTCAGTACTCACAACAAAAGCAGAGGGAAGTGGGGGTATACAAACAAAATAAGAACTAGGCTTTGTCTTCAGCAACTGCCAGCCAGAAGCCCCTACTCCTCCTGCTCAGGTGAGATCAGTGGGAACTGCATGTACACAATCTGCCCATAGTCCCACTGCCCCACAAACCTCACAGACACTACTTTATATCAGACGGTTTTAGATAGATAGGGCCCAAAATTTTTTCCTTATAAAATGTACAGCCCCAAACCAAAAGAACAACCCAACAAACTAGTTTGCAACATTTCTACTTTTTGCTTACCTAGAATAAATAAATCCCAAAACAGACATACCTCCAACCACCTCTTACACAATTAAACAGACCACTTTTTATAAAACACCCTGAAATTCCAGTACCCCAATCCAACCAATGCAAAGAACAATGGGGAAACTAAGAAAAACACCAGCAGCTGGGGATATGGAAAAAAATCCTAGCAAATTTCTAAGTCCTCCAAAGCACACAAACCCTATGATGAGGATCTAAAATTAGCATTTAATGCCTTAGCAATGGAATTCAAAGAATCACTAGCCAAAGAAATTAAGAAATCCATAGACAATTTAACCAACTGAAAGAAGAACTATATCAGAAGATGAAAGAATCCATACAAATGGAACTATGGGAACTAAAAAACATGCTAGCAAGCCATAGTAGCAGAATTACACACATAGAGAATCGCATAGATGAACTTGAAGACAAAAATGCAAGCCAGCAACAACATAGGAGTCAATAAAAAAAAAAAACAGACAAAATATTGGAAGAAAATGTAATGTACTTAATGAACAAAGACAAAAGAAATGATCTATGACTTATAGAAATACCAGAAGGAGAGGAAAAGGGGAAAGGGGGAAGAACAAGTAGTAAGAAAATAATAGGAGAGAACTTTCCCCCTTCTCTGGAAAAAGGCTGCTGTACAAACCCTAGAGGCTAATAGAATACCAAAGAAAATAGACCCTAATAGAACACCACCAAGACATATAGTAATCCAAATGGCAAAAACACAAAGAGAGAAATGAACTTTTTAAATAATAACCTTATGCAAGGTTTGAGGTATGGGTCAATCTTTAATTTCTTACAGGTAGTCATCTAGTTGTCCCAACACCATTTGTTGAGGAGACTGCCTTTGTTCCATTTCAAGTTCTAGGCTCCTTTGTCAAATACTAGTTGACACGCCTTACAAAAGAGTCAACCCAAAATGAATTAAGGACCTTGAAATCAGACCCAAAGCTATAAAGTTCATTGAGGAAAACATAGAACACTCCAAGACCTAAACCTCAAAAATGTCTTTGATAGGATGTCAATGGCAAGAACTCTAGCTTCAAACCTAAATAAATGAGATTATATCAAACTAAAAAGTTTCTGTATGGCAAAAGAAACACGGGCTAAAACTAAAAGACAGCTAATGGAACGGGGAAAAGTTTTTGCACTCAATAAATCAGATAAAGTTTTGATTTCTAGGATATACAAAATACTCACAAAGGCTAGCTCCATAACCCCCCCCCAATACAACAAAAATGGGGGAAGAAATGAACAAACACTTCTCTGAGGAAGACCAACAGATGGCCAACAGACACATGAAAACATGTTCAGCATCACTTATCATTAGGGAAATCCAAATCAAAACAACAATAAGGTACCATCTTGTGGAATCAAATAATTAAAGATGGAGCTGGATGGTGATGGATGGATGCCTTTGTCCTTAGGCCCCGCCACGTGGCTTCATCCCCCATCAACCGGCGGGTCTAGGGTCCAGGAAAGCGACGGGTATTGAACTCACTCACAGGCAGGCATCAGGAAGCATCAGCTTTATTCATGCCCTATTCACCACATGTGTGGCTTATATCATAACCTTTCAGCACAGCCATTCTTCGCTAGCCCTGCATCTTAACTCCTTTCAGCCATCTTCCTTTGACCTCCATGCTGGTCAAAGACCAAAAGCCGTGAGAGCCCGCCAAAAGCCCTAATCCCCTCTGGTCCATACCTTATCTACCTTTTCCAAGACCCCTCCCAGGAATGGGCGGGGTCTTGCAGGTAAGGTCAAGTTACCTTTCTCCCCCCCCCCCCCCCCCCCCCCCCCCGGTTCATGGGGGATGAAGCCACGTGGCTGGGGCCTAAGGACAAAGGCCTCCATCCATCGCCATCCACCAACATCCTTAATTATTTAACACAACACCATCTTATTATAAAAAATAATGGGGATTATCTCTGTTGGTGGGGACATGGTAAGAAAGAAACTCTCATCTACTGTCAGTGGGAATGCTGCCTGGTTAAACCCCTATGGAAAACAGTATGGAGGGTTCTCAGTAAACTCAAAATTGAGCTACCTATGACTCAGCAAACCCTCTCTTGGGAATCACCAGGACAGAAAAACTTTCATGCAAAAGTATGTATGCACATCACTATTCTCTGCAACACTCAGTACAATAGTTTTGACTTGGAATCAACCTAGATATCCAACAACAGATAAGTGGATCATTAAGATGTGGTACATATACACAATGGAATACTACACAGGAACAAGAAATAATACAGTCATGCAATTTGCAGCAACATAGATAGAACTAGAAAATATTATGTTAAAAAAGTGGGGCTAGAGTGGTGGTGCTAGAGATAAGGCATCTGCCTTGCAAGTGCTAGTCTAGGATGGACCACGGTTAGATCTCTCAGCATCCCATATGGTCCCCCAAACCAGAAGCAATTTCTGAGCACATAGCCAGGAGTAACTTCTGAGCGTCAAGGGGTGTGGCCCAAAAACAAAAAACAAACAAACAAATAAAAAGTAAGCCAGAAGAAGGATAAATACAGAATATCACTTATATGTCGTATTTAGAATAACTCCACAAAAAACCCACAATGGTCTAAATGGTAGATACTCTGAACACCATAGATGCAAGGGGATAGTGAGGAGAAGGAAACAAATCAAGTGAAAGAAGCACTTACACCTTATATACAACTAATACTCAACAATCAAATAACAGGGTTTAACAGGGTAGAAACTCCAAACTCAGTAATACTCAACATATACTCAGGAGCAGTGCCCAAAATACATAAAAAAGGAACAACACAAACTCTTGACTACACATTATACCACAAAGAAAGCAGCAACAGCAGAAACAGCAGCATAGAGAGAACAGGTAAGTAATCAGCCTTCTACTACAAAGGCCCATTATAATCCCTTAGGGATCTTATACAGGATCACAGGTAAAGTATACCATGGGAAATCACTGACTCCAAAGGAAACATCCCATAACACTATGTTTTAATGCCTTAATCTTACTATACTTAAAATAACCTCTCAGCTTTTCTGTCTACAGGCGTTCTTGGATACAAAGGGTAGACAAACTAAGATGGCAGTTCGGGGCTCAGTTACACGAGATACCATACCCAGCTTGCACTACAAGAATGTCTCAAGAAAATTCTTTAACATAAACTTTATCTCTAGGTTACACCTTCTTTTAGGATTTGAAGCACATGACCAATCAGACCACCGAAGCAGCAACTGTGAGGTACAAACTTATACTACAGGCCCTACTCATCGAAAACATTCAAGCAAACTAGCATTCCGTGCTATTTTCTCCTCTCTTCTCACTACTTTTTTCTTTTTCTTTTCTTTTCTTTTCTTTCCTTTTCTTTTCCTCTTTTCTTTTTTTCTTTTCTCTACTCCCTTTCTTTCTAATGTATTTTCTCTTTTCTTCTTTCCTTCCCCTTCCATATACTTTCCCCTTTCTCCCCTTTGGAAATCCAACTATCCCTTCACCCCTCAATCCCATCCAGACCTCCCACCGTATTAAAACTCTTCACCCTTAGTTCTTAATCCATTAGGCATCAAGACTGACCTCCTACCCCAATGAACCAGTACCCAGCACCAAAGTGAAGGGACATCCAGTCAAACCTACACCTCGTCCCCGGCAAGAAAAGGCAACCAACTCCCCTGCGGACTCATGCTGCACGGCCCTCCTTGCCAAATCCTCCTACCGTGGACTGTTACTTGAAACCGGACTTAGCTCTAAAAGTATCTCCAATGCAAGAACTCTTCCAAGACCTCCCTGCCGCAAATCCTTTGCCAATCTCAAGAAGGTCAGGGGGTGTGATGGAAAGGTGCCTGGGAACCCACACACCACAAGAAAATCCCAAAAGACAATGGGGAAACCTATACTTCCAACATAAGTATAAGACCGGTATTGTGTTTCAGGGAGTGACTACAGAGCATGAAAACCAGCTAAGCTTTGCAAAACCCGGCTCCCTGTGTGTGACACCAGGCGGGGAAAATCCGCGAAAGTACACCGGCCCAGTGAGGCCCAACTGTGAAAAAATATGAGTGTGACCTGTCTATGTCTGTCTACTGTCCTCTTGCGTGAAACTCTTGCGAGTGGGGCAAAAAGAGGCTCCAGCGGAGCACGGCCGCTCCACTTCGCTATGCGGCCGTGCACTCGTTCTAAGGAAAGAACTCCATTGCAACGAGAAGGAAAAATCACACTAAGAACGGCTCTATATCACAGAAGCAAACATTTCTCTCGGCTATCTTCTCTGTTGCAAACTCGGGCCTAAGATTTGACCCAGTGTGAGGCTTCATCCACGGAGGACTCCCCTCCCTTAGAGGCAAGTCAGCCCATCCAGAAAGGGAGGAGCCAGAGGAGTGTGCTGCCTGCATCATATAGACAATGAATACCACCACAACACGTAGTAAAACCCACAATACAAGTGTGACAATGGGGAAACAACGCAGGCCAGCATCAGACATAGAGAATGAAGATGACAATTCTGAGGACCAGATAATGACCAACCAACTAATCAACCTCTCAGATAAGGACTTTAGACTAGCAATATGGAAGATGCTCAACGGACTCCAAGAAACCATGGATCGAGTTGAACAGAACACTAATAAGAACCAAGAAAATATGAAGACAGAAATCACAAAACTCCAAACTGAAATAACATGTCAACTAACAGGACTGAAAAAGTCAGTAAACGAAGTGAATGACAAAATGGATAAGCTCTGGGACAGGGTATCAGAAGCTGAGAATAGACTTGGTGCTGTGGAAGATGAGATACATAACAATTCCATACAGCAGGAGAGATTGGAAAAAAAACTTAAAGCAAATGAGCAGACAATGGAAAAATTAGTCAAAGAATGGGAACAGATGAAAATAGAAGTCTATGATAAGATCAACAGAAACAACTTAAGAATCATTGGAGTCCCAGAGACCCAGGAAGAAAATTTCCAGGAAGAATCAACGGTCAAGAACATCATTAAAGAGAAACTTCCAGAGCTAAAGAATATATGTGATCAAATCCTGCATGCCCGAAGAGTACCAACCAAAAGAGACCCCAGAAAAACCACCCCAAGACACATCCTAGTCACAATGACAAATCCCACAGATAGAGACAGAATTCTGAAAACAGCAAGATCAAAAGGGGAAATCACGTTCAAGCAAGCTTCCCTGAGATTTACAGCAGACCTGTCACCAGAAACACTCAATGCCAGAAAGCAGTGGTGGGATATTGTGACAAGATTGAATTAAATGAATGCTTCACCCAGAATACTATACCCAGCAAAAGTCACTTTCCGGTTTGACGGAAGAATACATGGCTTCACAGACAAAAAAACAGCTCAGAAACTTCACAGACACAAAACCAGTCTTAAGAGAAAAACTGAAAGACCTAATCTAAGACAAGACTACCCAAAAGACACACCAAATTTTGAAATAAAGATGGCGTTAAATCCCAGGACAATTCTTTCTCTCAACGTCAATGGACTAAATGCACCAGTTAAGAGACACAGAGTGGCTAAATGGATCAAAAAACTCAATCCAACCTTCTGCTGCCTACAAGAAACGCACCTGAATAGTCAGAACAAACATAGACTCAAAATAAAAGGCTGGAGAAAAATTATCCAAGCAAACAACACCCATAAAAAAGCTGGAGTGGCCATACTAATATCAGATAATGCAAACTTTATACTCAGGAAGGTTGTAAGGGACAAAGATGGACATTTTATATTAATCAAGGGGTACGTAGAGCAGGAAGAAATAACTCTCCTAAACATCGAATGAGGGGCCAGCAAAATATTTAATACAACTGTTGACAAATCTGAAAAAGAATATCAACAACAACACAATAATTGTGGGGGACCTTAACACGGCTTTGTCAACACTGGATAGGTCAACCAGACTGAAACCCAACAAGAATATACTAGATCTGAGGAGAGAAATGGAAGAAAGAGGCCTAGTGGATATATATAAGACACTCCATCCCCAGAAACCTGGATACACATTCTTCTCCAATGTACATGGGACATACTCCAGGATAGACTACATGCTGGCACATAAAACATACCTCCATAAGATCAAGAGGATAGAAATTTTGCAGACTACCTTCACTGACCACAAGGCTCTGAAATTATTTGTGAACTCCAAAGGGACTCAGAAGAAACACTTTAACACCTGGAAGTTAAACAGCCTCATGCTCAATAACCAGTGGGTCCGAGATGAAATCAAGGAGGAAATCAAAAGGTTCCTGGAAACAAATGACAATAAAGACACAAACTATCAGAACTTATGGGACACAGCAAAAGCAGTACTGAGAGGAAAATTTATAGCTTTGCAAGCACACATCAGGAAGGAAGAAGGAGCTTACCTGAGTAGCTTAATGACACAGCTAATAGAACTAGAAAATGCTCAACAAAAGGACCCAAGAATAGGAAGACAGAAGGAAATAACAAAGCTGAGAGCAGAAATCAACGAAGTGGAAACTCAAAAAACAATCCGAATGATCAACGAAAGCAGAAGTTGGTTTTTTGAAAAAATAAACAAGATTGATAGACCACTGGCAAACCTAACAAAGAAAGAGAGAGAGAAACTTGATAACTCGTATCAGGAATGAAAAAGGAGAGATCACTACTGATATGACAGAGATTCAAAGGGTAATCAGAAACTACTTTGAGAAACTCTACGCCACTAAAAATGAGAACCTGGAAGAAATGGATAAATTCTTGGACTCTTATAATCTTCCACGGTTGAAGGAAGAGGATGTAGCATATCTAAACACCCCCATCACCATTGATGAAATTAAAACAGTAATCAAATGTCTGCCGAAAAACAAAAGCCCAGGTCCAGATGGATTCACTAATGAATTCTATCAAACTTTCCAAGAGGAACTACTGCCAATCTTGGCAAGACTCTTTCATGAAATTGAACAAACAGAAACACTTCCAAATAGCTTTTATGAAGCCAACATCACCTTGATACCTAAACCAGACAGAGATGCTACCAAAAAAGAAAATTACAGACCAATATCACTGATGAATGCAGATGCAAAGATCCTCAACAAAATCCTGGCAAATAGGATTCAATGCCTCGTTAAAAAGATCATCCACTACAATCAAGTAGGTTTCATCCCAGGAATGTAAGGCTGGTTTACCATCCGTAAATCTATCAACATAATACACAACATCAATAACAAGAAAAATAAAAACCACAAGATCATATCAATAGATGCAGAGAAAGCATTTGATAAGGTCCAACACCCATTCTTGATCAAAACTCTCAGCAAGATGGGAATGGAGGGAACCTTTCTCAATATAGTGAAGGCCATTTACCACAAGCCAGTGGCAAATATTATCCTCAATGGAGAAAAACTGAAAGCCTTCCCTCTAAATTCTGGCACAAGACAAGGCTGTCCTCTCTCACCACTCCTATTCAACATAACACTGGAACTACTTGCTATAGCGATTAGGCAAGAAAAGGATATCAAGGGAATCCAGATAGGAAAGGAAGAAGTCAAGCTCTCACTGTTTGCAGATGACATGATACTCTACTTAGAAAACCCTAAAGACTCTATCAAAAAGCTTCTAGAAACAATAGACTCATATAGCAAGGTGGCAGGCTACAAAATTAACACACAAAAATCAATGGCCTTTCTATACACCAATAGTAATAAGGATGAAATGGACATTAAGAAAAAAACCCCGGGGCCGGAGAGATAGCATGGAGGTAAAGCGTTTGCCTTTCATGCAGGAGGTCATCGGTTCGAATCCCGGCGTCCCATATGGTCCCCCATGCCTTCCAGGAGCAATTTCTGAGCCTGGAGCCAGGAATAACCCCTGAGCACTGCCGGGTGTGACCCAAAAACAAAAAAAAAAAAAAAAAAAGACCAAAAAAAAAAAAAAAAAAAGAAAACAACCCCATTCACAATAGTGCCACACAAACTCAAATATCTTGGAATCAACTTGACTAAATATGTGAAGGACCTATACAAAGAAAACTATAAAACTCTGCTCCAAGAAATAAGAGAGGACACATGGAAATGGAAACGCATACCCTGCTCATGGATTGGCAGGATTAACATCATCAAAATGGCAATACTCCCCAAGGCATTATACAGATTTAATGCCATCCCTCTAAAGATACCCATGACATTCTTCAAAGAAGTGGATCAGACACTTTTGAAATTCATTTGGAACAATAAACACCCTCGAATAGCTAAAGCAATCATTGGGAAAAAGAATATGGGAGGAATTACTTTCCCCAACTTTAAACTGTACTACAAAGCAACAGTTATCGAAACAGCATGGTATTGGAATAAGGATAGGTCCTCAGATCAGTGGAATAGGCTTGAATACTCAGAAAATGTTCCCCAGACATACAACCACCTAATTTTTGATAAAGGAGCAGAAAATCCTAAATGGAGCAGGGAAAGCCTCTTCAACAAGTGGTGTTGGCACAATTGGATAGCCACTTGCAAAAAATTGAACTTAGACCCCCAGCTAACATCATGTACGAAGTTAAAATCCAAATGGATCAAAGACCTCGATATCAGCCCCCAAACCATAAGATATATAGAACAGCACATAGGCAAAACACTCCAGGACATTACAGGCATCTTCAAGGAGGAAACTGCACTCTCCAAGCAAGTGAAAGCAGAGATTAACAGATGGGAATATATTAAGCTGAGAAGCTTCTGCACCTCAAAGGAAATAGTGCCCAGGATACAAGAGCCACCCACTGAGTGGGAGAAACTATTCACCCAATCAATACCCATCAGATAAGGGGCTAATCTCCAAAATATACAAGGCACTGACAGAACTTTACAAGAAAAAAACATCTAACCCCATCAAAAAATGGGGAGAAGAAATGAACAGACACTTTGACAAAGAAGAAATACACATGGCCAAAAGACACATGAAAAAATGTTCCACATCACTAATCATCAGGGAGATGCAAATCAAAACAACGATGAGATACCACCTCACACCCCAGAGAATGGCACACATCACAAAGAATGAGAATAAACAGTGTTGGCGGGGATGTGGAGAGAAAGGAACTCTTATCCACTGCTGGTGGGAATGCCGTCTAGTTCAACCTTTATGGAAAGCGATATGGAGATTCCTCCAAAAACTGGAAATCGAGCTCCCATACGATCCAGCTATACCACTCCTAGGAATATACCCTAGGAACACAAAAATACAATACAAAAACCCCTTCCTTACACCTATATTCATTGCAGCACTATTTACCATAGCAAGACTCTGGAAACAACCAAGATGCCCTTCAACAGACAAATGGCTAAAGAAACTGTGGTACATATACACAATGGAATATTATGCAGCTGTCAGGAGAGATGAAGTCATGAAATTTTCCTATACATGGATGTACACGGAATCTATTATGCTGAGTGAAATAAGTCAGAGAGAGAGAGAGAAAAACGCAGAATGGTCTCACTCATCTATGGGTTTTAAGAAAAATGAAAGACACCCTTGTAATAATAATTTTCAGACACAAAAGAGAAAAGAGCTGGAAGTTCCAGCTCACCTCAGGAATCTCACCACAAAGAGTGATGAGTTTAGTTAGGGAAATAACTACATTTTGAACTGTCCTAATAACAAGAATGTATGAGGAAAATGGAGAGCCTGTCTAGAGTACAGGCGGGTGTCGGGTGGGGCAAAGGGAGACTTGGGACATTGGTGATGGGAATGTTGCACTGGTGATGGGTGGTGCTCTTTACATGACTGAAACCCAAACACAATCATATATGTAATTAAGGTGTTTAAATAAATTTAAAAAAAAAACTCAATTACAAAAAATAGAAAAAGAGGTTTACCACCAAAAAAAAAAAAAAATAAGACCGGTATTGCACCACCTCTTTACCTGCTTTTCCCCAAAAGTAAGGTAGTCTCATGCATCACTTTGTTCCTTTAATTATTTAGTTAATTCATTTTTTTTTTTTTTTTTTTTTTTTTTTTTTTTTTTTTTGGTTTTTGGGCCACACCCGGTGACGCTCAGGGGTTACTCCTGGCTATATGCGCTCAGAAGTCGCTCCTGGCTTGGGGGACCATATGGGACGCCGGGGGATCGAACCGCGGTCCGTCTCCTAGGCTAGCGCAGGTAAGGCAGGCACCTTACCTCCAGCGCCACCGCCCGGCCCCGTTAATTCATTTTTTTAAATATTTGTTCTACATATATATATGTGAGCACATATACTTTTATTCCTATTTTTATTTTTTGGATGTGTGACCTGTTTCTGTTTTCTTCTCTGTCCACCCCCAAATGCACCGACAATATAAAGTAGCACCATTTCTCCCTGCAAAGGCACACTAAAAAATGGGGAAATCTTACATATAAAAAAGAGCTCTTATCTACTAGGAATAAAACTCATACTTGTTTACAATACAGGGATATCTCCTACCTTGAAAATATGTCACGCAGACCCATTTAGACCTCAGGTGATTAGACACCATCCGTCCAGCCTTGAACCCTGGATCCCAGACATAGAATCGACACAGTTCTTCACAACAGCTACAGGAAACAAATCCCATCCGGGACATCCTTAATACCGCTGGACTACCAACAAGTGCCAGCTCTAATATGATATCCTGACAACAAGGAAAATGGGAACAACTTGACCTATGAACAGGTTATCCTGCCTCACCAGCTAGTGATAAGACAAAATCAGAAGACTTGTCACCCTTTGGTCAGCCAAAAGCCAAGATCGCGATTTACAGATGACTGGCTGCTAGAACCATGACCGGACTGAATATATCTTGAGACCAATAAAAAAGCCCTAGTCTAGGGTTTGAACTACAACCCACACAACAACCATAATCTCCAGTTCCAAAGGTCTGGCAGAGACAATTACAACAGAATGGGGTTTCTGGAAACACAATGAAAGACGCTATCCTAGGTTCCATCCTAGGATCAGTGCAAAGACCAAGACCACCAACAACAAAAGCTGGATTAAAATGACAATGAGGAAACAGAACTTCTAGAACCACAAAGAAAGACTTCATCATAAGTCCCACTCCTGGACCTGTGCAGATACTGAGATCTCTAGATACAGAGGTCTTATTTCATCACCCAGGATGGAGCAGAAGTCTTCCAAACACCACGAAAGCATCACCTAGAGAGTAAATGAACCTGAATGGAGTCTATTGTTAATCCCGTTACAATATACTCCAAGGGTGGAGAAACCCCATATCTCTTAGGCCAAGTGAATTCCTTTTCGAATGACCCCAATATTTACTGTGCCAGTGCAGGAGGGAAAATAAAAAGGCAAAAAGAACAAAACATTTTTTATTTATATATATATATATATACATATATATATTTGGTTTTTGGGCCACACCTGACGGTGCTCAGGGGTTACTCCTGGCTGTCTGCTCAGAAATAGCTCCTGGCAGGCATGGGGGACCATATGGGACACCGGGATTCGAACCAACCACCTTTGGTCCTGGATCGGCTGCTTGCAAGGCAAACGCTGCTGTACTATCTCTCCAGGCCCAATATAGGCCTTTTTAATAAATAAATCTTAAATATGAAAGTTCATTTTTAAAGTTTCATTCTAAGCATGGAATAAAATCACACTTGTGTCAGAGGATCACGATGTAAATTAATTGTGAGAAGTTTTTTGTTTTGTTTTTTTTTTGGTTTTTCGGGCCACACCCGTTTGATGCTTAGGGGTTACTCCTGGCTAAGTGCTCAGAAACTGCCCCTGGCTTTGGGGGACCATAGGGGATGCCAGGGAAATAGAACGGCGGTCCTTCCTTGGCTAGTGCTTGCAAGGCAGACACCTTACCTCTAAGGCCACTCACCGGCCCCAATTGTGAGAAGTTTTAAAAATAGATTTAAAAATGCATGGAGCTACTCTTTAGAATCAGACACTTTAAATACTTCACTTTAATTTTACTGCAGGTACATTGGATCTATCTAACTTGATTCACCAAATCCCTTTAAATAAAGAGTGACATTAAGTACATAAAGTCACAGAAAAAAGAGAACAGGTTGGAAAACTATAATAAAATTTCAGGAACTGGAAAACAACTGAATAATTACTGAACAGTTTGGCAGACCTAAAAAAAAAAAAAAAAAAAAAAAGTTGTAGGACCAGCAGTAGAGAAAGCAGAGAAGAAATTAGAATTACACTACCACTGACAGAACTTTACAAGAAAAAAACATCTAATCCCATCAAAAAATGGGGAGAAGAAATGAACAGACACTTTGACAAAGAAGAAATACACATGGCCAAAAGACACATGAAAAAGTGCTCCACATCACTAATCATCAGGGAGATGCAAATCAAAACAACGATGAGATACCACCTCACACCCCAGAGAATGGCACACATCACAAAGAATGAGAATAAACAGTGTTGGCGGGGATGTGGAGAGAAAGGAACTCTTATCCACTGCTGGTGGGAATGCCGTCTAGTTCAACCTTTATGGAAAGCGATATGGAGATTCCTCCAAAAACTGGAAATCGAGCTTCCATATGATCCAGCTATACCACTCCTAGGAATATACCCTAGGAACACAAAAATACAATACAAAAACCCCTTCCTTACACCTATATTCATTGCAGCACTATTTACCATAGCAAGACTCTGGAAACAACCAAGATGCCCTTCAACAGACGAATGGCTAAAGAAACTGTGGTATATATACACAATGGAATACTATGCAGCTGTCAGGAGAGATGAAGTCATGAAATTTTCCTATACATGGATGTACACGGAATCTATTATGCTGAGTGAAATAAGTCAGAGAGAGAGAGAGAGAGAAATGCAGAATGGTCTCACTCATCTGTGGGTTTTTTTTTTTGTTTTGTTTTTCGGGCCACACCCATTAGATGCTCAGGGGTTACTCCTGGCTACGCGCTCAGAAATTGCCCCTGGCTTGGGGAGACCATATGGGACGCCGGGGGATCGAACCGTGGTCCTTTCCTTGGCTAGCACTTGCAAGGCAGACACCTTACCTCTAGCGCCACCTCACCGGCCCCTCATCTATGGGTTTTAAGAAAAATGAAAGACACCCTTGTAATTATAATTTTCAGACACAAAAGAGAAAAGAGCTGGAAGTTCCAGCTCACCACAGGAAGCTCATCACAAAGAGTGATGAGTTTAGTTAGAGAAATAACTACATTTTGAACTGTCCTAATAATGAGAATGGATGAGGGAAATGGAGAGTCTGTTTAGAGTACAGCCGGGGGTCGGGTGGGGAGGAGGGAGACTTGGGACATTGGTGATGGGAATGTTGCACTGGTGATGGGTGGTGTTCTTTACATGACTGAAACCCAAACACAATCATGTATGTAATCAAGGTGTTTAAATAAAAAAATTTTTTCTGAATAAAAATTAAAAAAAAAAAAGAATTACACTACAAAGTCCCAAAGAGTTCAGATTCTTGCCCAGCCTCATTCACTCTTTCTTTTTTATCCTTTTAAGCAGTGTACTTTCAATATTGTTAAAAGAGGTATCATGCATATTATTTTCCCTCCTTTCAGCACGCAGTCCTTATCCAGAGTGATCACTTCCAACTTTACTTACTCGAAGATATCCAGATCAGACAAAATTGTAAGGTCAACTTGTAAGACTCTCTCATTCCTCCATGCATGTGTACTTGCTACTCTCCCTCTCCTAAATATCTTCCTGAATTCAGGGGGAGGCATGTTAATACAAATACCCCTCATAGTTCTATTCATGTTTCCTTGTACTACACAGTATGCAACTTCTTTATCGGAATTATCTCACTACATCCCTAGTAGTTGCTTCTGTGCTGTCTACCACAGAATACAAGGGCATGAAGTACTCTCAGCAAGATTCATTCTGGGTTCATAATCTCTGATTATCCTACACTGAACACAGGAACTTCCCAGAGTAAACTACAATTTCGATTGCTTGGGGCAACATCCAGCTGTGATCAGGGCTTACTCTGGCTTTGTGCTCAGGGATCAGTCCTAGCAGTATGTGTGAAACCAAAGAAGGTGCAAATCAAACTTGGAGTGTATATTTTGTAAGGCAAATGCTTTAAACTTGTACCTCTCCGGAATTTTTTTTGATTTTTTGAGGGTGTCAGACCTGGTGGTACTCAGTGGCCACACTGGAATCAGTGCTCAGGAGTAATACCTGGCTGCATGCTCAGGAACATACTTAGTGGTGCTGGGGAAAACTGCAGTCAGTGCCAGGATTTGAACCAGGGGCACAACTGTAGCTGCAGGCTGAACAATCACCATGCTAGCAAGGATATGCCTCTCTGACCTTGACAATAATTAATGAACAAATTTATCTTATTATGTAACATTTAATAGTACACATATTTGTACTATTTAAAGTCATTATTCAGAAAACTTACTGGCAACTTAACTCTCATACATTTTTTCCTCACTGTAAAAAAAAACTTCCTGTCATAATTCCATTCCTATCTTTAAACTGAAAAATGAGACTTTATGACTACAAAATTTTACGTACATTTCATATCTGTATTACTACATATGTTCAAACAGATGACCTTGTCATCTGTTGTATCTATTTCAGCAGCGAAGATATATTCACTAATTATCATAGCATTACATATAGATGAATCTGACTAGCAGAGAGCAATTAGATAATTTCAATTTAATAATTAAATATATTAGTTTCCTTTCAATGATTTTCTTTTAAACTGCAGATTTTGATCTTGTCCTCTTTCAAGTGAGAAAAATTATAACTTGTATTAGAAAGGAATTAGACTGAAATGTTTACATATAATCTCCATTTCCAACCTCTCACTAAAACTCCACACACCTGAAACTGATTTCTTTTCTGCAAGCTGGCATTCCAAAAGGTGTATTTCTAAAATAGAATATTAATTCCCCCAGATGCTGATCTCCTGGTCTTCCTCACCTCAGTAAACATTAATCCAGTTCTTCAGACCATAAAAAAAAAAAATCACAAAACATGCTTAGCTTCCATTTTCCTCATGCTCTGTAGTCAATCTATCTGCAAAGTCAACATCTAGCATGGATTTATTAAACAGGTGGCCCAATTGGTAGTGGAAAGGTCACACTTGTGATGTGACCGGTGCTGGAACATTGAATTCCTTACACAACTGTGTTTTGAACAACTCTGTAAACCACAGCATTTAAATGAAGAAAAAAAAGTGGTTCAAGAAGAACATTCATTCCGTAACACTGAGATGAAGATGGATTTTATCTCTTCAACCTTTCTCAACCCTATTTGAATTAATTTTATCTGTAGTTAAATGAATGTCACATCCTAAAAAACAACCATGTATTTCTTTGTCTTTGATTTGAACACCAGATAGTCTCTGCTAAGTAAATTCAAATATTTTAACTGTTACATATTAGTTGAATCATCAGTAGGAAATTTTATTTATGTTTAATAAAGTGAATATAACCTACAAAATTTAAAAATTTACTAGTAATAGAAGTCAGATGCATAAATAGAAAAATAAAGATCAGTGAATCTCTGATATTACACAGTAGGACACCAAAGAGACTTTCAAAAATGTAAGGATGGGGGGCCAGCAATAGCATAGTAGATAGAGCATTTGCCTTGCACACAGCCAACCCAGGTTTGATCCCCAGTATCCCATACGGTCCCATGAGCCTGCCAGGAGTGATTTCTGAGTGCAAAGCCAGGAATAACCCCTGAGTGCCTCCAGGTGTGGCCCAAAAATCAAATATTAAAAAAAGTAGGAGATGGCTCGGAGAGATAGCACAGCGGCGTTTGCCTTGCAAGCAGCCGATCCAGGACCAAAGGTGGTTGGTTCAAATCCCAGTGTCCCATATGGTCCCCCGTGCCTGCCAGGAGCTATTTCTGAGCAGACAGCCAGGAATAAGCCCTGAGCACCGCCGGGTATGGCCCAAAAACCAAAAAAAAAAAAAAAAAAAGTAGGAGCCAGAGTGATAGCACAGCATTAGGGTGTTTGCCTGGCACATGGCTGATCGAGGATGAACTCAGTTCAATTCCCAAGCCAGGAGAGATTTCTGAGCGCATCACCAGGAGTAAGCCCTGAGCATCACCGGTGTGACCCCAAAACAACAACAACCAAAAAAAATTAAAGATGGAAACCATGCCGATGACCCATAACTCCCACCAAGTCTGCCCATGGGCTAACACCTTTGGAAACTATGGTGTTTAAATTTAAAAAATTATAATAAAAATTTAGAGTATCAATAAATATTTTAATATAAAAAAGACTTTACAAGTATGTGTTATGAGGATTAGGGGGTGGTGAGAGAACAAATTCAGGTGAACTAAATTTTCTCATGTCATAGAGAAAAAGCAAAACCTATTTTAATGAATACATTTACCCAAAATGTTTCACATATTAGAATTAACTTTCAGAAATGTCAAAAAATAGTTACTTTAAATAAGTGAGAATAAATAAAAGTATATCAAACTTTACTTCAGCCAGTATCTTTGCTAAACTTTGAATTTTTATTATGATATTGTGGTATAGATTGCTGTTATCATAACTAAGAAATAAAAAATCAATATATTAATAAAAACAAATAATTACATACAATTTCATTTTATTTCAGAATTCTCATGCACAATTCATTTGAGTATAATTTTATAAGGAGACACCAATTTTGTTTCACTGTTGGTCAGTAACATAAATGATATTCATGTACTGTTTTATTTTTAATCTACTATATAAGTACCAAGACTAGATAATTGCTGCTTGGTACAGATATGTTGATGTCAGGGAATGTATTTAATAAAACAATTCTATAAAAAGGCTCCTTCACTCTTAGAACAACAAAAAACAGTGATTCACTGTAATTTATCTCCTCTAAATGCAGCAGGCCTATACACCCCTCCCAAAGGAGCCACTGCAGTTTTGAACACAGTAAATACTTACATTATCCTAATGCTAACTCTTGCCCTACTTCTATGCTTATAAACACAGTGCTATTTTTACCTTGAATAATGCATGGCTTGGTGGGATGCGATTTTAAAATAGAAGTCTCCCGTGTGCTTCATCTCATTGGTGTGCCCACTGGCTTCAATCCAGTGTCCTATTGGGAGACAATAAACACCATCCACCAAGTTGTTTTCATCATAAGAACAGCAACGGTCATGGTGAGGTCCAGAGCCTAGAACAAAAATAAAACCCAAAGAAAAAAAGTGACAAACTGCAATTAAACCAATGCATTTTAAAAAAAAAGAAAAAGAAACAAAAAGCAGCTGAAACAAAATAATACTAAGATGAAAAAGTAGATGGGAAACAGTAGAATTTGTAATTGATTTTTAGAACAATTCTTACTGATTAAGAAAAACAGTACAATTTTAGAGAAAACTATTCATGAATGTCATCAAACTGGGATCCTACAAGTATGAGAACATTCAAAAGCTAATTAACTTTAGAATTTCCACCAAGAAATTCTTCAATGTAGTCCTTTACAACACAGGTATAAAAAGCTTGAAAAATCACTGGTTTACTAGGACAGTAACAACCACCATGGGTCAATATGCAGAAGGGCTGGAACCAAGCATAAAAACACTGAAAAACATTATCTAGTGTCATAAGAAGATGCTGTGAAATGTTTTACAAGTTGATATGGGCTACTAATATTTGTAGCTGCCAATATCTCTATATCATGTACTTTTCTTTCTGGCTACAACTAGTATCAGTACTAAAGTTGTTAAGCACTAGCATTAAAAATAAATTCAGGATGCACTCTGGGAACAATGGTGCAAGGGAGGTCAACACTGGTGGTGAGAATGGCCCTGATTCACTCACTGTAAATCTGAAATTCAACTATGAAGGACTTTGTAAATCACAATGGTTTCAATAAAATAAAATTTAAAAATTAAAATTAAAATAAATGCTTACAAAGAAATATATTAACAATAAAAACACGTGATCATATCTGTCTGCTCTGCCCATAAATCAGTGGCTAGTATTGTTTTAAAACTGGAAAATCTAAGCATAACAGAAATAATAGTTTGCCCAGTCATGGGACCTAGAAGTACTGATTCATTAGTGAACTGTATCTCTTCCCCAGCTTCTTACACAATTAAAACTTGACAACTTCCCAAGAACTAAGACCTGAAACCCTTTTTCCAGGCAATGAAGCAGAAGAGGCAAAGACAGAAGGGATCACTGAAAATAAAAGTTGCTTACTTCACTATGCAAATGTGATAAAACTGAAACTCCCTTTCATGGTTAATGTGAAAACTTGTCTGATTAAGCCTCTACGGAAAAAAATATAGCTATTTTTCAAAAAAGTAAGAATAGAACTTCCATATGATCCAGTAATTCAACTTTTTGGCATCTTTGCCCCCTCCCCAAACACAAATATCACTTGAAATAGATAAATGCACACCTGGAAAGGATGTCAAAATGCCAAATTATCCCAGGTAGACAGATCTTAGTTAAAAAAAAAAAAAAAAAAAAAAAAAACAAGGGGCTGGAGAGATAGCATGAAGGTAGGGCATTTGCTTTGCATGCAGGATGGTGGTTCAAATCCTGGCATCCCATATGGTCCCCTGAAACTGCCAGGAGTGGCTGCCTACAATACCAGTAAACACTATTTCAATAGAAATCATCCTTAAATTATTTTATTTAGGTCTTCTTATGAGAGGACTCATTTAAAAACCACTTCCTGCATTCAACAACCTAATCTCCAAATACAAGCATATAATCATTAATAGAGAATAAAAGGAAAAATAGAAACGTCACATCTGTTATATTTGTTATATAAATCTGACTCACTTCTTTCTGGCCTTATAATATTTTTTAAAAGTTGTTTGAAATAAAACTTTAAAATGAAGTCCCAAAATAATTGATAATTCTTTTTAGTATAAATTCTTTTCTCAGACAAAAGATATAGATAAAACGTAACAAGTTCCAGTTCATTTTTTTATTCTCTTGCTGAATTATTACTGATCTTCCCAAACTAGATTTCTTTTTTTTTCCTCAATGTCTACAAGGGCCTACACCAACTTCGCTACCACTCCATTTATTGAATACAGGAAAACCCACTTATTAGCAATCCAAGTTCTAGGAATTTACCCAGCAGAAATATTAACAAAAATATAGGTTTCACTGACTTTACAAATGAGTCATTTTGACTTAGTGGTGACAAGAATGACAAAGTAATTTTGCAGTAGGACAATGAACAGGCAGATGTGAATAGGTATTTACCTAAGAACAATTGTCAGCTATTCACAAGCAGACTCAAATGCATACCACTCACAAAGGTGACTTCCTGAAGTTCTTTGAGGCAAGTTAAAAATAAAGTGTATAGCTTCTGTATCCAAAACCTTTCCTGAGTGGGCAAAGAAGGGCCCAGCAAAATCACTCTCCTAGAGGTGCCCAGGCCAAAAAGCCAAGAAAGACTGAGTGAGTGAAAACTGGCTATCAGTGGTGCCCTGGCAGAAAGGCAGAGCCTTTGTCTGTGAAGTCAGGAAGGAGGAATCTGCCCCTGCTGTGAGATAACCAATTGGGAGAGACTGAAGGGGGTGTTACCTGTGCATGGTTCTCTATTCTACTGTATCCTGAAAATCTCCTGAGTGGGACAAGAAGGATCCAGCAAAATCACTCTCCTAGAGATTCCAGAAGAGCACGGCCACTCAGCTTCGCTTCGGGGCTCATGCTCTTTCTAATGAATGAACCCCACCATAACACGCAGAAAAAAATCACACTACATGCGTGACAATGGGGAAACCTCGCAGGCAAACACCATGCACAGAATATGAAGATGACAGCTCTGACATCCCAAAAAATACCAGCCATATGGTTAATCTCTCAGATAAGGAGTTTAGAATAGAAATATGGAGGATCCTCATGGAAATCAAAGAAAACATAGCTCTAGCTGAACAGAACACAAAGACAGAAATCAAAAAACTCCAAACTGAAAAAACATATCTGAAAAACACAGTAGCTGAACTGAAAAACTCAATGGAAAGCCTCTCCAGCAGGGTACAACAGCTGAGGACAATCAGTGAACTGAAAGATCAAATGCAGAACAACTCTATACAGCAGAAGAGATTGGAAAAAAACCTTAAAGCAAACAATCATAAAATGAAAAAGTACTCAAAGAATGTGAACAGATGAAAATAGAAGTCTTTCATAAACTCAACAGAAACATCCTAATAATCACTGGGTCCCAGAGGCCCAGGAGGGGGATCCACAGGAAGAATCAAAAGTCAAAGACATCATCACAGAGAAACTCCCAGAGCTAAAGACTGTATGCAATCAAATCCTGCATGCCCAAAGAGTACCAGCTAAAGGGGACCCAAAGAAAAACACCCCAAAACACATCCTTGTCACAATGACGAATCTCACAGATAGAGATAGAATACTGAAAGCAGCAAGATCAAAAAGGGAAATTCCATTCAAAGGAGCATCCATAAGACTTACAGCAGACATATCACAAGAAACTCTCAAGGCCAGAAGACAATGGTGGGATATTGTGACAAGACTGAATGAAATGGAGGCTTCACCTAGAATACTGTACCCAGTCCAACTCACGTTCAAGTTTGAAAGATAAGCAACAGCTCAGAAACTTACAGATGCAAAACCAGCCTTAAAGGAAAAACTGAAAAGTCTACTTTAAGACAAGACAGACCAACAGACACACCAAACTTATACACAAAGATGACATTAAATCCCATGACAATCATCTCCCTCGATGTCAGTGGATTAAATGCACCAGTTAAGAGACACAGAGTGGCTAAATGGATCAAAAGATGAATCTAATCTTCTGCTGTCTACAAGAAACACATCTAATAGTCAGAACAGCATAGACTCAAAATCAAAGGCTGGAGGAAAATCTTCCAAGCAACAACACCCTAAAAAGCTGGAGTGGGGGCCAGAGAGATAGCATGGAGGCAAGGCATTTGCCTTCCATGCAGAAGGTCGGTGGTTCGAATCCCGGCATCCCATATGGTCCGCCGAGCCTGCCAGGAGCGATTTCTGAGCACAGAGCCAGGAGTAACCCCTGAGCAGAGACGGGTGTGACCCAAAACCAAACAAACAAACAAACGAACAAAAAAAAAAAGCTGGAGTGGTCATATTAATATCAGGCGACACAAACTTTAGACTCAGAAAAGTTGTAAGGGACAAAGATGGACAGTTCGTGCTAATCAAGAATATGTGCAACAGGAAGAAATCACAATACTAAACATATACGTACCCAATGAGAGACCAGAAAAATATCTAATACAATTATTGATAAATTTAAAAGAGGACATCAATAATAACACAATAATTGTGGGAGACCTCACCATGGCCTTGTCAACACTTGACAGGTCAACCAGACTGAAAGCCAACAAAAATATACTAGCCCTGACAAGAGAAATAGAATAAAGAGGCCTAGTAGATATATATATATATATATTTATATATATATATATATATATATATATATATATATATAAGACACTGCATCCACAGAAACTTAGATACACATTCTTCTCCAATGTGCATGGGTCATTCTCCAGGATAGACCACATGCTGCTACATAAAACATACCCCCATAGAATCAAGAGGATGGAAATTTTCAGGCTATCTTTGCTGACCACAAGGCTCTGAAATTAGATCTGAACTACAAAGGGACACAGAAGAATAACGTTAACAACTGGAAATTAAACAGCCTGCTACTGAACAATCTGGGGGTCCGAGATGAAATAAAAAAGAAAATCAAAACTTTCCTGGAAACAAATGGCAATGAAGACACAAACTATCAGAACCTATGGGACATAGCAAAAGCAGTACTGAGAGGAAAATTTAAGCTTTGCAAGCACACATCAGGAGGAAGAAGGGGCATACCTCAATAGCCTAATGATGCAGCTCATAAAATTAGAAAATGATCAACAAAAGAAGACAGAAGGAAGTAACAAAACTAAGAGCAGAAATCAATGAAGAGAAAACCCAAAAAACAATCCAAAAGATCAACGAAAGAAGTTGGTTCTTTGAAAAAATAAACAAGATTGATAGACCATTGGCAAAATTCACAAAGAGAGAGAGAGAGAGAGAGAGAGAGAGAGAGAGACTTGTTATTAGAAATAAAAAGGGGGAGATCACTACAGATATTGCAGAGATTCAAAGGGCAATCAGAGACTATTTTGAGAAACTCTATGTCACCAAATATAAGAACCTGAAAGAAATATACAAATTCTTGGACTCATAACCTTCCATGGTTGAATAAGGAAGATGTAGCATATCTAGACACCCCAATAATCATTGAGGAAATTAAAATGGTAATCAAATGCCTGCCCAAAAACAAAAGCCCAGGCCCGGATGGTTCACTAATGAATTCTTTCAAATCTTGTGAGAGGAATTATTACCAATCCTGGCCAGGCTCTTTCAAATAGCTCTTATGAAGCCAACATCACCTTGATAACAAAACAAGACAGAGATGATGCCAAAAAAAGAAAATTACAGAACAATTTCCCTGATGAGCACAGATAAAAAGATCCTCAACAAAATTCTGGCAAATAAAATCCAATGCCTCGATAAGACAAAATCAGAAGACTGGTCACCCTTTGATCTGTGCAAAAGCCAAGATTTCTATCTACAGATGAGACTGGCTATTACAACCATGACTGGGCAGTACATATCCTGGGACCAATAAAAAAAAAAAGCTCTAGTTTAGATTTCAGTCTACAATCTGTAACACAACCAAGATCTCTAATTCCAGAGGTCTGTAGTGCTCACTGGATATTTTATTTGATATTTCATTTTGTATTGTTGTGGTGTTTCAATTCCTTTTTCCCTTTCCTCTCTCAAACTGAGGTTGAGAGCTTCTAAAGGACTCCACCTATTTTCTGCTTATTTAATTTTTACCCCATTTTATTGCTTTTCTTTTCAATCAAAACCACATAACTTGAACTATCTAGTTCCACCTCTCAAATAGAGGGGGAAATAATGGAGGGGACTAGGACCAAACAGTGGCATGATCACTAAGTAGTAAGCTAGACACAGAGGGAACAACTCATTCTAGCAGCCCAGGGGGGTGAAGGTAGGGGATATGGGATGCAAGATGGGAACAGGGGTGGAGGGAGGACAAATTTGGTGATGGAAATTCCCCTGATGCAATGTTAATATGCACCTAAAATATTACTGATACTTAAGTAAAGTTATTAAGCCACTATGATCAAAATAAAAATCATATATTAAAAAAAAAAGAAAAAATTCCAATGCCTCATCAAGATCATTCACTACAATCAAGTAGGTTTCATCCAAGGAATGCAAGGATCGTATAACATCCGTAAATCTATCAACATAATACACAACATCAACAAGAAAAATAAAAATCACATGATCATATCAATAGATGCAGAGAAAGCATTTGATAAGGTCCAACACCCATTCTTGATTAAAAAAAACTCTCAGCAAGATGGGAATGAAAGGAACCTTTCTCAATATAGTTAAAGCCATCTACCACAAGCCAATGGCAAATATTATCCTCAATGAAGAAAAACTAAAAGCCTTTCCTCTAAATTCTGGTCCAAGACAAGGCTGCCCTCTTTCACCATTCCTATTCAACATAGTACTGAAAGTACTTGATAGCGATTAGGCAAGAAAAAGATATTAAGGAAATCCAAATAGGAAAAGAAGAAGTCAATCTCTCACTGTTTGCAGATGACATGATACTCTACTTAGAAAACCCTAAAGACTCTACCAAAAAGCTTCTAGAAACAATAGATTCATATAGCAATGTGGCAAGCTACAAGATTAACACACAAAAATCAATGGCCTTTTTATACACCAGTAATAATAGGGAAGAAATAGACATTAAGAAAACAACTCCATTCACAGTGTCACACAAACTCAAATACCTTGGAGTCAACTTGACTAAAGACATGAAGGACCTATACAAAGAAGACTATAAAACCCTGCTCCAGGAAATAAGAGTGGACATGTGGAAATAGAAACACATACCCTGCTCATGGATTGGCAGGATTAACATCATTAAAATGGCAATACTCCCCAAAGCATTGTACAGATTTCATGCAATCCCTCTAAGATAGCCATGACATTCTTCAAAGAAATGGATCAAACTCTTCTGAAATTCATTTGGAACAATAAACACCCTCAAATAGCTAAAGCAATCCTTGGGTAAAGTAATATGGGAAGCATTACTTTCCCCAACTTTAAACTGTATTACAAAGCAACAGTTATAAAAACAGCATGGTATTGGGATAAAGACAGACCCTCAGATCAGTGTAATAGACGTGAGTACTCAGAGAATGTTCCCCAGATATACAATCACCTAATTTTTGATAAAGGAGTTATAAATCCTAAGTGAAGCAGGGAAAGCCTCTTCAACAAGTGGTGTTGTCACAACTGGCTAGCCACTTGCAAAAAAGTGAACTTAGAACCCCAGCTAAGATCATTTACAAAAGTCAAATCCAAATGGATTCAAGCAGGGGTCTCAAACTCAATTTACCTTGGGGCCGCAGGAGGCAAAGTCAAGGTGAGGCAGGGCCGCATAAGGGATTTCGCTTACCAAATATTCGCAATAAAAAATCGCATTAGTAAGGGAAAAAATCGCAAAAAATCACATTAAACATTTGCATACCCCAAACGGAACTGCTCGGGGTATGCGAATGTTTAATGCGATTTTTTCCTTACTAATGCAATTTTTATTGCAATTGTTCGGTAAGCGAATAATCGCAAATACTGCAATATTTGAAGGCCAGCTGCAGGCCACAAAATGTTGTATGGAGGGTCGCAAACGGTCTGCGGGCCGCGAGTTTGAGACCCCTGGATTAAATACTTTGATATCACACCTGAAACCATAAGGTATATAGAACAACATGTAGGTAAAACACTCCATGACATTGAGACTAAATACATCTTCAAGGAGAAAACTGCACTCTCCAAACAAGTGAAAGTAGAAATAAACAGATGGGACTATATTAAGCTGAGAAGCTTCTGCACCTCAAAGGAAACAGTGCCCAGGATACAAGAGTCACCCAATGAGTGGGAGAAACTATTCAGATAAGAGACTAATATCCAAAATATACAAGGCACTGACAGAACTTTACAAGAAAAACATCTAATCCCATCAAAAAATGGGGAGAAGAAATGGACAGACACTTTGACAAAAAAAGAAATACAAATGTCCAAACGGCAAATGAAAAAATGCTCCACATCAGGGAGATGCAAATCAAAACAACTACGAGGTACCACCTCACACCACAGAGATTGGTGCACATCACAAAGAATGAGAACAAGCAGTGCTGGCGAGGTGTGGAGAGAAAGGAACTCTTATTCCCTGCTGGTGGGAATGCCGTCTAGTCTAACCTTTATGGACAGTGATATGGAGATTCCTCCGAAATCTGGAAATTGAGCTCCCATTCAATCCAGCTATACCACTCCTAGGAATATACCCTTGGAACACTAAAATACAATACAAAAATCCCTTACATCTATATTCATTGCAGCGCTATTTACAATAGCCAGATTCTGAAAAATAACAACCAAGACACACTTCAACAGATGAATGGCTAAAGGAACTGTGGTACATATATACAATGGAATATTATGCAGCCAACTGGAAAGATGAAGTCATGAAATTTTCCTATATATAGATGTACATGGAATCTATTATGCTGAGTGAAATAAGTCAGAGGGAGACAGATAGATGCAGAATAGTCTCACTCATTTATGGGTTTTAAGAATAATAAAAGACATTCCTGGGGCCAGAGAGATAGCATGGAGGTAAGGCGTTTGCCTTTCACGCAGAAGGACGGTGGTTCAAATCCCGGCATCCTATATGGTCCCCTGTGCCTGCCAGCAGTGATTTCTGAGCATAGAGCCAGGAGTATCCTCTGAGCACTGCCGGTTTTGACCCCAAAAACAAACAAACAAACAAAATAAATAAAAGACATTCCTGCAATAATTCTCAGAGACAAAAGAGAGGAGGGCTGGAAGTTGCAGCTCACTACGTGAAGCTCACCACAAAGAGTAATGAGTGCAGATAGAGGAATATCTACATTGAGAATTATCATAACAGTGTGAATGAATGAGGGAAGTATAAAGCCTATCTAAAGTACAGGTAGGGGAGAGGTGGGAAGAGGGAAATTTGGGACATTGGTGATGGGAATGTCACACTGGTGAAGGGGGGGTGTTCTTTACATGACTGAAACCCAACTACAACCATGTTTGTAATTAAGGTGTTTAAATAAAGATATTAATAAAAATAAAGTATATAAATATAAAGGAATAAAAGACCTATTCTTTGGCACTTCTGTCAGAGCCATAAAAGATACACCCAGAGGGCTGGCGAGATAGCATGGAGGTAAGAAGTTTGCCTTTCATGCAGAAAGACAGTGGTTCGAATCCTGGCATCCCATATGGTTCCCTGTGCCTGCCAGGAGTGATTTCTGAGCATGGAACCAGGAGTGACCCCTGAGTGCTGCCAGGTGTGACCTAAAAATCAAAACAAAAAAAAAGATACGCCCAAAAAGGTTGTTTTACTCAAAACTGAAGCATTATTTATAAAATATTTACAAATTTCAAGGTTCAGGTCAAAATAAGTTTGGTTTTAGTCAAATCAAAGTTTTGAAACTCTACCATATAAGTCATATGCATTGGGATAGTTTCATCACTAGTACTTAAACTTTAAATTCTGATTATTATTCATGTTATTTAAATCTATCATTTTTTTAGTTTGACTACAGATTTTTGTTTGTTTTTGGGTCAACTCAGCAGCGCTCAGGGGTTATTCCTGGCTTCGCTCAGAAATCACTCCTGTCAGACTCAGGGGACCATACAGGATGCCGGGAATCGAACCACCATCCAGCGTTTGCTCTCTCTCCAGCCCTACTTATCAGACTTTTTAGTACATAAACATAAATTCTGAACAGAACATATTAATCTAATTTTAGCTGTTAATTCACCAAAACAAATTTCTCTCCTGCCCCATCTGTTACAACTACAAGAAGCTATTAGTGATAAATTTGTACAAACATTGTCTAACCCTTACAAACTCCCTAGTATTCTAATATTGTTTCAGTGCCCAAACACACACACACACACACACACAAAAAAAACATTTTACTCAACCAGCTGCCTCTTCAAAAGAAAGACCTGAGTACAGTCCAGATGGAACACTTGGCATCCTTGCAACAAGCAAGGTAAGAAAGGGGTTGAGGATTATAATGGAGACTGCTGAACTCTCTGTCCTGAATCCTGCAAGCAAGGAATAAAGTACAACCAAGGAGAGAGAAGATGGAGAGAAGAGGCACAAACGCTGAGAAGCAGAAGGAAATACATGATAATGAGAGAAGAAAGAAGAGATCATGCAGCTGGCAAACTGTAGCTTATCCATTGGAAAGTAGATCATCAAAATGCCCTTCTCATGAACCCACTACAGACAGAACAAATGAGACAAGCGTTTTCATATTTAACTGTAAGTGGTTTTCCCTTCAGACTGAAGAAAGAGCAAAATTTCGTTTTTTTTATTCCCACCCAACCTTAAATTTATGTTTAAAGACACTCAAATAATTAACTTCTGTTGAAAGAAGACTGTCCACTAATAAAATTTTATTTTTAGGGGCCAGAGAGATAGCATGGAGATAAAGTATTTGCCTTGCGTGCAGAAGGTCGGTGGTTCAAATCCCAGCATCCCATATGGTCCCCTGAGGATGCCAGGAGCAATTTTTGAGCATAGAGCCAGGAAAAACCCCTGAGTGCTGCTGGGTGTGACTCAAGAAAACAAAAACAAAAAAAATTTCATTTTAAACCTGAATATCTAACCTACTTTGACTTTCTTTAAAATATATGCAGAGCCACAAGATAGTCTATTTACTAAGCAGGGCAAAAGCAGAAAACTACAGTCAAGGATAACCTTGAAGATAAACATTTCTGCTATATGGACATCTTAGAAAGCCTATACTCCATGATCTATGAAAAAGAGACTGAAAGTATAGAAATCAATTCTAAGGAGGCCGGAGCGGTGGCATAAAGGTAGGGCGTTTGCCTTGCATGCAGCTGACCTAGGACGACTGCGGTTCAGAGGCCGAGTGGTGGCGCAATCAGTAAGGCATCTGTCTTGCACAGTGGTAACCTAGGAGGAATTCGGTTTGATCCCCCGGCATCCCAGATGGTCCCCCAAGCCAGGAGCAATTTCTGAGCACATCGCCAGAAGTAACCTCTGAGCGTCACCGGGTGTGGCCCAAAAACAAAACAAAACAAATAAATCAATCCTAGGATTAGAGAAATAGGATACTTGAGGCTAAGCCTACGTATACCGGAGCTCAATATAACTGATTCAATATATTATATATATATATATATATATATATATATATATATATATATATATATATATATATTCAATATAATAGCTTTGATCTCTGGTACCCCATACCAAAAAAACAACAAACAAGCAAACAAACAACCTGCTATGACTAGAGTTAAAGCTGAAAGAATACACAGGAAAAACCCTAGACAGAAATAGAACAACAAATTCAGGAAAGAATTCTGCGTTTGAAACTAAAATAATTATATTTAATAATAAATGTTAATAATTTAATAATATTTAAGAATAATAAATTTTAGTAATAATAAAACTAAATAATATTGTAGGGCCAGAGTGTTAGCACAAAAGGTAGGGCATTTGCCTTGCATGTGGTCAACTTGGGTTTGATCCCCAACATCCCATATGGTCTACCAAGCCTACCAGGAGTAATTTCTGAGCTTGGAGCCAAGAGTAACCCCTGAGCATGCCAGACATGCTCAGGCATGGTCCAAAAACATAACAATAATAATAATAATAACAACAGCAACAATAGCAATATCAACGAAGGCATATAACTGGGCTCTTAGCAATAATAGAAGTAGAAATTTGATTTAGATATAGATTTTGCTATAATATAGATATTGTTTTTGCTCTGTTTGGGGGCTACACCAGAGGTGCTCAGGGGTTATTCTGGGTTATGCTGAGATTCAAACCACCATCATTCTGCACACAAGGCAAATGCACTACCTCCATGCTATCTCTCTGGCCCAAGCAAATCTTAGTAAAAAAGATGGGAGGCATCACTTTCTCCAACATTAAATTGTATCATAAAGCAATAGTCATTAAAACAGCATGGTATTGGGGAAAAGACAGACCCTCAGATCAAAGGAAAGAGTTGAATATTCAGAAAATGATCCCAGACATACAATCAGTCTTTGATAAAGGGGCAAAAATGCAGAATGGAGCAAGAAAATCCTCTTCAACAAGTGGTGCTGTGATAACTGGTCACAACATGTAAAAAGCAAACTCATACCATGCAAAGGTCAAATCAAAATGGATTAAAGTCCTTGATACCATATCTGAAACATAAAATACATAGCAGAAATGGTAGGCAAAACACTGCATGGACACTAAAGGTATCTTCAAGGACAGATCACCACAGTCCAAAGAAATAGAAGCAGAGATAAACAAATGGGACTACATTAAATTGAGAAGATTCTGTATCTCCAAGGAGCAATGACAAGGATACAAATGCTAGCCATGAAATGGGAGAAACTATTCACTCAAATCCATCTGATAAGGGGCAATATCTAAGATATGCAAGGTACTAACAGAACTTAGCCAGAAAAAATAAATCTAACCCTAACAAAAAATGGGCAGAAGAAATTAACAGACATTTCTTTAAAGAAGAAATACAGATAGCCAAAAGGCATATGAAAAAATGCTCCAATTCACTAGTCATCAGGGAGACATAAATCAAAACAACAATGAGGTATACCTCATGCCACAGAGACTGACACATATCTCACACACACACACACACACACACACACACACACACGAATCACTGCTGGTATGGATGTGGGAAAAGGGAACCTCATTCACAGCTGGTGGGAATGTCATTTAGTCCAGCCTTTCTGGAAAACATGAATATTCCTCAAAAAACTATCCCTTATGATCCAGCAATACCACTCCTAGGACCACAGAAACACAATATAATAATGCATCCTGTACTCTTTGCAGCACTACTTACCTTAGCCAGAATCTGAAAACAATCCAGATGTCCAGCAACAGATGAGTGGCTAAAGAAACTGTGGTACATATACACAATAGAATACTATACAGCAGGGGCCGGAGAGATAGCATGGAGGTAAGGCGTTTGCCTTTCATGCAGGAGGTCATCGGTTTGAATCCCGGCGCCCCATATGGTCCTCTGTGCCTGCCAGGAGCAATTTCTGAGCCTGGAGCCAGAAATAACCCCTGAGCACTGCCGGGTGTGACCTAAAAACTACAAAAAAAAAAAAAAAAAAAAAGAATACTATACAGCTGTTAGGAAAAATGAAGTCATGAAATTTGCCTATACATAAATGACATGAAGACTATTATGCTAAGTGAAATGAGTCAGAGGGAGAAACATAGAATAGTCTCACTTATCTGTGGGATTTAAGAAAATAATAGTAATAATATGCAGAGACGATCAGGGCCAGGAGGACCAGTCCATGATATGAAGCTTACCACAAAGACTGGTAAACACCGTTAGAGAATAACTGCACTAACAACTACCATGCCAAAGATAGTGAGGAGAGAAATGCAATGCCTTTCCTGAAGACTGGAAGTAGGTTGAGAAGGATAATGGTGGACATTCGTGACAGGAAAGTTGCACGGTGAAAGGGGGGTGTACATTTTATGACTGACATATGTTTAACCAAGGTACTTAAATAAATTACTTTTTAAAAAAACTTAAAATAAAAAACATTCAAGTATTACAAATGGGTTCACTTTCGGTACCATGTTCATTCAACACATGAGCACTGGAATGCTACATTGAGATGCATTTTAAAAAGCAATTAACTCACTAGCAAAACAAACTGATAGATCTGTGGTGTATACAGATGTAGAAAATGAAAATTGGAGATAGTTTTATGAGTGTGAGTAGCGCTTGTGGAAAGAGTTTTTGATAGAGGAAATGGGTCTCAAGCTGTGACTGACAGCAAGCTATGCTTCAGATATGTAACAAAGAACACAACAATGTGTGAATGACTGCAATTCAAAGCGGAAACGACATAATAAGAATAAATCTGTGTATTTCAGTTAATAGAGTGACAACATAATTTAGACTCATAGGAGGTTTTTATTACTTGCCAACTCTAAATCAAGGACTGTAAAACAAATGTATTTTGTGACTTAGAAAAGCATAAAATAAAACTACCTCTTTCTCTATCATTGAAGAAGTTATATTATTTGTGTTTAGGAATTAGAGCAGTTAAGATCTAAAAATTACAAGCCTTTCAAAGACTGAAGAGTAGCAGAAAATTATACTTCCACTTAAAACTGAATGCAACAAGTGTCTCCTTATTTAATTTCTACATAGGACTTATATTGTTCTTAATAGGCCTTAAATCAAATTCACAAAACTAAATTAATACTAACTATGTAAGAATAATCTTAATTAAATCTAAAGATATGACCACCTCTTTTAACATGACCAAACCTTTGGTAGCAATTATATCATGAGTCAAGAGATTAAAAAAAATAATAATTTGAATGGTCAGGGTCAGAGAAATAGTACAGATGGTAGGGCACTTGTCTTGCACCTGTATTAGACCCCTGGCTTCCCACATGATCCCCAAAGTACCACCAGGAATAATTCCTAAGTGCAGACGCAGGAGTAAACCCTAAGTATTGCTGGGTGTGGCCCAAAACAATAAACTAAAACAAAAAAGAATATTTTGAATGATCTATCTGCACATTTGCTGGATAATTTTGCAATGTTCCATGTCAATATATCAATATAGAAATTATTTTTCATATATTTAATATGTTTCATAATATTGCTGTAATAATTTTAATTTTTTTATTTTTCTACTGTTATCTAAACAACTTTTATAGATTATATATACTTTTATTCTTAAGGTGTCAGGTCATACTTTTCTATCTACAGGGTTTTATTCTTTTATTAATAATTTTTATTTTGATCAAATTGGATACAAAATATTCACAGTAGTGTTTTTGGTACATAGTGACATTGAATCAGGGGCATTCCCACCACCAATGTTGTCCTCCCTCCACCTCTGTTCCCAGCATGCATTCCATATCACCCCTCCTTTGCAGTCTGGGCTGCTAGTATAAGTGGTCCCTTCTGTGTCTAACTCAGTGCTTCTAAATTATTTTGTGTCATGCCCCACCTAGGAAGAAGAAAGCATTTTTCACACACCCCACGTGACTGTAAATAGTATCTTTATTAAAAAAACTTTAAACTGCAAAACAAAAATATGTAAGATAATTTGAGCTGATTTTTTAATCAGAGGTGATGTCTGGATTAATGGCTACAATGAGCACGTTTTGCAATACATAGCTTTTCGAAGCAGAGTTTGAAGCAGGACACAGCAACTCTCAGCTCCAGAGACATACAGAGACATAAACATGGGGCTTAGCTTGTAATGACAATGTTTGCGGAGGTCAAACACACACACCCTTTACAGAGCCTCGTGCCCCCCCCTGGGGGCGTGCCCCACTATTTGAGAACCACTGGTCTAGCCTGTTGTAGATTGGGTATCAATTCTGTTGTAGTTGGCTTTGGATTTGGTGTTTAAGTCTGATCATTTGTATTTCATTCTTATTTCGATATTCATATGACTGTTTGGTCTTGGTGTCCTCCATTATTTCCCTCTCCATTTGTGAGGCAAAACAAGATGGTTCACATTATGTGGTTCTGTTTGAAGGTAAGAAAAAAAAGGAAAAAGAAAAAAAGAGGGGGCAAAAATTCAAACAAGCAAAAACCAGGAGGCGTCCTTCTAGACACCTTATAAAACTTATAAAAATAAGTTTAAGAAAAGAAAGGGAAAAAGGAAGGAAAACATAAAAGTAATACAAAAACATCAAACCAAAAAAAACAAAAAACAAAAAACCTGAAGAGCCCCACAACAATAAAGACAACAACCAAACACTAACCACAGTCCTGAAATAAAGACGAATCAAAGCACAGGGGGGGGAAAAGGCAAAGAAATGAAAAAAATAAAAGCAACAACAATTACAAAAAAAGTATTTTAATTTGTGCTATTTTTTTTTGCATAGGCACAATAAAAGTTGGGGAGATTAGAAAGGGAGATCCCCTGGCCTAAGAGATGCAAGGTTTCTCCGCCCTTTAAATATACTGTCATGGGTATAACTACAGGCTCCATACATGCTCTTTTACTCTCCCCTAGGTCCTTTTGTGATGTCTGGAAGTTTTCCACTCCGTGGTGGATGATAAAATCAGTCCTCTGTAGCTAGTGATCTTAGTATTTGCACATGTCACAAGATGGAGCCTAGGATGGAATCTTTCTTTACAGTTCCAGAAGTTTTGTTCCATCACTGTTATTTTAATCAGTCTTCTGTAGTTGGTAGTCTTGGTTTTTGCACTGATCCTGGGACAAAGCCTAGGATAGAATCTTTCATTATATTTCCAGAAGTTCTGCTTAGTTGCAGTTATCTCAGTCAGACCTCTAGGAGATCTTGGTTGTTGTACAGATCGTAGGCCAAAGCCTAGACTAGGGTCTTTTTTATTGGTCCCAGGATACGTTCTGCCCAGTCATGGTTGTCACAGTCTTCTGTAGTTAGTGATCTTGGCTTTTGCACAGATCAAAGGATGATGTGTCTTCTGATTTCATCTTATCGTTAAGTGTTGAGATAAAACAACCTGCTCTTAGACCAAGTTGTTGCCATTTCCTCATTGTCAGGATGTTATACCAAAACTGGCACATATTGGTGTCAGAGCAGTATTAAGAATGTTCCAGAGAGGGCCCGGAGAGATAGCACAGCGGCGTTTGCCTTGCAAGCAGCTGATCCAGGACTAAAGGTAGTTGGTTCCAATCCCGGTGTCTCATATGGTCCCCATGCCTGCCAGGAGCTATTTCTGAGCAGAGAGCCAGGAGTAACTCCTGAGCACCGCCAGGTGTGACCCAAAAACCAAAAAAAAAAAAAAAAAAAAGAATGTTCCAGAGGGAGTTTGGTTCCTGGAGCTGTTGCAGAGAACTGTGTCGGTTCTACATCTGAGATCTAGGGTTTTTTAATTAAGATTCTATGGTTTAAAATATTCACAGTGTTTTCTCATGGACATAATTCCAACATTATATCCCATCATCCATGTAACAGTCACCCTCCCCCAAGGATCTCTGGACCCCTCCTTTTCATCCCCACAAACTCAATTGTATATATCAGTGTCTAAGCCATTGGTAATAATTTCTATATCTCCATGACAGGACAATAGGCCCATCAGGTTAATTTCCTGATGTGAATAACTGACTCGCTACCCTCAGGGAACTTCGTCAAAAGGCCCACAGTGAAGAACGACATGAAGAGTTGAGGAAAATCTGTAGAAATATTTTTAAAATTCATGTCATGGCACTGATTATGTTCTCTTCATATTATTTGGCTTAAGATTATTTCTCCCTTGTGTATTTACATGCCAAAATATGGCCTCAATCAAATTAATTTTGCCCAGAGAGTTTTCAAGTACCAAACAAAAACCTAGACAATTTTCTTCTCTCTGTCAGCCCTATTTACATCAAAAAACCTGGCCAGAATTTAGCTGAGTCACCAAACTCCTTACCAGGTAGAAATATTTACACTTCTTTGAAAGCAACTTTCCCTACTAAGACTGGTAGAACCTGGTAGGTAATTTTAGTTCCCATAGATCAGTCAGGAAGTTTCCATCTTTTGATATGTTAAAACTAAACATTCTCCCTTCTAACTCAGGACTTCTACTCAAATAGATTCTTTCACCAGAGCTGCCTAGCCAGTTAAATTGTTATGTATATCTAACAGGCCTACTGCTAATGTTTCTGTTTACTATAACTCCTGTCCTTTGTCAATGCAAACATTCTTCTAATACCTGTGACTGGCATTTTACCCCTTAAAAACTCCTAGCTTGGAGATTAAATTGGGAACATGCTTGTCAGAATGTGTTTCCCCAAACATTCATTGTGTGGTCTCATTTCTTCATATTTCGCCATACACCAATTTGTGTTCCCCATTTCCCAGAAGCAGGACTCAAAAGAAATCCTCTGGCACTGTCGGATCAAAGCTAGCTGGCACCAGATCAGCTCTCCCATTATATTGTCTTTGTACTTTTGTTGCTACCTTCCTGTGTATCTTTAAGGCATGGAGGTAACTAAAGTACATCAAGCTAAATGAAGTCTATTTTCTCTCTGAAATAGACTTTCTCATTGAAAATCCTAGCCATACTATTAATAAAAAAGACAAAGCAACCCAGAGGAATAAATAGTACAGAAGGTAAGGAGTTTGCCTTGCGCATAGCTAACCCAGGTTCAATCCCTGGTACCCATATGTTCCCAAGTCCACCAGGAGTAATCCTTGAGCAGAGTCATGAGCACCACCAGTTTTTGAAAAAAAAAAAAAAAAAAAAAAAAGATAAAGCATTTATCTTGGCATTATACTCTCAACATATAGCAAAATAATTCAGTAATTTCTCTACTTTATGTAACAAGCTTTATATAACCCACATCAAAAATGGCTCCTATGTCACCTATCAATGTGAATTTAAGTCAAAGATTTATTTTTTCAATACTACTGAAAAACAGCTTATGCAGACAAAATTAGTTATTGGAAAGACACCAGAAATGCCTAATTTAGAGAAACCAAGGAGAATGGACAAATACAATTTCTGATAACTAATTTTTTCATTGATGAAATCATATTGCTTTAAACCCTTTTAATAAGATATTATAGGTAATAAAAATAACAAAAGTTAATAAATTTTCTTTAAATGTATCATAAATGGTCTGGAGAGACAGATCAGAAAGCTGAGTGCAGGAGACCTGAGTTGTGTCCTCATCACCTCCCAGAGTTAGAAGTAGCTCCTGATCATGACTAAATATGGCTCAAATATTATTTTGTTTGTTGTTTTTGTTTTTTTGTTTTTGGGTCACAACCGGCAGTGCTCAGGGGTTACTCCTAGCTCTGCGCTCAGAAATTGCCCCTGGCAGGCACAGGGGACCATATGGGATGCCAGGATTCAAACACCATCCTGGATTGGCTGCATGCAAGGCAAACATCCTACTGCTGTATTATCTCTCCAGCCCTCAAATATCTTTTTTTTTTAAAGACATTAAGAAAAAACAAGAAAAGGCTCTACATTTTATTTATTTACTTTTCAGTAACCTTAAATCTTTGAGGGGTACAGCATCACATGGATCCTATGACCAATTGCCTTAGCAGGAAGATTGCTTTAGAATTTGGCTTGAACCATGCCACTGTTTCCATGGGCAAGGGTTACCTTTCCCCCAGATTACTCTGGTTTTGTTAGATTTGCCACCAAGAGTCACAGTGTTGCTCTTTGCCTTGTACACATAAGCACATTTCTTGCCTGGATAGAATTCAATTTCATCCCGAGCATAAACACCTTAAATTTTAAGAAGAGCTGTGTGCTACCTCTGGTTTCGGAGACCCCGTTCATAGCCAGAAAAAATGGCTTTAGGACATAGCCTTCCAGCCATTTATCTCTTTTAATCAGTCCAGGCCTCCACGGGAGCTGAAGATGGTGGAAAGAGGTCAAATATCATTTTTAATTTAACAGTCATCAACAGACTAAGACAACAGGAGGCTACTAAGGAAAAAGACAGATACAGTAGGATGGAATTGCTGGGGTGATGCTTTCCCTGATTGTAATAAAATTTCTCTATAATGTAGGAACTTAAACAAGGAAAAAGCCAAGACTTTTTTCTTAATGTAAGTAATATAAAATATAGTTGAGGGGCCAGGAAGGTAGCGCTAGAGGTAAGGTGTCTGCCTTGCAAGCGCTAGCGTAGGACGAACCGCGGTTCGATCCCCTGGCGTCCCATATGGTCCCCCCAAGCCAGGGGCGATTTCTGAGCATATAGCCAGGAGTAACCCCTGAGCATCAAACGGGTGTGGCCCAAAAACCAATATATATATAGTTGAGAGTCAAATTATTCTCCAAAGTTTAATTGCATAGTAAAAAAAAATATCTTTCTCCTCTTTCTCCTCTCCTCTATTTCTGTATACCCAATCAGAGCTAATCTATATTTAATGCCTGTGTGTTCCTATTGGTATTTACCTATAAATGAAATTCTGTACTATGTAATAAGATGTAATTTCTTGGCCTACTGTATACATATTATCTTTCTACTATTAAAGATAAAATATCATTTGGGGCCAGAGTGACAGCACAGCAGGTAAGGTGTTTGCCTTGCATGCTGCCCCTGTTCAATTCAAGGCATCCCATATGCTCCCCAGAACACCACCAGGAATGACCCCTGAGCTCATAGCAAGGAATAACCCCTGAGCAATGCTGGTCATGGCCCCCCAAAAAACTAATTTATGTAGCTAAACACACAGAGCACACTCCCTGCTTTTCCCAAAACAGACTTGGCCCTATCTTCCTTTTCCCTTCACCCACCCCTTTTAAGATGTAAAGACATACACACCCTCCCTAGAATTGATTACAGACACACCTCCATTTGATTAGCATTAGATTAGGTACTTTTTTTCTATTAACCCACATCAGCACCAGGTGGAATGATTCTGGTCAATAAAGACCATAGAAGGTTTGCTGGAAGCCCCTTGACTCCATCTTATTTATGTCTGTCTTGTTTTCTGACTTCTTGCAGAGCCTCTGCTTTAGATCGATCACCCCAGTGGATTATGGAGAATAGAACCTCTACAATTTTATACATATACCCTTCTACCAATCCATTCTCCTAATTTTTTATAAATCATTAAGAAAACCAGGAATATTTGGTTTTCCACTAAGTAGATTAATTTCCTTACATTGTATTTCCCCTCTTTTTCATTTTTTTCAAGTTATTAAATTTTTTAGTTTTGTTTTATTTTGTTTTTACTTTTGTCTCCAAGAGGCTTCTAAATGCCTGCTTGCCATTCTTCAAACATTAACTATCTTGTCATTTTTATCATCTTGGCTTCAGAAATAATTGTAAGACTCAGTACTCAAGAAGAGTGAAGAGTTTTTATTGTGTTATATTTGACTTGCATGGTGTGAAATAAAAGTTTAAACACTGGTGTAAAAAAAAAAAAAAGAAGAGTGAAGAGCTTGTTTTCCCTTTTCAGAAGAAATGTGAAAAGTTTCCTTTGAGTCTTGGGAGGTTTTTGGGAGTTTTGGTTTTGGTTTTGATTTTGGTTTTTGGGCCACAACTGGTGACATTCAGGGGTTACTCCTAACTATGCACTCAGAAATTGCTCCTGGCTTGGAGGACCATATGGGACACTGGGGATCAAACCAAGGTCCATCCAGGGTCAGCTGCGTGCAAGGCAAATGCCCTACTGCTGTGCTATCACTCCGGCCCTTTTCCTGTGAGTCTTGACCAAAATATTTCTCATTAGTCAGAACTGGATGATGGGTAACCACTGGATAATCCATCCTTAGGCCAATAGATCCTCAGGCTCTTCACACCCAAAGTGAAAGAGACGGATGGATCACTCGTTAGAACAATTCCCAATCGCACAGCTACCTAAACACCAGCACTGCCTTAGCTGGACAAAGTGAAGAAATACAAATTAATCCACTGCTGGTGCTTGAGATGGGTTGGAAGAAATTATCATTTTCCAATAAATCATTTTGCTGCAAGATAAACTGATTTCTTTGGTATCACATGATGTTATCTGATTTTAGACCACACACATAAACAATATATTAAAATTTTAATTGTAAATTAGTTTCCCTTAAATGACTATAAAAACTAAAAACTACTTTCATGTACTTGAGAAACTTGAAAACTGCACCCCCCAAAAAAATAAGGAGAATCGAATCATCTGCCTAGCTCTTGTTTGCACTTCCTTTTACATCCCTTTGCTGTAACACAATCTTTTCAATCTATTCCTAGTCTTAAATTTCCCCAATTTCTCTTTTTCCAATTTCTAGGTATTTTTTTTTAATTTCTAGGTGTTTTTAACAGCCATCACCTTGAGGCACTTTATCTTTCCTCTAATCTGCCCTGTCTTCACAGCACACCCTCCTTTCCCTATTCACTCTCCAGTGCACTGCAATTTGGCATATGCCTTCAACACTCTGTTGAGAAAAATGTTAAGTAAAGTCATCTCCTAACTGCCAGATTCATTTTCTATCTTTCTTTACCAGCCAGAATAGTTTAATGATAGTGACCAGGCTGTCAAAACTACCCCCTGCTGGCTCCATGATATTCTTCCAAGAGGAAGTATACTGTACACTGACTTGCAGAACAGGTGACTTGCAAGTACTGTACATTCTATAGTACTAACAGACTTGAAGAAAATTATATTGAGTTGTTGGACATCAACTATAGAAGGGCCTGTGTTAAAAATTCTTTAATGGGGGGTGGCGAAAAAGCACAGTGGGAAGGCATACGACCTTCCCGGGTTTCATCTTCAGCATCCCATATTGTCCCCCTGAGCATTGCCAGGAATGACACCTGAGCACAGAGTCATGAGTAAACCTGAGTGCTTCCTGGTGTGACATAAAAACCAAAAAAAAAGAAAAATTCTTCAATCATTCCAAGAATGATCTCTTTCAACTCCTCCACAACTATACCATGAGGAGGATAGTACAATGGTACCCTTTAGACAAGTGGGAATGTTGAGACTTTGGTTGCTCAAAGGATTTTCTCTTTACCAAAAGAAAAGAGTATAGCATAGGATAGGATAGATATCGTCCTATGACCTGTGCAAATACCAGGATCTCTAATTACAAAGGACTGATTTTGTCAACCACAAATAAGCAAAATGTTTCCTGGCACCAGGGGTTCAACAATGAGCATGTCTGAAGCCTGTAGTTGTTCCATGACAGTATGCTTCAAAGGTGGAGAAATCCTGTATCTCTTAGGCCAAGAAAATTCCCTTTCTAATTTTACTCAATACTTACTGTGACTGTGCAAAGCAAACAAACAAACAAAAAACTTGCCACACCAGTCCCCCTACCCCACTTCCTTTTTTTTTTTTTCTTTCTTGGTGTTGTTTTGTTGTTGCTGTTGTGTTTTCTGTCGTTGCTTTTCATTTGGTTTTTTTTCCTTTTCTTTCTTTTTTTTTTGTTTTTTGTTTTGTTTTGTTTTGGGGTCACACCATCCGGTGCTCAGGGGTTACTCCTGGCTGTCTGCTCAGAAATAGCTCCTGGCAGGCACGGGGGACCATGTGGGACACCGGGATTCGAACCAACCACCTTTGGTCTTGGATCGGCTGCTTGCAAGGCAAACGCTGCTGTGCTATCTCTCTGGGCCCCTCCTTTTCTTTCTTCTTTTAAATTTATATTTTTAGCTTCTAAATGGGTTCCTCCCTGCTTCTTTTTCTTTTCTAACAGAACCACAGAACTTGAGTCATCTTGTTCTACCTCCAAAATTGAGGGAGAAAAAAAATACTGGATGGTACCAGGTGCAAACAGTCGCATGAACATTGAGTGGAAATAAAACATGATCAGAACTAAACCCCAAACCCAAAGTCACCGACAACAGAATCAAGATAATCCAATCTAGAACAATCAATACACAAAGGGGAATCTGTTACACTAGTAGTCAGGGGGCGAGAGGAGTGGTACACGTGATGCATGCTGGAAACAGGGGTAGAGGGAGAACAACACTGTGGTGGAAATTGCCCTAATTCACTGTCACTACATACCTTAAATATAACTGTGAAAGACTTGTCGTTCACATTGGTCACAATAAAAATTATTAAAAAAAATAAAAGTGTAACCTGTAATGGAGTCTGGGTAGGCCCCTTAGCCTCTGCATAAAACAGGTACACTGCTAAAAGGAGTTCAAGTTATTTCAGTAACTGTTTTCTTGTTTAAAGACAATAAAAACTAATTCCACAAGGTTGATGTGTTTCAAAGAGAAGACCACTGTTTTCCCCCCAACAACTTACCTAGTTTACAAATTCTAACCAACTTCTAACCCAAATCATGCTAATTTCTTCCAAAACTAAAACCAATTCAATGTTCTCTATCCTCCCTCTTTAAAACTGCTCTCAACACAAAATATAAATGTCCCTTCTATTTTTATATTGTCTCTCCTCTCTTTATATCATATTTATACTGCCTATTCATATAACTGTCTCCTCTATTTTATAGTTATTTATTAATAAAAATACAAGACTAGACTTTAATTTCTTCTTGCTGATTTGTTCCTGTCTCTAGAGCTTAATATTCTGAATACTGTTTCTTCAAACAAAATAGCAACTATTGTTCCTTTTCAGTAATCTTTTCTGTGCAGTTAAGTTGGCTTTCTAACTCACAAAACAAGAGTTAGCAAGGAAAAACCTTGAATAAAGGACTCCACAGGCTACCTGCAGTCACCCTCATGCTCTTACTAGTTTATCAACCAGACCATTAGCTTCAAAAGTTTAACTTGCAATGAATTTACCTAAAAAGCATAGTTGCCAACCAGCCACTATCTACTTTGTGCACAGATAAATTGAAAATTTTCTGATCTCTTTGACTGTCCCTTCATTTTCCACTTGTGCAAATACAGGCTGATATTTCATAAAGTCAAGCATCATAAGCAATTTGAAACCCTCTTCAAAAAAGATGAAATGATGACAAAATATCAATCTTGTTTGCTTGAGCTGAGTCACCTATGAAATTCTTTGGAGTACCTTCCTTCAAGATCTTTTTTGTAATGTCATGCACACCATGCCTAGTCCATGACTCCATATAATAGAAGAGAGGGAAGTTAATTCATAATTACCTAAAACAATGTGGGAAACTTTCTTTACTTTTGTTTTGGTTTGGTTTGGGGTCAAACCCGGCAGCACTCAGGGATTACTCCTGGCTCTATGCTCAAAAATTGCTCCTGGCAGGCTCAGGGGACCATGTTGGATGCCGGGATTCAAACCTCCGTCCTTCTGTATGCAAGGCAAACATCCTACTTCCATGCCATCTCTCTGGCCCCTGGGAAACTTTCTTTTAACATATCAATTCATTTAGTCATTTTTCTTCTTCTTCCTGAAAACTGTATATTTTCTGTTTTCAAAACAAAATAAGTTTTCCACCACTTAAAAATAAAGATTTCTCAATTTGCCTCATTTTATAAATAGCTTTTGAACTAATTTTACAAAACAGCTACTTTTTCTTCTATAGCATATAATCATCCTGGAAACTTAAAAATCACATTGATGGTCTCCTTAACACATAAAAACAATAACTTATATTACTAGAGAATTTTTATTTTTTTCAAGCTCTAGGATATGATCATTCTAATTAACCTAGAACATTACTTATACTGAAGCCTAAATATCAAAAAATCAATAAGAAGTAACTTCATACACTCTTAAGTGCGTTTTTCTAATTTAACTCAGCTTGCAGAATTAAGTTGCTAATAAATTCTGCCCAAACTAAACTGAGATGTAACCATGATAATGTATTTTTCAACATATCAGAAGAATCAACATAACAACTGTATGATCTTACGATACATAGAAAAAAGCCAACATCACTGATATCCTCAATCAAAAATACTTGAGTTGAATGGGGAAAAAATTGCTAAAGTGGTAACAGCATATAAAAGCCAGTGGCAAGGTTTTTGTAGGTAACGTTTTACATCAGTGTAATTTGCTCACATCTGAGTAAAATTAAGCTATCTAAGACTTTTCCCTAAATGAAACAAAAGTTCTGGATCTATTGCAAACTTATGGAAACTATTCTCACCCTGAAGTCATTAAATCTTTTTTAAATGAATGGTAACTGCAAATTATTCTGGGAGTGAGGGAGTACTTCAGAAGGAAAAGGGGACAAATACAGTTGGGAAAGAATGATGTGGTGATTAATTCTTCTCTGCATTTATAGAGATTGTAAAATTATAGTCGCGTGCAAGTGAAACACTGCCACCCTGTGGAATTTCAAGAAAATTAAAATCTTTGAAGATTCCAAGAAATTCCTAGCACTTTAATTGGGATAAGAGAGTTGCATAATTATCAAAGTATTTTAGTTATGCCTTTCTTTTTCTTTTTTTTTTTAATTCCACGGAGATGGACAATGGATGTGTTAAATTTTTATAGTTTGTTGGAGTTTAGGGGAAGTATAGTCACATATGAACGCCACTAAAAGGGAATCATAAATAAAGCCCTGAGCACAGCCAGTGTGGCCAAACCCTCCCCGCCAAATACACACACACACACACACACACACACACACACACACACAAATGCATGAAATATTGGAATAAAGTAAGAGTCTAAGTGGCTGAAGTGTACCCTGGTTTGGGAAATAATGGGAGAAGTACAGGTAAAAGAAAAAAGCTGCCAGATTATGATGAAAATGATCATCTATGGAGTTTACACTTATTTTACAAGAATAATAAAAAAAGGAATTTCTATTCATATACATTCATTAATTAATGCGTATTTTAGGAAGATGTAGTAGTGTAGAAGAGTTTTCTAGAGCAGGACACAAAGGAATAGTGCAGAAGTCCACTAAAGCACCAGAAGACCAAACTATAGCAGAGGAAGGAAATGTTCAAAAGTGATTAAAAGGGGTAGAAAAACTAAAATATTTCCATTTAAATTTTTTTTGGAGTACAAAGTTTGGGTCACAACCAAGAAGTACCCAAACTCCTGTATGTACTCAAGGGATCATGTACTCTGCATATTGAGTTCTTATTCCACCTCCCAAAATATTACAACTACAGATCCTCTTCCAATAGTGTCCCAAACCAAATTGCCAAAGCATCTGGGGGAAAAACTATAAATTTCTTATTGTATGGCCAAGTCCAGAACTAATAAAACAAGAATCCCTAAAAGTTTAGCCTAAAAAATGTCTGTCATATTCCGGAGCTCTCTAAAGTAAGCAGGCCAATTTAAGAAATTTGGGTTTTTTTTTTTTTTTTTTTTGGAGAGGTGGTTTGGGGGCCACAACCGCTGATGCTCAGGGGTTACTCTTGGCTATGCACTGAGAAATGGCTCCTGGGTTGGGGGACCATATGGGACGCTGGGGGATCGATCTGCAGTCCATTCTAGGTTAGCACATGCAAGGCAAATGCCCTATCACTTGTGCCACCGCTCCGGCCCCAATTTAAGAAGTTTTTATGTCCTTATATCTGAGTGACTGAGATGTACTGTCAGTAAATCAGGACAACAGAAATTAAAAAAATTACAAAAGCTGGTCATGAGTTGTGGTTTGGCCATACTGAATTTGAAGTACTTCCAGCAGGACAAAAATGTGGCTCAGTGACAGAACACCAATCTTCACGTGTGGGGCCCTAAGTTTAATCCATAGTATCACAGAAAATAAAACCTTAGACAATAAAGTTAAAAAAAAAAAAACGTGGACAATAAGATATACCAATCTGGAGCCTAATCATCATTCTCCAAAAAATGTATCTTAAGATAAACAATCTGAGGAAAGAAGCTCAAGAGCACTGTCTATGATGGTGCAAAGAAAAGAACTTGCAGATATTGGTGTTGACTTGGAGTTGACCAAAGAAGGACACATGTACATAACTGAAAGTTCAATTTAATGGCATATTGTGTTGACTGATCAGAGCAAAGTAAAGCACAATTTACAAGACCAACTCAAGCATTTCCAAACAAAAACTTGAATATTCAACCAAGTTAGTCATATCAGCTGCCTAACCTTTGGTTTCCTATTGTTTACCCACGGTATCATTGTCACCTGGCATAGATTTTTTTAAATGTAAAAGATAGAACAGGAAAAAAAGACTTGCATATAGTTGCTACTACTGTGACCCCAGTTTCCATCCCCACATATGCACTGTCAGGTGCTAAGCACCGATCCAGAAACAGCACCTAAGCACTGCTGGGTGTGGACCAACACTTCCCGCAAAAAAAAAAAAAAAAAAAAAAAACTGAAAGGCTGATAGCCTCATTAAAAAAAGACTACTGAGTGACTGCATGTATCGGCAAAGTTTTATTTTTAAAAAATAGACTTCAGGAGGCCGGAGAGATAGCAAGAAGGTGGGGGTATTTGCCTTGCGTGCAGGACAGAAGTTCGAATCCCGGCATCCCATACGGTCCCCCGAGCCTGCCAGGAACGATTTCTGAGCACAGAACCAGGAATAACAACCCCTGAGCGCTGCCGGGTGTGACCCAAAAACAAACAAACAAACAAAGAAAAAAGACTACTGGTTTGAATATTCATTATTCCAAGAACATACATACATCTTTTCCAATCTTCATATGACCTATGAGTACAAGAAAAACGCATTAAATAGCATGTCACTAAGAAAATGTAAGTTAAAACTATAATGAGGGGTTGAAGCAATGGTACAGCGGGTAGGGTGCTTGCCTTACATATAGTGGAAAGGGTTTGATCCCTGTTTTTCCATCTGGTTCCCCAAGTACCACAAGAGTAATTCTTTTTTTTTTTTTTTTTTTTTTTTTGGGTCACACCCGGCGGTGCTCAGAGGTTACTCCTGGCTGTCTGCTCAGAAATAGCTCCTGGCAGGCACGGGGGACCATATGGGACACCGGAATTCGAACCAACCACCTTTGGTCCTGGATCGGCTGCTTGCAAGGCAAACACCGCTGTGCTATCTCTCCGGGCCCAAGAGTAATTCTTGAGTGCAGAGGCAGGAATAAACCCTGAGCAACACAGGAAATGACCCTTCCCCCCCACAAAAAAAAAAAAAAAAAAAAAACAAGGTGCAAGAGACATAGTACAAGGGTGTTTGCCTTGCATTCGGTCAACTCAGGTTTGATCCCCAGCATCCCTGAGCCTACCAGGAGTGGTTCCTGAGTGCAGAGCTAGGAGAAACTGATCCTTGAGCGCCACCAGGTGTTTGCCAAAAATATTACAGACCTATAATGAATTTCCATTTCTTATCCACTGGCCTAAAATTAAAAAATAAATGTCAAAGAAATGGAAAAACTTGGGGCTGGAGAGGTGGCGCTAGAAGTAAGGTGTCTGCCTTGCAAGCACTAGCGTAGGACGGACCGCGGTTCGATCCCCTGGCATCCCATATGGTTCCCCCAAGCCAGGAGCGATTTCTGAGCGCATAGCAAGGAGTAACCCCTGAGTGTCAAACGGATGTGGCCCAAAAACAAAAAAATAATAATAATAAATGGAAAAATTAAAATTCTCATATACTTCTAATGGAAATGTGTGAAATGTTAGCATTGCTATGGAAAACACAATTCTTCAAAAGTTAAACCATGGAGTTATGATTTGACTCAGCAATTTACTTCTGAAAAGAATTTACTTCTAAAAGAAACAAAGATGTTTCTTTGTGCTGCATAGCACAGCAGTAAGGCGTTTGCCTTGCATGCGGCCAACACAGGACTGACCTGGTTTGAATCCCGGCATTCCATACAGTTTCCCCGAGCCTGCCAGGAGCAACTTCTGAGTGCAGAGCCAGGAGTAACTCCTGAATGCCACCAGTGTGACCCAAAAACCAAAATGAAAAAAAAAAAAAAAGACAGAAACAAAAATGTATGTCCAGTAGAAAGAGTGGTAGCATAATGAGTAGGGCATTTGCTTTACATGCAGCCAATCCAAGTTCAATCCCCAGCATCTCATATGGTCCCCCAAGTCCACCAGGAATGATTTCTAAGCACAGAGCCAGGAGTAACCCCTGAGCACTGACAGTTGTGGGCCAAAACAAAACAAAACAAAAATAACCAAAAAAATGTATGTCCACACAAAAACTCATACATATATGTATTATTATTCAAAATATAAATAACCCATATTTTTATTAACTAAGGGTGAATAAACAAAATATAGTATGACTATGTGACAAAAAGCTACTTAGCAATAAAATAAAATATTGAGATATACCACAATTCATAGAACTTTGAAAGACGTTACTAAGAGTAAATGAAATATCTGTAGCAAGTAAATCCACAGAGAAAGATATTATAATAGTGTTTTTCAGGGGGTGGGGAGGGAGCAGTGGAGACATACTAGTAATTAGTAGAGGGATTTTTCAGAGTGGTGAAAATGTAGGCTTTGTGTTCATGGTTATACAACTTCATGTCTATACTAAAAACTATCAAACTGTACATTTTCAAGATAGTGCATGAATAAAACTATTTAAACAAAACTAAAGCTCAATAAAAACTATTTAACAATAGAGATTTCCAGGTCCTAGCTTTGGAGATTCTAGAGACCTATGAATAATCCAACTATCTATGCAACTATCATATGGATAAAACACACACATATATACATATATAAACACAAAGCATTACATCTTATCCTCAGATAATCCTGATCTATAACAAGATGACAAGTGCACCCTGTCACCACTTGTCACTACTGATCTACCTAGAAAATTCATACAAGGCTGAACTGAATTATCAGATTCCTACAGAAAAGACTTAAGATGAGTAACGCAGTGAGAGGACATCTCTTCCCAAATTTTCCAGGCTTCAAGAAAGACCCAGTTCGTAATCCTGCAGTTAGACCCCCCAGCTTCCTGAAATACAGCCTCTACTCACCAGGTTTGCCCAACTACCATCCTCACCTACAGTCCCTACAAGTCCCACAGGAAAGTTTGACCCAGAAATCCTTCCAATTGATGACTTCACTCTATCTCCCCAGGGTGCCCTACTCAAAAAGGCTTAAACACCCAAGAGCCACAGACTTGTTGCCTTATCACTAAACCTCTTACCCATAGGAGATAAAAATCAGAGGTCTAGTTCCTCTACAATTCAGGTCAGATTTTTTGTTTGTTTGGTTGGTTGGTTGGTTTGGGGTTTTTTAGCAATTTGGTTGTTATTCCCTTAATTCAAAAGTATAGAAAGATTCTGTTCTTTAAATATTAAATTCAAGATACTATCCCTTAACCCTTTTCTAATTTCTCCCCTAGCTTAATTTCCTCCAAGATAAACATCCTGCACTAGCCTGCATAGTTTTAAACTTCTATTAGAAAGCTTACTTGATTATAAGCCCTTTTTTCCCTCAGCTGATATATAAGACTCTCAAAAATTGAAGGCCTGTGAAATGTTTCATTTTTTTCTATCAAATCATCTGTTACAATCCCCAGGAACCTCAAAACTATTAAGTGTTAAATAAACAGATTAAATACTGATTCTGATGTCTTAAGAGTTTTCTTCCTAATAGAAGATGGGAAAAAAAACAATGGTTAATACCAAAATAAGGTCTAAAAAATATTAAAATTTGAAGTGAATCAAATAGCAGGCTATCTTTCTAAAAGCAGACTAGCAGAAATTCTTTTAAAATTTGATTAGCATTAAGGTTCTCTATATATCTCACACCTAATTACTTTTTTACTAATGAATTTTAAGTACATCTCACTAAGAAATTAAAAAACCTCTTGTATCAGAATCAAAAGACATTATCAAATGTTCTGATAATCAAATGTTCTGATAATTCAAATGTTCTGATCTATTTCTAAATAGATTGAGGGGCCAGAGCGATAGCATAGTGGTAGGGCGTTTGCCTTGCACGCAGTTGACACAGGATGGGCTTTGTTTCAATCCCCAGCGGGCCTCTTTCAATCCCATATGGTCCCCCAATCCAGGAACGATTTCTGAGTACATAGCCAAGAGGAACCCCTGAGCATCACCAGTTGTGGCCCAAAAACCAAAAAAATAAAATAAATTAAAATAGATTATTGAACTTTGAGGTCTGTGGGGGGGGGGGGCAACTAGACAAAGCTCTGAGATAAAATAATTTTTAGTATATGACTTTTACAAAATATCTATAATAACTAAAGTATTATTTTCAAATAATAAACATAAATAAGCCAATACTGTAGAAATATTTATTGCATTTATTTATAAGGAATGTTCATATACTAACTCAATTCTTCCATATAATTATTCTGAATTAGTGTTAAAGGAATGCTTTAGATCATTAATTACTGTTAGTTAATGTTATTAACTATTTCTTGGCAGGAAATTTTACAGATGAGTTTGTGAACTTGATGCTGAATCCCACTGCTCTAAGAATCATTCATTTATTTGCCCAATATTCAGAATTTATGCTCAAAACTTAACAGGTGATATTGAGAATAGTTCTTGGAATAGAAAAGCTATTATGGGGGTATTAAAGGCAGTTAGATGTGTGATATGGAAGGGGAAGATAAGGGTGAAAGGAGTGGGAAAATACTATGAGCTGGTCAGACTACCTCATGTGTGTAAGGAAATGCACGAACATTGTCACAAAGAGGTTTTAAAACTAACCAGATTAAAAAATACTAAAAAAAAAAAAAAAAGACTCTAACCAGATAACATTGTACCTGATTCTGCTCCCACCATTGGGTGGAACCTGATCCCACCATGGGGTGGTACCTGATTCTGGGGGATAAAAGCAAGGGTCTGTGGAAGGCGGGGTGGGGGGTGGCTTTTTGGCTGGAACTGATGCTGAGGCTTTTGGCTTCAGTCTTGTCCTCCAAATAAAGCTAATATTTTCACAAGCCTGACTGTCTGCTAGCCATTTACACACTGCTTCACCTCAGAACCGCCGGCTGAACAGGGTGGCAGACGCGTGCTCCCAGCTGGAAGGGAAAGACCTCATCCTCCATCCCTCCATCAGTCAACCGCATCAAGGGCTGACTTGCAACACCTGAGCACTGCCAGATGTAGACCAAAAAAATAGGGATAAGGGGCAAATAAAATACATTACATGATTACTGAGAAGGAAAAAAGAATGGATGCAACAGGAGGCAAGAAGTGAATATCAAGGCAAGGACCACCTAAATAGTTTCAACTCAACTTTCTAATTTTTCCTTCATTTTCTCTATAAATTCCTTTCTCAGTGACAGTGCAAAGAAAGCCCAAAACTTATACACCTGCCATCAACTCCTTAGCTATGAAGTCCTTGAAATCAAAGTCTGCCTATAGGATATTAAAATTCTGTCACCAAAACTGGAGATATTGCTCAGTGGTTGAGCATTTGTTTGCAATGTATGAGGTCCTGGGTTCAATTCTCAATACCAACAACAACCAAAAAATTAAGTTCACTGACCCAATGCTCATAACCTGCCTCATAGAGGTGATAATATGGAAAAAGTGCCAAATCATAGCATCTATCTTCTATCCAGATGCCAGCCTGTCTGAGCTATAGTTATTCATTTAAACCTACCAACCAAGATACATGGAATAGCAAATGGAATAAAAAACTGAAACCAATTTCTGCTGCCTACAAGACATATCTGCAGAAAATCTGGGAAACTTGGCTGAAATGTGGATGATATCCTCTAAGTAGTAATGGTAATAAAAAGTCTCCCCAAAAACAAAAGCCTAGATTTACCATCATATGGTTAACTATTGAGTTCTAGGATGTACTCCAACACTTTTCAGGTCTTCTAGAAAGTCATAGAAATAGGAACCCTTTCAAACATTTCTATAAGGTAAGCATAACTTGATAGCAAAAGCAAAGACACAACTAAAAAAAAAGCCTATGACCCTGATCAATATATGCAAATATTTTAACACAAAACTAGCAAACGGAATCAACAATACATAAAAAAAAAAAATCAAGGGCCTGGAGAGATAGCACAGCGGTGTTTGCCTTGCAAGCAGCCGATCCAGGACCTAAGGTGGTTGGTTCAAATCCCAGTGTCCCATATGGTCCCCCGTGCCTGCCAGGAGCTATTTCTTAGCAGACAGCCAGGAGTAACCCCTGAGCACCACCGGGTGTGGCCCAAAAAAAAAAAAAGTCAAATACCATATTAAGATTGTGTTTACCCCAGGATCAGAATATGATTTAATATGGAAATATGGGAATTTCTTTAAAAAAAAAAAAGGAATAAAACCCCCAAATGACACAAAAATACCATTTCTTGAGATCTATCCTCAAAACAAAGCAAAAAAATTCCAAAGGATATATTCACACTTATATTCATCACTACACTGAGTAGATGCCCTTTCACACACCCCAAAAACAAATTGGAAGACTATGCAGCTCTAAGAAAATATAAAATGATACAATTTGCAGAAATGTAGCTAAAACTAGAGTATATTATGCTGAGTAAAGTTAGTCAGAAGGAAAGAGAAAATACAGAATAAAAACAATTTTTTTTTTGGTTTTTTGGCCACACCCGGTGATGCTCAGGGATTACTCCTGGCTATGTGCTCAGAAATCACTCCTGGCTTGGGGGACCATGTGGGACACCAGGGAATCGAACTGTATTTTGTCCTGGGTCAGCTGCATGCAAGGCTAACACCATACTGCTGTGCCGATTTCCTAGTTATCTAAACCTTTTCTTTTGATATGTAAAAGCCCGCCTGGATTACAGGACCTTCTGGAGAATTTGCTTCTGGAGAATAGAGAGCAGTTCTATATTAAAGGGGTGGAGAGTGAGCACATGGCAGAGAAGCCATGAGGTAAAAAGCAGGCTGACTCCATTTCTTTCCTCACTGGCTTTGTGTTATTTCTTCACTGCTCCCCTATTTCATCAGACCCATCCACCTAAGGTATTAGAAACACAATGCCTGGTGCAGTATCACCATCTGTGGATTTTTATTTTACACTAATACACACATTTGAGTTGGGGGGATTAGAGGAAGGTATGCTAGGATTCTTGAGGGTGAAAGATGGATACTGGTGATAAGTATGGTGTGAGATTAATGTTCATAACAAACCATTATTAAGAGTATTGTAAAACTTGTGATGGGATGGGTGTTTGAACATTGTACGGCAGAAACTCAATAATGAACAACCTTGAAACTGTCTGTCTATGATGATTCCATTTAAAAAAATATTTTAAGGAGCCAGAGATAGCTCAGCAGTAGGGTGTTTGCCTTGCACACAGCTGATCCAGGACGGATAGTGGTTCAAATCCTGGTATCCTGTATGGTCTCCTGTACCTGCCAGGAATGATTTCTGAGTGCAGAACTAGGAGTAACCCCTGAGCACTGCTAGGTATGACCCAAAACCAATATATAAAGAGGGCTATCTTCTAACTACCAAAAATATAAAAACAAGAACTCAAAAAGATATATACTGCAAAGTTATTGCAGCACCAAATATGATAGACAGCACATTAGAATAGCCCAAATGTCTTAACTTGTCAGGAACTGGAACGTTCCCCCACCCCAAGCAGTTGCTAACCAACTCCTAAAGCAAATAGACAGCTTCTCAGCCTGCTTTGCCTCAGCCCGAGAAGAAGCTGCCACCACTGCTGCTGCTGATTTGCTCTCGGTGGCCCTTTTCTCCCATCTCCCTTTGCTGTGGACTGTTGTTCGCTACCAGATTTGTTTTTTGAGAAATCTCCAACTCAAGGACATTTCCTGATCAGTGATGGCTGAGAGCTGTTTTTCAGACTCTACAAGACAAAGTTGCAGGCTGAAACTGTGCTCCAGACTTACCCACCCCAGACTATTTCAAAAGACTTAAAAGGAATATGTATATTTTCTTCATGTTTCTTTAGATCTATTTCTTTAATAGGTATAATTTTTATTGTCTATTTCCTTATGTCGAGGTAGTTTTCCTTTTTCCTTCTTTTGAATCTGTTTAGTAAGAAATTCTAGTAAGTTTCTCTCCGGTTCTGAGTTCAGGATAAAATCAGGTTATAGGGATTATTTAGCTTGTTGCTTTTAGCCCCATATGCATGAGTAGTATCATGTGGTATTGTTCCTTTTTGCATAGGCATATTAAAATGAGGAAATGTTATGTATGAAAACAAGTTCTTTACTAACACAGATATGGACTCATAAGTTGTATATTTGGGGGGTCTCTGACCCTGAACATTTGTCATAGTGACTTGACTTAGGTTTCAGATGATCGGAAAATGACCATTCATCCCTGGACCTTGGACCTGACCTATGGAACCAGCAGTTTTCTGCACAGCACCAGGAATCAGACTTCTACTGGGGAACGCCCTAATGCTGTCCTGTTACTGACTTGCTCCAGAGTGGGTTCATATGACATCCTGATGATTTGAAAACAGCAACAACTTGCTTTTAGGACAGTATTCCCTACATTGCCACCTAATGATGAGATGAAATCAGAAGACACTCCGTGCCACCCTGACTTCTACACAGGATCTGTACAAAAGCCAGGATGTCTAACTACAGAGTTCTAAGTGCAACAACTGTGATAGAGAAGAATTTTTACTGGGACCAGAAAGAAAGACAACTTTGGTGGGGGGGTTAGTATGCCCAGAGCCTGTAGCTGGTCTTATAGAAAATTGCTTCAAAGCTAGGGTCTCCCTATTTTTTTTTTGTTTGTTTGTTTTTGGGTCACACCCGGCAACGCTCAGGGGCCATTCCTGGCTCCATGCTCAGAAATCGCTCCTGGCTGGCTCAGGGACCATATGGGATGCTGGGATTCAAACCACCATCCTTCTGCTATCTCTCCAGCCCCAGGGCCTCCCTATTTTTAGGTGAAAGTTTTTTCCTTTCTATTTTCCCCAACTTTTGCTGTGCCTATACAAAAATATAACACACACATACACTTTTTTCTCTTTTCCTTTTTTTTAAAATGTTTTTCTATATTTATTTTAAATAGGGAAAGAAGGGGTGTCAGGGCCAAGTGGTCTCAGATACACTGGCGGAAAATAAAAGGACAGAAATATATATCCAAACCAAAGTCAAGAGAATAGAATCAAGAGACCTAAACTTTAATAATCTAAACTCAAGGGGCCTGTAACACTGGCAAGCCAGGGGGCAAAGGTGGTGGGATAGAATGCACTCTGGGGCCATTGGTGGAAGGAGATTGACACTGGTGATGGGAATGGTCCTGATTCACTTGTATATCTGAAATTCAACTATGAAGGACTTTGTAGATCACCATGGTTTCAATAAAATAAAATTAAAAAAAAAAAACAGAAAATAGTCAAATGCTTAAGGAGAAACGAATGGACAGAGAACCCTTCGGATAGAGACATAATGGAATAATATGCAATCATTAAAAAAAAGTAAAGAAGGGGCCAGAGAGATAGCATGGAGGTAGGGCATTTGCCTTGCATTCAGAAGGATGGTGTTCGAATCCCAGCATCCAAGCCTGCCAGGAGCGATTTCTGAGCATAGAGCCAGGAGTAACCCAAGTAATGCCAGGTGTGACCCAAAAACCGAACGAAAAAAAAAGAAGTAAAAAAGAGTTGCAGCTACATCACATCAAACAATATGAAAATTAGATTAAAAGTCTTTCATTTGGGGGCAGGAGAGATGGCATGGAGATAAGGCGTTTGCCTTGTGTGCAGAAGGTCGGTGGTTCAAATCCCGGAATCCCATATGGTCCCCCAATCCTGCCAGGAGCGATTTCTGAGCCTGGAGCCTGGTGTGAGCACTGCCGGGTGTAACCCAAAAACAAAAACAAAACAAAAGTTTTTCATTTAATTTAAAATAATAAAGTTAAACAAATGTAGATATGTTTTTTAATCCCCTACAAATAACTATAAGCACAACCAGTCACAGGACAATGGCAAAGAGACAAAAGATAATGTCTAAACACAATCCAGAACACCAATCACTGTTGTTTCCATATCATTATAGAGTACAGGGCCTATCTGCAATAAAAACTGAAAAGATTTTTCAGGCTAGATTGCTTGTCATGTGTGCAGCCAATCTTGGCTCAATCTAGGGTATCCCCAAAGAGCACCAAGAGTGATTTCTGAGCACAGAGCCAGGAGTAAGCTCTGAGTACTGCTGGGTATGGCCCAAAATTAAAATAACAAAGACCTAAAGAGACATTCTTCTCAGAGATTCCAGACAAGCAGGGGTCCCACACAGGCAATTCTGGCATGTTACATTTTTTTTTTTTTATAATTTTTTATTATGAATTATGAGAACAAAAGATGCAAAGAAAGAGGATAAGGTAAAGTTACAGTGGAAGGACAATCACCCATAACATAATTATCAGAAGAAGTCCCCTTGCTGATATCTTAACTTTGAATTTTCACCAAAGAAAGTTAAGATAAATAAAACAGAATCCATGTGCAATTACTTTTTCCCTCAAGTCCCCAGATTGTAGCACATTATAATATTTCTTAACAGCACACAAGGCAATCTAAAGCCATCAAACTTACGTAACTCCTTAAACATTAGAGGCATAGTGTTTTTTACATTTCCATGTACATGCATATTAGCTTAAGTTAACCTCAAATTTTAAGTGGGTGTGTTTTAAGGATTAGAGTCAAAGGAGCACAGTAAAAACGATGTTAGAGTGGCAATTGTTGTTTGCATAGGCCCACCAAAATATGAGAGGCATGGAAAGGAATAGCCTTGGCCTAAATACAAAGAGATCCTACCCCTGAAGTTTCCTGGCATAAGACCAGCTCTAGGCCTCAGGAAAGTTATCGTTCGCTCCAAGACATTGTCCGTAGCGCCAACACACTTATCACACAGTCTCTGTTGTTGGTCTCATGTTTCTGTATTAAAGATTCTGGAATCTGCATGTCCTACATTGAAGTCATGATGAGGAGTGCCTTCTCGTTTCACCTCACCATGAAAGGGGAATGCAGGAAGCCCTGTCCTATAAGCAGGTTGTTGTTGTTGTTAAGTCTTCTCAGTGTTAAAGGAAGTCTCTTTTGAGCAGGACGATGTCTGAGCAGTGGTAGGGTCTTCCGTGGTAGAGGATTGCTTCCAGGTGATGTTATAGACAAACCTCACCATAAAGGGGCAATACAGCAAGCCCTGTCCAGTAAACAGGTCATTGTTCTTGTTGTCTTCTCAGTGCTAAGGGATGTCTCTTTTGAGTAGATCGATGTCAGAGCAGCTGTAGGGTCGTCCCTGGTACAGGAATGCCTCCGGGTGATGTTATATACAACCTTGGATGTTTTGTAAATGTCTTCTGTAGATCAAGGGGTAAATGGAGAATGTCCATTCTTCTGAGGCCTGTGCCAGGTCTTTATGTCAATGTTCAGGGTGTAAGGTCTCATTGTACTACAAGATTTGTGTGTTCCCCTTTCTATTAGATAAGAACTTATTGGTATGTATAGTATTTTCCCATGTCAGTGTGCCTACGCAAACAAGATATAAAGCCACGTGGTGCTATCAGATATATGGGGGCATAAGAACATTTCCAACAAGACCCATGACTTGGTTCAAACATAAGTATTAAACTGAGGGATTCTTTCACACCAAATTCCATATTGAGCAGTTCACAAAGAGAAGATAAAAAAAAAATGGGGGGGGATCATCACTGTATAAGAAAGTATTCAGCAAAAGTTATAGCCGTCAAAGAAAACACCCATAAAATGTTGAAAAGATATGTGTCCTTTTTATGCCTTTAAAAATAGTTGTGTGGGTGTTAACTCTAGGGCACCACTTTGGTCTGTGAATTAGGACTCAAGAGTACTTAAGTTAGAAAGGGTAAAAAAGGAGTAATGATGATAGGAGTTAAAGAAGTTAAAGAGAAATATGAACTTATGAAGGGGTATGCAAAAGGGCAGAGTACAAAATGGACATTCTGCATACATAAAAACATAATTCAATGATAGTGAGTACTAGTAATGTTTCTTGTGAGAGTACTATTAATGTTTTTTGTGCGCGCGGGGGCTATCGCCCCCGCACGATTTTGAAAATGTAGACTGGACAGAGATTACCAGTGCCAAACCTCCTCCTGCCTGACTCCCGGCTCCCAGGAAGGAGAGATCCTTCAAGAAGCTGGGAGAACAGAAGTTCAGAGCCCCACCCAGACCCTCCCTATGGAGCCGCATGGATAGTGGGGGAAGGCCTAGGGTCCTTCAAGCTCCACCAAGGGACCCAACTCACCGGCTAGCCCAGGGGTGTGGCCCGGGGAAGCCCTGGAGATCTGGAGCAAGGCGGCAGAGGGGTGCTGGGGTTACCCAAATCCCGCACCCCCCCTAGGCCTGGCCAAGCAGGCCTCCGGCATGGCGTGGGCCTGCCAAACCTCCTCCTGCCTGACTCCCGGCTCCCAGGAAGTGGCATGTTACATTTTAAAGTATGGTCAAGTGCACTATCAGAAGTCTGCACGGCCACAAGACAGTCCTTCCAGCGGTGTCAACTCTGGCCACTTCTTAGAATCTACCCTTCACTCCTATTAATCAGGGATTTCTGCACACAGACTTACATTCAGCAATGACACTTCAGAGCAAAGAGAAAAGCAACCTCAATGCATTTATTGCAGGATATATAGAACATTTGTGACCACAATTAAAAACGAAGCATCACAATCTGCTGCGTTGATATTAAAAGGTTCCCACAACAGTGGTAAGATTTTAAAAATACGGGGCCGAAGCCGTGGCACAAGCAGTAAGGTGTCTGCCTTGCCCACGCTAGCCTAGGACGAACTGTGGTTCGATCCCCGGCGTTCCATATGATCCCCTAAGCCAGGAGCAATTTCTGAGCACATAGCCAGGAGTAACCCGAGCGTCACCAGGTGTGACCCAAAAACAAAAAAAAAAAAAAAAGATTTTAGAAATACAGAACATGACTTCTAGTTACACACACACACACACAGGCTTAAAGGTGTGGAGAAACAGTAAATTTTCCCTGGTGCATTTCTCTTTTAACAACCAGCATGATGGAACCGGAGAGATAGCATGTAGGTAAGGCATTTGCCTTGCATGCAGAAGGTCGGTGGTTCAAATCCTGGCATCCCATATGGTCCCCCGAGCCTGCCAGGAGCGATTTCTGAGCGTGGAACCAGGAGTGGCCCCTGAGCTTTGCCAGGTGTGGTCCAAAAAACAAAAACAAAAAAAAAACAACCAGCATGCACACATAAATATATGTTATATATACATAAACCTATGTATATATGTGCACAAATATTTGCATATTACTATGTGTATATGTACATATATATACAATGTATACATACATTTACAGCTGTATACACATACATCTATGTCTATGTATTATATATACATTATATGCATATATATATGCATATATATATATATATATGTATATATATATATATATACAATGTATACATACATTTACAGCTGTATACACATACATCTATGTCTATGTATTATATATACATTATATGCATACTATATATATGTATGTGTATATATATATGGATTCTGAGGCTATACCAAGGTGGGTGCTCAGGGCTCACTCCTAGCTCAGTAATCTCTCCTAGCAGGGCTCAGGGACCATAGGGGACACAAACCTGACAATGAAACTCAGGTGGGCTTCGTGCAAGAGAAGTGCCCTACCAGCTGTACTATTATCTATCTCCAGACCCAGTTGCTATTTTTTTTTTTTGGTTTTTGGGCCACACCCGGCGGTGCTCAGGGGTTACTCCTGGCTGTCTGCTCAGAAATAGCTCCTGGCAGGCACGGGGGACCATATGGGACACCGGGATTTGAACCAACCACCTTTGGTCCTGAATCGGCTGCTTGCAAGGCAAACGCCGCTGTGCTATCTCTCCAGGCCCCAGTTGCTATATTTTTAATAATCAAAGCATGGGGGGGGAGAGGGGAAGAGAGAGAGAGAGAGAGAGAGAGAGAGAGAGAGAGAGAGAGAGAGAGAGAGAGGGAGAGAGAGAGAGGGAGAGGGGGAGAGAGAGAGAGATGGACAGAGATGGACAGAGATGGAGAGAGAGGGAGAGGGAGAGAGAGAGAGATGGACAGAGATGGAGAGAGAGGGAGAGAGGGAGGGAGAGGGAGGGAGAGGGAGAGGGAGAGAGAGAAAGAAAGAGAGAGATGGAGAGAGATGGAGAGAGAGGGAGAGGGAGAGGGAGGAAGAGAGAGAGGAAGGGAGATGGAGAGGGAGGGAGAGGGAGAGGGAGGGAGAGGGAGAGAGAGGGAGAGGGAGAGAGAGGGAGAGGGAGAGGGAGGGAGAGAGAGAGAGAATGTGTGTGTACCATTGCAGAAAAGAAGTTTTCCCAAAATCTCTACAACCCTGTCTTGGCAATTGGGGTGTGGGATGTCTGTCTGTGGGGTGTCTGTGTGAGGTGTCTGAGTGGGGTGTCTGTGTGGGGTGTATGTCTGTGTGGGGTATGTATGAGGTGTCTGTTAGGGGTGTCTGTCTGACTGGGGTGTCTGTGAGGTATCTGTGTGGGGTGTCTGATTGTGTGAGGTGTCTGTTTTGGGTGTCTGTGTGGGGTGTCTGTCTTTGTGAGGTGTCTGTTTCGGGTGTCTGTGTGGAATATCTGTCTGGCTGGGGTGTCTGTGTCGGGTGTCTGCCTGACTGGGTTGTCTGTGTGGGGTGTATGTCTGTGTGGGGTATCTGTCTGTCTGTGTGAGGTGTCTGTTAGGGATGTCTGTCTGACTGGGGTGTCTGTGTGAGGTGTCTGTTTGGGGTGTCTGTGTGGGGTGTCTGGCTGGCTGGGGTGTCTGTGTGGGGTATCTGTCTGCCTGTGTGAGGTGTCTGTTGGGGTGTCTGTCTGACTGGGGTGTCTGTGTGAGGTCTGTCTGACTGGAGTGCCTGTCTGTGTGGGGTGTCTTGTGAGGTGTCTGACTGGTGTGTCTGCCTGTCTGTGGGGTGTCTGTCTGTCTGTCTCGGTACCTTCCCACGTGAACTCGCCGCAGGGCTCCCGCAGCACGAACTTGAACCAGAACTGGCCCACGCGGCCCCGCTCCGCCTCCGCCTCCGCCTCCGCCTCCGCCTCCGCCTCCGCCTCCTCGGCCGCCAGCTCCGCCTCCCCGACCCAGAGGCCCGGCTCGGGCAGCGCCAGCGCCCCGGCGCTCGCCGTCAGGCCCGCCGGCTTCAGACGCACGGCCCGCCCCGGGTCCCACGCGCCCAGCTCGGGCCGCGACCCCACGACCCGCAGGTCCCGCCCGGGCGCGGCCAGCTCCCGCGGCACCACCAGCCCGAAGCGGAAGCGCATGACGTCGGAGGTGCGGAGCCCAGGCAGCGAGTGGCCACGTGGAAGCGAGGGCTGTGGGCGTGGCCTCCAGAAAAGCGACACGGCGATTGGGCGGGGTCCCTCGGGAGCACCAATCAAGCGGCGGATGGGCGTGGTCTCCGAGCAAGGTGACCGCGGCGATTTGGAAAGGAACCTCGGGAGGTGACTGGGCGTGGTCTCCGAGCCAGACGCCCACGGCGATTGGGCGGGCAAACTCGGGACTACTAGCCACGCGGCGGTGGGCGTGGTCTCTAAGAAAAACGCCCCGTCGCGGTTGGGTGGAGCCTCGGGAAGACCAATCAGAAGGTAATTGGGCGGGGTTCGGGTGTGTGGGCGTGGTCGTCTAGAAAGGCGCCCACGGCGATTGGGCGGGGGCCTGGTGGGTGGGCGTGGTTTCGGAGCAAGGACCCGCGCGGTTGGGCGGGCCGGTAGGTGGGTGAGTGTGGTCTCCGGGCAGCGTGACCACAGCAATTGGGCGGGGCCGGTGAATGGGCGTGGCCTCCGGGCATGAGGACCGCCCCGCGGCGATTGGGCGGGACATTCGGGAATACTAGTCAGGAGGTGGGGTGGATGGGCGTGGTCTCCGGGCAAGGCGCCCGTGGCAATTGGGCGGGCCAGGTGGATAGGCGTGGCCTCCGAGAAAGGTGACCACAGCGATTGGACGGGGCCGGTGAGTGGGCGTGGTCTCCGAGCAAGGCGACCACAGCGATTGGGCGCTGAAGATGGCGGCCTGTTTCCTGTGGACGCGTGTGAGGTGGCGCCTTTTTTAGAGCATCACGTGGTCGCTGGGGGGCCTGGAAGGGAAGAAGAAAAGGCGCGGTTTGGGGAATCTCTCCTACGCTCAGTGATTTTTCCATCACTCTTAAAAGACTGAAAGACATTTTTGAAGGTCCTAAAGAAAGAGGGCCTGGGATTTAGGAAGCAGCCTTCAAAGAATTCTAGGGTGGATGTCTGCAGAATAATGGCCTTCTCAACCCTTAGTTCTTCTAGGCCTTGGATTCCATCTGTGCAAAATGAGAGAAGGAATCTTTTTTTTTGGGGGGAGGGGGTTGGGCCACACCCGGAGATGTTCAGGGGTTACTCCTGGCTGCTCAGAAATAGCTCCTGGCAGGCACGGGGGACCCTATGGGACACCGGGATTCGAACCAACCACCTTTGGTCCTGGAGCGGCTGCTTGCAAGGCAAACGCCTCTGTGCTATCGAGAGAAGTGCTTAAAATAAAGAGATTTATTTAAAAAATAAATAAAAAAAAAAAAAGAGGGGCCCGGAGAGATAACACAGCGGTGTTTGCCTTGCAAACAGCTGATTCAGGACCAAAGGTGGTTGGTTCGAATCCCGGTGTCCCATAGGGTCCCCCGTGCCTGCCAGGAGCTATTTCTGAGCAGACAGCCAGGAGTAACCCCTGAGCACCGCCGGGTGTGGCCCAAAAACCAAAAATAAAAATAAAAATAAAATAAAAAAAGAAATCTTTAAAGACACTGCCAGTGTGCAAGGATCATAGTTCAGAACCCAGGTTGTAAAACCAAGACATTTTGGCTACTAATTCAAATGGAATCTTAGGAGAGGGTAACTGGGTATTTCTAATAACATAAATAGGCTTTGATATTTTTTATTTAATTTAATTTAATAAGCTTAATTATTAAGCCTTCGTTTCAGTATTGATCATTGTTTTTCCAACTTAAAATATAAAGAACCTACAAGGTACTTGCGAATGGGGGCTTCGTTTTATCCCTCCAAAAAAAGAAAATCAGTCTACCAGTTTATGTATTTGTTGTTTTTTTGACTCTTTATTAATTCATTATACTTGTTTTACTTTGGGGGTGTCTTTTGGGGCCACACCTGGCAGCACTCAGGGGTTAACTCTTGGTTCTGAGCTCAGAAATTGCCCTCCGAAGGCTCGAGGGGATCATATGTGATGCTGGAAATGGAACTTAGGTCTATCGTGTGTAAGACAAATGCCCTATGCTCTGTGCTATCACTCTGGACCCTTTTGTGTTACTTTTGATTCTTGTTACATTTATGTGTTAATCAGCATGTCACGTAATATCTTTAATCTCTTATCAATTAATCACACACATAAAGCCATACTTGTTAAGGACTTGGAGATAGTACATCAGTTAGGGCATAAACCTAGCTTATAATTCCAGCACCAACTGGTCCCCCAAGGATTGCTAGGATTAGCAAGATGTGACACTGTAGTCTCTCTGGTGCCACCAAGACTCTTGGCCCCTCATCACTCTCCCTACAGGGCAGACCAGGACCCCATCTTCTGTCCTTTATCCTTGTCTTAATTGCTACCCGTTTGGCTGGGAATCTCAAATGGGGACTCTTGATCCACTGAATACTGTTTTTAAAGGACCTCTATGACAAAATAAATTAAAATAAAACATTTAAACATGTCGTTGCCACTAGTTGAATATGTATGAATCTTGAAAAGTCAAAACCTGCATGTTTTCAAGATAAGTAAAATAAAAAAGTACAAAAATGTAAACCATACAGTCTGTCTGTAGAACAATTAGTAAACTCATGATGTATTGCAATCATAAATATTGATATTCCAGTCAATGTTTGGTTAGTTGCTAAGGTTGAGGATAAACACAAAGAAAAATGTGAAGCCAGCAAGGCTGGCCAAACAAGGCTGATTCAGTAGCAAAACAGACATTAAATCACAGTGGCATGTGAGTCGTTTTTTCAAATTTCAAATTTCCGTTATAAAATATCCTTGCTTGTTAGAAAATAAGAGCCATGTAGTGGTGCAAAAACCCTGGAGCTGACAGTTCAGACTTTCTTGTGTTTTGCCATGTCGCATACTTCTTTTTCATCAGCTCTTACCAAGTGAATGCTCTCATTCTATAAATGAAAAAGTTGCCCCAGAAGTAAATAGTATATTTATTTAACAGATGCTCTTTGCTTTCTTTCTCTCTCTTTTCCTCATCTCTCTCTTTACAATTAAAAGTACCCATTTAAATTCCCAACTTAAATATGTATCAGGGCCAGAGATATTGCAAAATTTAGGGCAATTGCTATGAATATGATCAACCCTGGAATGATCCCAAGCAACAGCTGCATATCCCCCAGAACACTACCAGGAATGATACCTGAGCACAAAACCAGGAGAAAATTCTGAGCATAGCCAGGTATGGCCAACAACCCAACCATTTCCAAAATGTAGCAGCTTATTTTATGGCATCGATGTATATGTAATATTATTTGATGACTATATTGTGCCCTCTGTAAAATGCAATTAGAAAGGAGAGTAGAGTCAGTGAGGGAGAGAGTAGTGAAGTTAAGGCTTTATGTCTTGCATGCAGCAGACATATAGTCCCCTAAGCACTAGTCCCAAACACTGTCATGTGTGGCTTCCAAAACCCACAAAGACAAAATATTTTAAATAGACTCCACTAGAATTTTTATAGTGGGAGGTTTTACCACTCTTTTCTTTAGACTTATTTCTGTCTCTGTGCTCAGGGATCACTTCTGCTAGAGGTTGGGGGCAGGCATATATGGTGCTGGGGATCAAACGAAGGATGACACATAAAGGTAAACACCCTAACTGCTAGACTATCACTCAAGCCCTCACAGCCCTTGACCCTGAAAACAGTTACTAAACCCTTACCAGTCAAGCAAATACATGGTTATCATATTGTGTTTTCTCGTTTATTGTTTTATTTTATTTCTTACAATATTTGCAATACTATTACTGGTAGGGTCATGGATACAATATGGCAACCCCACACCCTCCACCAAAGTGTCCACTTCCCTGCATCATTGTCCCATCCACCCCCATCCCTTCAGAATTTTGTTTGTTTGTTTGTTTGTTTTGGTTTTGGGGCCATACCCGGTGATGCTCGGGAGTTACTCCTAGCTATGCGCTCAGAAATAGCTCCTAGCTAGGGGGACCGTATGGGATGACAGGGATCAAACCAGGTCAGTCCTGGATCAGCCGTGTGCAAGGCAAACACCCTACTGCTGTGCTATAGCTCCGGCTCCCTTCAGAATTGTTTTATTCAATTCTTTTACCAATCTGATGAGGGGATAATTTATCATTATCAAAGTGATGCCCATCTTTATACACAAAGAAATAAGCACAAAAATCGAATAGATGACTTGCAAGCTGGTGTCTTCTGGTCACATACAGTATAGCGAACAGCGAGATTCTAAGATAAGTATTATTGAGAAGGGCAAGAAGGTTTCTGTCCAGAAATGTACTCAGTGCCATACTGTGGAGAAGGTAGGCAAACACAAGACTGGACTGAATCTCCATGGTCTGGGTGTTAGACAGATTGAGCCCCTGGATTCTTTTACATGGGTGCTAACTAGAACAAAGGCATTACCTGGGGAAATTACACACTGATGGAGTATTTGGAGAATCCCAAGAAGCACATGTCTGAAACAAAAATGTTCTTCAAAAGGCATTAAGAAGAAAACCAAAAAGGCAAAATTGATAGCTTGCCTCAAAAAAGCTTTTAATGAGTAATAGTTGGCACTGCCTTATTTATTATAAAAATGTCTCATGACTTTTTTTATGTGTACCATATTTAATTCTACCTCATTCATCAGAATTCAGATCATGTAAAGTGGCTGATATAGTGTATTTTTGTTGGACATCTGACTTCAATAAGATTGGTTTGTTGTTTAAATGACTTATGATCAGCTTTTTGAATTTTGATAATTCCTGGTCAACAAGTGAAAATCCCTATTGCCTCTTTCTTTTTTTTTTTTTTTTTTTATCTTTAGCACTTGGCTGTTTTATTTTCCAGTGATGCTAAAGTGCTATTTCCTGTGTCCTTCAATGTGAAAGGAAGGATAATTCAGTCTGAGATGGATGGATAGAGGGTACCATCACTGTTTGGATAGAGCAAAAGTCTTCAGCCACTGCACCAGTTAGTAATTGATAACCAGATGTTTGGTGTCTTGTTCATACACTGCCTTATCTTCTTGGTCATAGAGAATTGCTTAGACTTATTTCTTTTTTTTTTTCTCTTTATTTGGATATCTTGATTACATAAATGATTGTGATAAGGTTTCAGTCCTATAAAGATCACCCCTCTTCACCAGTGCAACATTCCCGCCACCAAAGTCCCAAATCTCCCTCCATCCCACCCCACCCCCCACCTGTACTCCAGACAGGCTTTCCAGTTCCCTCATTCATTCACTTGATTATGGTAGTTCTCAGTGTAGTTATTTCTATAACTGTGCTCACCACTCTTGTGGTGAGCTTCATGGAGTGAGCTGGTGTTCCAGCTCTCCTCTAATTGTCTCTGAGGATTGTTACAAAAATGACTTTTATTTTTCTTAAGACCCATAGATGAGTGAGACTATTCTGCGTCTCTCTCTCTCCCTCTGACTTATTTCACTGAGCATGATAGATTCCATGTACATCCATGTATAGGAAAATTTCATGACTTCATCTCTCCTGACGGCTGCATAATATTCCATTGTGTATATGTACCACAATTTCTTTAGCCATTCGTCTGTTGAAGGGCATCTTGGTTGTTTCCAGAGCCTGGCTATTGTGAATAGTGCTGCAATAAATATAGGTGTGAGGAAGGGGTTTTTGTATTGTATTCTTGTGCTCCTAGGGTATATCCCTAGGAGTGGAATAGCTGGGTCGAATGGGAGCTCAATTTCCAGTTTTTGAAGAAACCTCCATATCGCTTTCCATAGAGGCTGTACTAGACGGCATTCCCACCAGCAGTGGATAAGAGTTCCTTTCTCTCCACATCCCCGCCAGCACTGATTGTTCTCATTCTTTGTGATGTGCGCCAATCTCTGTGGTGTGAGGTGGTATCTCATCGTTGTTTTGATTTGCATCTCTCTGATGATTAGTGACGAGGAGCATTTTTTCATGTGTCTTTTGGCCATTTGTATTTCTTTTTTATCAAAGTGTCTGTTCATTTCTTCTCCCCATTTTTTGATGGGATTAGATGGTTTTTTTGTAAAGTTCTGTCAGTGCCCTGTATATTTTGGATATTAGCCCCTTATCTGAAGGATGTTGGGTGAATAGTTTCTCCCACTCAGTGGGTGACTCTTGTATCCTGGGCACTATTTCTTTTGAAGTGCAGAAGCTTTTCAGTTTAATGTATTCCCATCTGTTAATCTCTGCTTCCACTTGTTTGGAAAGTGCAGTTTCCTCCTTGAAGATACCTTTAGTCTCAATGTCATGGAGTGTTTTACCGACATGTTGTTCTATATACCTTATGGTATCTGGTCTGATATCAAGGTCTTTAATCCATTTGGATTTTACCTTCGTACATGATGTTAACTGGGGGTCTATGTTCGCTTTTTTGCAAGTCGCTAACCAGTTCTGCCAGCACCACTTGTTGAAGAGGTTTTCTCTGCTCCACTTAGGATTTCTTGCTCCTTTGTCAAAAATTAGGTAATTGTATGCCTGGGGAATGTTCTCTGAGAACTCAAGCCTATTCCACTGATCTGAGGGTCTGTCTTTATTCCAATACCATGCTGTTTTAATAACTATTGCTTTGTAGTACAGTTTAAAGTTGGGGAAAGTAATGCCTCCCATTTTCCTTTTCCCTAGGAGTGCTTTAGCTATTCGAGGATGTTTATAGTTCCAGATGAACTTCATAAGTGTTTGATCCACTTCTTTGAAGAATGTCATGGGTATTTTTAAGGGGATCGCATTAAATCTGTATAATGCTTTGGGGAGTATTGCCATTTTAATGATGTTAATCCTGCCAAGCCATGAGCAGGGTAAGTGTTTCCATTTCCGTGTGTCCTCTCTTATTTCTTGGAGCAGGGCTTTATAGTTTTCTTTGTATAGGTCCTTCACGTCTTTGGTCAAGTTGACTCCAAGATATTTGAGTTTGTGTGGCACTATTGTGAATGGGATTGCTTTCCTGACTTCCATCTCCTCCCTATTATTATTGGTGTATAAAAAGGCCATTGATTTCTGTAGGTTGATTTTGTAGCCTGCCACCTTGCTATATGAATCTATTATTTCTAGAAGCTTTTTGGTAGAGTCTTTAGGGTTTTCTAAGTAGAGTATCATATCATCTGCAAACAATGAGAGTTTGACTTCTTCCTTTCCTATCTGAATTCCCTTGATATCTTTTTCTTGCCTGATCGCTATAGCAAGAACTTCCAGTACTATATTGAAGAGGAGTGGTGAGAGAGGACAGCCTTGTCTTGTACCCGAATTTAGAGGAAAGGCTTTTAGTTTTTCTCCATTGAGGATAATATTTGCCATTGGCTTGTGGTAGATGGCTTCAACTAGATTGAGAAAGGTTCCTTCCATTCCCATCTTGCTGAGAGTTTTGATCAAGAATGGGTGTTGGACCTTATCAAATGCTTTCTCTGCATCTATTGATATGATCATGTGATTTTTATTTTTCTTGTTGTTGATGTTGTGTATGATGTTAATAGATTTACGGATGTTAAACCATCCTTGCATTCCTGGGATGAAGCCTACTTGGTCGTAGTGTATGATCTTCTTGATGATGCATTGGATCCTATTTGCCAGGATTTTGTTGAAGATCTTTGCATCAGCATTCATCAGGGATATTGGTCTGTAATTTTCTTTTTTGGCAGCATCTCTGTCTGGTTTTGGTATCAAGGTAATGTTGGCTTCATAAAAGCTGTTTGGGAGAGTTCCCTTTTTTTCAATTTCATGGAAGAGTCTGGCTAGGATTGGTAGTAGCTCCTCTTGAAAGATTTGAAAAAATTCATTAGGAAAACCATCTGGGCCTGGGCTTTTCTTTTTTGGTAGATGTTTGATTACAGTTTCAATTTCCTCAGTAGTGATGGGGGTGTTTAGATATGCTACATCCTCCTTACTTAAATGTGGAAGGTTATAAGTGTCCAAGAATTTTTCCATTTCTTCTAGGTTCTCATGTTTTGTAGCATAAAGTTTCTCAAAGTAGCCTCTGATTATCCTTTGGATCTCTGCAATTTCTGTTGTGATCTCCCCCTTTTCATTTCTGATACGGGTTATCAGATTTCTCTCTCTCTCTTTCTTTGTGAGTTTTGCCAATGGTCTATCAATCTTGTTTATTTTTTCAAAGAACCAGCTTCTGCTTTCGTTGATCTTTCGGATTGCTTTTTGGTTTTCCACTTCATTGAGTTCCGCTTTCAGCTTTATTATTTCCTTCTGTCTCCCTATTTTTGGTTCATTCTGTTGGTCATTTTCTAATTGTTTAAGCTGCGCCATTAAGTTATTCAGGTATGCTCCTTCTTCCTTCCTGATGTGTGCTTGTAGAGCTATAAATTTTCCTCTCAGGACTGCTTTTGCTGTGTCCCATAGATTCTGGCAGTTTGTGTCTTCATTATCATTTGTTTCCAGGAAAGTTTTGATTTCCTTTTTGATTTCATCTCGGACCCACTGGTTGTTCAGTAGCAGGGTGTTTAATTTCCAATTGTTAAAGTTTTTCTTCTGTGTGGCTTTGTAGTTCACATCTAATTTCAGAGCCTTGTGGTCAGCAAAGGTAGCCTGCAAGATTTCTATCCTCTTGATTTTATGGAGGTATGTTTTATGTGTCAGCATGTAGTCTATTCTGGAGAATGACCCATGTACATTGGAAAAGAATGTGTATCCAGGTTTTTTGGGGTGGAGTGTCCTGTATATATCTACTAGTCCTCTTTCTTCCATAACACTTTTCAGGGCTAGTATGTTTTTGTTGGGTTTCAGTCTGGTTGACCTATCAAGTGTTGATAGGGCTGTGTTGAAGTCTCCCACAATGATTGTGTTATTATTGATTTCTTCTTTCAGATTTGTCAGTAATTGTATTAGATAATTTGCTGGTCTCTCATTGGGTGCATATATGTTTAATAGTCTGATTTCTTCCTGTTGCACATATCCCTTGATTAGTACATAGTGTCCATCTTTGTCCCTTACCACTTTTCTGAGTATAAAGTTGGTGTCATCTGATATTAATATGGCCACCCCAGCTTTTTTCAGGGTGTTGTTTGCTTGGATAATTTTCTTCCAACCTTTGATTTTGAGTCTATGTTTGTTCTGACTATTCAGATGTGTTTCTTGTAGGCAGCAGAAGGTTGGATTCATCTTTTTGACCCATTTTGCCACTCTGTGTCTTTTAATTGGTGAATTTAGTCCATTGACATTGAGGGAGATGATTTTCATAGGATTTAATGTCATCTTTGTAGATAAGTTTGCTGTGTTTGTTGGTCTCTCTTGTCTTAGAGTAGACCTGTCAGTTTTTCCTTTAAGGCTGGTTTATCTTCTGTGAAGTTTCTGAGCTGTTGTTTATCCGTGAAGCTGTGTATTCTTCCTCCAAACCTGAATGTGAGTCGGGCTGGGTGCAGTATTCTTGGGGAGGCATTCATTTCATTCAATCTTGTCACAATATCCAACCACTGTCTTCTGGCCTTGAGAGTTTCTTGTGACATGTCTGCTGTAAGTCTTAGGGATGCTCATTTGAATGTAATTTCCCTTTTTTGATCTTGCTGCTTTCAGTATTCTATCCCTATCTATGGGATTTGTCATTGTAACGAGGATGTGTCTTGGGGTGTTTTTCTTTGGGTCTCTTTTAGCTGGTATTCTTCGGGCATGCAGTATTTGATTGCATGTAGGCTTTAACTCTGGGAGTATCTCTTTGATGATGTCTTTGACAGTTGATTCTTCTTGGAGATCTCCTTCCTGGGTTTCTGGGACTCCAATGATTCTTATGTTGTTTCTGTTGAGTTTATCAAAGACTTCTATTTTCATCTCTTCGCATGCCTTGAGTACATTTTCCATTGCCTGTTCGTTTGTCTTAATGTTCTTTTCCAATTTCTTTTGTTGTGTTGAGCTTTTCTGCATCTCATCTTCCAGTACTCCGATTCTCTCCTGAGCTGCTGATACCCTGTTGGCGAGGCTATCCATTGTGGTTTTCAGTTGAGCAACCGTATTTTTCAGATCTGTTATTTCAGTTTGGAGTTTTCTGATTTCTGTTTTTGTGTTCTCTTCAGATCGATCTATGCTCTTTTTGAGGTCTACAAACATATTCCATATTTCTACTCTAAACTCCTTATCTGAAAGGTTAATCAGGTGGTTGTAATTTATTATTTCAACCGAGCTTTCGTCTTCATTCTCTATGGATGGTGTTTGCCTGCGAGTTTTCCCCATTGTCACGCTTGTAGTGTGGTTTTTCCTGCGTGTTGTGGTGGGGTTCATTGATTAGGAAGAGTTCGCGGCTGCAAAGGGAAGCGAAGCGGCTGAGCGCTTCTGTTGCCTCTAGTTGCAAGTCCTCAGAGTGAACAAAGGCAGGGCAAGGTAGAGCGATCCCGCAGGCCCAGAATGCAGCTGCTCATCAGCTTCAAAATGCAGTTTTTTAGGGGTGCACTCCCTAGGCCCCTGAGGAAACCTTCGGAAGTTCAGAAGCACAGTTTCAGGCAGACAGAGATAGGAGTTTTCCCCGGAGTCCTCAGAGTGAACAAAGGCAGGGCAGGGCAAAGCAATTCCTCGGCCCCAGAATGCACGCACTCACCAGCTTCAAAATGCAGTGTTTTTGGGAGTGCGCTCCCTAGGCCCCTGAGGAAACCTTCGGAAGTTCAGAAGCACAGTTTCAGGCAGACAGAGATAGGAGTTTTCCCCGAAGTCCTCAGAGTGAACAAAGGCAGGGCAGGGCAAAGTGATTCCGCGGCCCCACAATGCAGGCACTCACCAGCTTCAAAATGCAGTGTTTTTGGGGCTGCGCTCCCTAGGCCCCTGAGGAAACCTTCGGAAGTTCAGAAGCACAGTTTCAGGCAGACAGAGATAGGAGTTTTCCCCGAAGTCCTCAGAGTGAACAAAGGCAGGGCAGGGCAAAGCGATTCCGTGGCCCCTATTGCCTCTTTCTAAAGATATGATTGAACTTAATTGGTCACATTCACCTTTCTAAGAAATGGGAATTGGGGCCGGGTAGGTGGCGCTGGAGGTAAGGTGCCTGCCTTGCAAGCGCTAGCCAAGGAAGGATTGCGGTTTGATCCCCCGGCGTCCCATATGGTCCCCCCAAGCCAGGGGCGATTTCTGAGCACATAGCCAGGAGTAACCCCTGAGCGTCAAATGGGTGTGGCCCAAAAAAAACAAAAAAAACCAAAAAAAACAAAAAAAAAAAGAAATGGGAATTGCCACTACATACCTGTGAGAGAATAGTTTTATATTTATATTTCTATAACTGGATGTACTAATATATCTAAAGGTCAAGGAAATCACTGTTTCCTAGAACAGAGGAAGAATTATCTGCTTCAGGATAAGATGATAGTGACCCTAAAATCTTTTTGTTCCTGATTATACCCATTGAATTAAATATTCCCTGTATCTAAAATGTTGCCTTTCACTTAATTAAATGTATTTTGTGTTATTTATGTATATGATGAAATAAAAAATACTTAACACTTCTCACACACACACACACAAAGGAAATAGGCACAGAAAAGTACATTAAACAACCAACAAGAAGAAAAGGGTTGAGCCAATGCTAAGACATCCAGCTAATAGTTAATGATTAGATAATTAGATGATCTATGTAATGTATAGATGATAGATAATGTAGATCGATCAACAGTTATTGATAAGTAATATATAATTATTCATCTTTACTTACCTATCTTTAGGTAAGTATATAGATATCTAGGGATAATTTAGTTTCTAATAATGATAGTACAGAAATGATTATATACATGATTATATACAGCGAACTGGGACGCCTTCTACACAGACAGCCCAGGTTTTGATCCCCTGCACCCCATAAGGTCCCTCAAGCCTCACCAGGTGTGATTCATTCCTAAGCCCAAAAGTAAAACAAAATTAAGAATAATGCAATTAAATGCCTCTTTGCTTAGGTAAATCATTCTGTATCATCTCTTAATAAAAAATAAACTTCCTGTAATTATTTCCTTTAACTAAGTTCAACATTAGGAACGATGGCATTCCTAATGTTTAGGAATGGTAATCCTAATGTTTAGGAAGTTTACTTAGTGTTTAGAATCCCTAGCACTACATATGAGTCCCAAAGGGTAACTAGAAGTGATCCCTGAGTCAGGTCTAAGCCCTGAGCACCACCAGGTGTGGCCAGAAAACCAATAGAGAAATAAGAATGGATCTGACTTCAGATACTGAAAATAATTGTTTTTCTGCCTCAAATAGTAATTTCTCTTCCTGTATAGCTCCTTTGTTGGCAACACCAATTGAAGAAACCATGGTGAATAATTTTATCAGCTATTATTAGATTTGTACAATTACCATTTTTTTTCCTGATGACATTCTCCAAAAAGTTCAGTTTTGTTCCATTTTTACATTCAAAGAATTGTGGTGTTTATATTTGAGGTCTGTTTGAGGCTAGATTCTTGGTGTCATGAGGAAAAATTGCATTTAGAGCAATTCTGATCATTTTAAACAGATCAAACCAAATTTCTGCCATTAGTTTCCATTTCTGTGGTGCCATCTTATATATTACTGCAATAATTCTGGAGAAATGAGTGAGGATGTCTTTAAATCTTGAATTTCAGAATCCAACTCAAATGTGAAGTTTTTTCAAAGCTCTCCCAGAGAGAGGATTTGTCTAATCTTTGACTCAGTTTTCTCAAGCAAACTTTCAAAAGTCAGTGACTTACCCTAAATCTCTCCTTATATTACTCTGTGTGTACATATCACTGATGTAAACTTTAGCTCACCCCAATAATTCAAGGACCATTAACATTACTCACTTATTATTTGTAGAATATATCTAAGAACCAAATATGCCACATATACTATTACATATTTTGTATATTTCTTCAAAAATGAAAACTAACAAAACCCTCCAAACAAAATTTGAGTGTAGCTAGAGGACTTTGCATTTTGCAACTGATCATTTCTTCTAGTGTGAGAAAATTGACATCCCTGTGAAAATCTAGAACAAGAGTGGGCAAGGAATGAACTTTACCAAGGTTTTGTCCAAATATGTCACAGCATTTCCCAACTATTTCAAAAAGTCACACCCCTTTTTGATACATACAAAAATCTCTATCTCAAGGAGATTCCAGTCATTCCATTCCCACCCAGAATTGCCATAGAAAAGGGCGGCATTCTCAGTGCATCACCAGCAGCCAGGACTGTCAAGCATGTGCTTTTTCAGAAGACATTGAACTGGCCCTTGTCTAGTACATTATACATCAGACTCAGCTTTGCGAAACCCAGTTCCTCCACACATGTCTCAATTGAGATTCTCTGCTTGATAACTGGTTCAAACCTAGGTTCTATTAGGCAGTGACCTCAATTGACTTTTCCTAGGAAAAAGTAGAACGTCATGTCAGATAGCTGAATTGTGAAGCGAGAGACCAACCATATGACAGAGCTTCCTTCATATATAATTTTAAGAATCATTTTGGTCTAAAAGTTTAGGAAATTTGAATGCAGACTTAATGCCTTTCTCAAAAGTTAACTTATCGGGGCCGGGTAGGTGGCGCTGGAGGTAAGGTGTCTGCCTTGCAAGCGCTAGCCAAGGAAGGACCACGGTTCGATCCCCTGGCGTCCCATATGGTCCCCCCCAAGCCAGGGGCGATTTCTGAGCACATAGCCAGGAGTAACCCCTGAGCATCAAACGGGTGTGGCCCAAAAAACCAAAAAAAAAAAAAAAAAGTTAACTTATCCCCCAAAGAAGACCTCAAAATGGTAGCTGGATGGATAATTTGAAACTTTTAAGAGAACTTGTAAAAACTTTGAGGAATAGAAGAGTTCAGTTGAAAGCAGAGCAGACTGGTTTTTACTTAAATGGACAATAGAGACAGGGGAAGAAAGGGGGAAAGTCAGTTATGAGGAGTAATCTTTTTTTTTTATTGTGGTCAAAGTGAATTACAAATCTTTCACAGTAATATTTAAGGCACATAGTGATAATGAATGAGGGGCATTCCCACCATCAGTGTTGTCCTCTCTCCACCCCTATTATCAGCATGCATCCCACATCTTCCTCCTATACCCCCATAATGCTAGTGCAACTGCTCCCCCATTGTACAGTTTGTTGTAGATTGGGTATCGATTCTGTTGTCATTGACTTTGGACTTAGTATTCATCTGATCATTTTTTATTTCTTCCAAATGAACATACGACTGGCTAGTCTTGGTACCATCCATTTTCCCCCTTCCAATTATGAGGCTTATCAAGATGATTCCAGTAATGTGACTCTATTGGAGATATAAGAAAAGATATGGGAGAAGAAAAGGAAGGAAGGGGGGCCGGGCGGTGGCGCTGGAGGTAAGGTGCCCGCCTTACCTGCGCTAGCCTAGGAGACGGACCGCGGTTCAATCCCCCGGCGTCCCATATGGTCCCCCAAGCCAGGAGCGACTTCTGAGCGCATAGCCAGGAGTAACCCCTGAGCGTTACCGGGTGTGGCCCAAAAACCAAAAAAAAAAAAAAAAAAAAAAAAAAGAAAAGGAAGGAAGGAAGGAAGGAAGGAAGGGAGGCAGGCGGGGGGGAGGGGGGGAGGGAGGGCGGGAGGAAGGAAGGAAGGAAGGAAGGAAGGAAGAAAGAAGGAGGAAGAAAGAAAGAAAGAAAGAAAGAAAGAAAGAAAGAAAGAAAGAAAGAAAGAAAGAAAGAAAGAAAGAAAGAAAGAAAGAAAGAAGAGAAAAAACAATAAAGGTGTAACAACAAAAGTACAAAAGAATAAAAAAAATAATAAACCAAAAACCAAAACCATCAGCTAAGGAAGAAGGAAGGAAGGAAGGAAGGAAGGAAGGAAGGAAGGAAGGAAGGAAGGAAGGAAGGAAGGAAGGAAGGAAAAAACAATAAAGGTGTAACAACAAACGTACAAAAGAATAAAAAAATAATAAACCAAAAACCAAAACTATCAGACAAGCAAACAAAAAATAAAAAACCAGACCAGCAACTTCTTAAAAAGTGTTGTGTTTCTTCTAGAACGGAATTCCCTTGGCCTAAGACATACAGGGTTTCTTTGCCCTTGAAGCATACTGCCATGGGAACAACTACAGGCTCCATACTCACTTATTTACACACCCCAAGGTCTTTTTATGGTGCCAGAAAACTTTCCACTCAGGTGTGGGTGATGACATCCTGCCTCTGTAGCTGGAGATCTTGTTTTTTGCGAAGGTCATAGGAAAAAGACTAGGAGAGAGTTTTCCTTTGTGGTTCTAGGAGTTCTGTTCCATCACTGCTGTTGTAATCAGTCTTCTGTATTTGTGATCTTGGTTCTTGCTCAGATCCTAGGACAGAGCCTAAGCTTTAGTCTTTCAGCATGGTTCCAGAAGTACCAACTGCGACATGTCAAAGTCAGACCTCTAGGATTAGAGATCGGTCTTTGTATGAATCCTAGGCCAAGGCCTAGTCTAGGAACTTCCTCATTGGTCCCTTGATTGTTTCTGCCAGTCCATGTTTGTCAAGGTCAGTCTTCTGTAAATAGTGACTTTGGTTTTTGCTTAGGGCAAAGGATGACATGTCTCCTGATTGCATCATAAAGTTAGATGATGAGAGATAGGGCATCCTCTCTTAGTTCAAGTTGTTGCCGTTTCTATGAGGGGTAATCTTTAAAAATATGAACATTTTAAAATCTCACCATTTGCTTATATTTCCTCACCACTGCATGTGTAAAGGGGATTAAGAATGAAAGTATTTTAAACATGAAAGTTTTCAGGGTGCTTATTTCTGAGAACAGAAGAGGAAGATGGGCAGAAGTTTGGTTTGAAATATTTTACCAATTTGACAACAACAGAAGAGGGGGAAAAAGACGGTAAGCATTGGAAGTAAAAGGAAAGAAGTTTGTGGTAAAAAATAAAAATAAAAATAAAGCATTGCTCTTAAATAAGGAAGAAAAGATATACAAAACTGAGGAAAGCTTCCTCAGATTCTCCAGTTCACACTTAGAGTTCAGAGATTCCTGAGAAATATAAGAATAATTTACAAAGAGTTGGCATTTTTATATTTTAGTTGATGGGACTAGTCACTTTTTCAAAGATACATCATACTTGTCCAAGTGGACACTACAAACTTTGTTAAAATATAATTTTTCAAAGTGAATTGTAAATTGATGAGGGATCCAACAAGATGATAAAGATGATTTTATGAACAGTAGTGCAAACCTCATAAAAAAAGAGGGGGGACCAAAATGTCTACCCAAAGGCAGGTGGGAAGAGAGTGAGTAGGAGGGAAACTGGGGACATCAGCGGCAGGAAATACACATTGGTGAAGGTTGTGTACATCATATGACTGTAACTCAACTATGAACAATTTTATCTGGAAAAAATAACTGTATTGAGCAACCTTGTAACCATGGTGTTTAAATAAAATTTTTTTAAAAATTCAAGATATAAAGAGACACGCTGAAAAGTTGGTGGGTTAGAAATTAACTGGTTAGAAATAAACAGATGTATTTCTTTGATTTGGCTTCTGTTTTCATAGCCAATGGTATCAAACATTGAAGATGTCTACAAAGAACATCCTGAAAAGTTTTGTATATTTTTTTCTTGATATATTTTATGTATTCAGTTCTGATATCAGATTATTTGATCCATTTGGAATTAACTTGTCTGATGTGAGATAAAGGTCCAAATTCTTTTTTGTTTGTTTGTTTGTTTGTCTTGTTTTTTGGGTCACACCTTGTGGTGCTCAGGGGTAACTCTTTTTTTTTTTTTTTTTTTTTTTTTTTTTGGTTTTTCGGGTCACACCTGTTTGATGCTCAAGGGTTATTTCTGGCTACACGCTCAGAAATTGCCCCTGGCTTGGGCGGACCATATGGGACACCGGGGGATCCAACCGTGGTCCTTTCCTTGGCTAGCGCTTACAAGGCAGACACCTTGCCTCTAGCGCCACCTCGCCGGCCCTCAGGGGTAACTCTTGGCTCTGCACTCAGAAATCGCTCCTGGCAGGCATAAAGGACCATATGGGATGCTGGGATTCCATCCGGATAAGCTGCGTGCAAGGCAAATGCCCTACCATTGTGCTATTTCTCCGGACCTATTTCTTTATTCTGATAATGTATTCCTTCCAACATTATACAACTTTTTATCACTATAGCTTTATAATATAGCTTAAAGCCAGGAAATGCATTATATTCTTTAAGAAATGTTCTAACTATTCAGGAAGTCTTACAGCATCACACAAATTAAACAGTATGTGTTCTAAATCCTTGAATGATATTGGAATATTGTTGGAGAAGAAATGAAATCATTATATTACAAAATATGTTTCTGTTTTACTGTATCTTTTTCTGATTCTCTAAATAGTGAAATATAATTTCAATTGAATTTAAATAAAAGCAGATAGACTTCCCATTAGGTGATAAAACTGTAACTTTTGAGCTTATTTAGTCTACTATTTTACTATTAAATATTTATTTTACTATTGATTTATTATTTATTTTACTAGTTTAAAATTTCTAAGATTGAATATATAACTTCAAGGATTAGACTCTAATCCATAGTGAATTTGGTCAAAACTGAAACACTGGAGAAAATGAGACAATTCTCATAAGCTTGGTGGACACTTACTCAACTTGTGGGAAATAAAGTCAACCTTGCACCCAAGTTCTACAGTTGTAGTGATTTTTCTTATCAATGCATGATAATAAATATTTTCTTTTAATTATCTACTACCACCCTGGGTCAGGCTTTGGATTGGGTATCTTACACATTATATTTTATTTGGATCTTCCACATTCTGATAATATAGTTAGGAGCTCTGTTTTATACACGTACTCAATTTTTTTTGTGGCTTGAAAGCCATACCTGGTGATGCTCAGGGGCTACTTTTGGCTCTACACTCAGGAATTACTCCTGGGGAATATATGGAGGCTGAAGATTGAACATGGGACAACTGCATACAAGACAAACATCCTACCTGCTTTACTATCACCCTGACCTCAAAAGTACTCATGTTTTTCAAACTTTCACTAATCTACCTAAGGTCATGTAGCTAATTAATGACAGAATAGAATTTGTATCTAGGACTGTTTAACCCAATAGCCTCTCCAGCCAAAACTATTACAACACATGGCCTTCTAAGCATCACCTATAGTTCTGATAGGCCTTAACTACCACTGCATGTGGCCAAAGACCTAACCACAACCAGGGCCACACAGATAGTCCTCTGCACTGCCTGGTCTAAACAGCATCACATCATTGGGCCCTGGCATTGAAATGCCAGCCCGTATTGCCAAAACTGACCTATGAGCACACTGAGCACTGCTTGGGATGCCCTCCACACCAAAACAAGTAAAAGCAAGCCCCCTGAGAAATGAGAATTGTTCAGATACAAATTGGAAAGTCTGTATGTTTACGCACTGAAATAGATTCCTAGTAAAAAAAACTATATCGTGAAATTGACACCAAATTGCTATTAATCCTCACATGCCATGGGTTTTTGTTTGTTTTACTTGTTGTGAATTTTTTTATAATATAGTTTAAAAATAAATAACTAAGGAAGTAGAAATAGCAATATCCTCACTTATTACTGTTGAGAGTGAAAAAGAGTATAGCCCATTTGAAAACAATTTGGTGGTAGTACCTCAAAGGTTAAACAATACTTCAAAAGTTACCTTGGGACCCAGCAATTCTACTACTCCATGAGAAGTACATGTTCCCTTATAAAAAAAAATTGTATAAGAGTGCTCATAGCAAAACTAATCATAATCAACTACAGTTTGAAATAAATAAAACGTCTATTAGCTGAAGCTACAAAAATGAAAAACATTCTATTATCAAATGGATGTTAGTCATAAAATGAAATGAAGACTTTGCTTTTTTGTTGTTTGTTTTAAATCCCCATGTGAATGTGGTCAGGATTTACTCCTGGCTCTGCATTCAGGAATTATTACTGGTGGGCTCAGAGAACTAGATGGGATGTCGGGGATTGAACCTGGGCCAGTTACATGTAAGGCAAAACCTTACCCATTATACTATCCCTCTGATTCCAGTAAAAGATTTACTTCAATGTGGCCAAACATTTAAATTATTATGTTAAATGAGAGAATTTAATTAGATAAGACCACTTTAATAATTTAATGACCAAAGAGGAGTTATCGTATTAACCATTTTATACACCTGATTTTAATGTAAAGACATGAACTCATTCCATAGCAGAGATCAGTACGTTGTAAAATAGTTCTGATCTATTTTCTCATACATTCACTATTATGTGGAAGCATTGTAAAAAAAATAGCTGGTAAATAGTATCAATCATGACAAGTCAACTATTTAATAATTTCATTCAGTTGCCATATGTTTAGAGTATTAGATTAGATGCATATTGTATTAAGTCAGTAACTTTGGGATGTTATAACATTCTGAAAATGTGATTTATTAACTTTCCAAAAATATTTCTTTTTCAACAAGTGTCTCACAGTGGCGCAGTCATTGCGTCTTAAAATTCACCAGAAAAAAATGCTTAATTAAATTTCTATGGCCAAGGTAGAGAGCAGTGATTGATTCCATGGTTCACTTTACAAATTCTTCCATAAATAAATAAAATCATTTATTTTGCCAGATTAATGTCTTTTAACAATCACCTTAATAAAATTAGTTTCCCAGAATTCGCTGAATTAAAAATCTTTTAAAATACTCTTTTTTTAGAAATGAGGGGGAAGGGATAGTGATTTATATTTTTTATTTCTGTTTGTTTCTTTCTTTTTTTTTTTTTTTTTTTTTCAGAAAGGTGGAGAGTCATTTTAGCAGTACTCAGGGACACTGAGGGCCACTCGGGCAATACTCAGCCCAGCCTTGCAAACTTGATCATATTTCTCCACCTGCTTTATAGGCAGCAGATCATACCTGGTCATATGGGGAGAAGGCAAAGGATGGAATGAAGGTCAGCTCTCACACAAAGAAGACATGTGCTCAGACTCATTGAGCTATCTGAGCTAGCTCCCAGCCTTAGAGCTGTAGGTTGAAGGCAAGGATTATTACAAAGCATAGAGGCTCAGGGGCTACTTCTGGGTGATCCAGTGTGAGGGGTCTCTAGTGTGGAGCTGCAGAGGTCCTAAAATACTGGGATTACCAAGGATACTCTAGAGTCTGTCACATGCAAAGCAAGCATTTTATCCCCCGGGAACTGTAGTTTGTCTGTGAGAGTGTGAATTGGTAGGGGCAGAGCATGCTACAGCGGCTATATTCAGGGCTAACTCCTGGCTATGTTCAGTAGGTTAGGGGACTGTGTGGGGTGCCAAGGATCAAACTCAGGTTAGCCTTGTGCAAAACAAGCACCCTACCTGCTGAACTATATCTCTCAATAATTTTGTTTATTTCTATTATTGGATAGTGATGTCATATTATAAGATCCAACAAGTTATAGCTATGTTTTCTTGGGTTTAGTTTTTTTAACATTTTTTAATTAAATCATCATGTTTACAAAATTTTTCATACTGGGGTTTGAGTCATTGAATGTACACCACCCTTCACCAGTGCAATCTTCCCACCAAAAATGTCCCCCATTTCCCTCACCCACTCTAAGACCCTGCCTGTCTCTCAAACAGGCATTCTTCCTCTCATCCTCACTATCAGTGTCACAATAGTTGTCATTGTGGTTAGTACTCTAGCTGCACTTACCACTCTTTGTGTGCAAGCTTCATGTCATGAGCTGGTCTTCCTGGCATACAGCTCTATTGCCAATGAACATTATTTCCATATGATCTTTTATTTTTCTTAAATCCCGCATTTATGTTACATGCTATGGTTTATTAAGAAGATATATCCTGAGGCAAATAAATGTGCAAAGATGGTATAAGTAAAAATAGTTTTATTGGTGTCTTCAGGATGATGTTGCAGCTTGTATTTAGTTGCCCTAGGTTGTGTACTTTTTTCTTTATATATATAATCTTTATATTTATTGAATGTATTTGCTTTTTCTCAAAGTGTTCTGTTCAAATATTTGTATGGTAACTATAGATGATTCATAGTTTCATATCTAATCAAGTTTCTGTTTGAAATTTTCTCTTCATACTTGATAAAAAATCTGTGAAAGGAAAACAGTTTACAAAATTATCAAAATATTTATTAGCTTTGTTTTTGAAATTGCTTATATTGAAAATAGGCAAAATGTGTATTTTATTAAAAACCTTCAGGTAGTTGTCTATATATTGACTGTATTTATTTCTTCATAGTACTGCAATAAAGCACCAATGACTATATGAGTTTCACAGTAACCCTTCTTACAATGACACAGAAACTGATTGTCTCCCAGAACTGGATACTGAATGTCTATAATCTATAAACCAGCAGAACTCTGAGGGCACAATCTGTTCCAGATCTCTCTTCTTTAGCTTGAGAGAACTTTTCAAAAAGAATCAGTCACAGAAAGCTGTACAAGTGGGGACCAGTTACACTAATATTCGGGGGGAGGGGTAAAGAAGGGCGATATGGGATGCATACTGGGAACAGGGGTGGTTGGAGGTCATCACTGGTGGTGGAATGCCCCTGATTTACTGTTACTAAGTACCTTAAATATTACTGTGAAATATTTGTAATTCACTTCGTCCACAATAAAAATTAAAAAAAAAGAATCAAAGAATTGAGTGTGACTAATCACATCATAACAGTCACATCATAACAAACTCATTTTACTACTATTACCTCTATAAAGATCCTTTCTCCAAATAAGATCATATGCTGAGTAATTAGAGAGTTACAATATAATATGATTTCTGGAGGTACACAACTGAATCCATTATGTAAGTCTGTAAGGTGCTAATTTGAACATCAATTCACTTTCCTCATTTTTAAACTTGATCTGCTATTTGTAATATATTTCACATTAAAATACATTATTCCAATATGAAAATAGAAAATAGTTTCCAATAATGCATTGACTTTTTTTGTTGTTTTATTTGGAGACTAAACTTGGTGATGATCAGGGTTTACACCTGGATGTGCACTTAGGAATTACTCCTGGCTGTTCTCAGTGACTCATATGGGATGCTGGGATCAAACACGGGTCTACCATGTGAAAAACAAGTACCTACCCAGCCCCACAATGACTTTCTGAGTGGTTTTATTATAATAAGAACTTTCACTAAAATATGAAGCAATCTGACACGAATATCTCAGAAGAAGTTAAACTGTCCTGTATTCACATTGTCTCACGTGTTGCCCATTAACTAATCATATAGTTGTCTTGTATATTGAAATATAATACCTATCCTATCTACAATAATTAGGAAAATTCTTTTGCTAACTAAACAGTCCAAAATAATTTTAACCATGATATGAATATTTGTCACTTTATTGTTTACCAAATAAGTAGCCAGCTTTTGTTTCTCAAAAAGATAGAAGTGGAGTCTGGAGAGATAATAGTGTGTAGATCATTCCATTGTACACAGCCACTCTGGTTCTGTCCCTTACACATTATTGTCTCCCAAGCTCACCAGAAGTGATCCCTGAGCACAGAGCCAGGAGTAAACCCATAGTACCACCATATATGCATCCCCAAAGCAAAAGCCTAAAATTTTTATTATGAAACTTATTAATAGAAAATTTATTAAATAACAGAAATTTCTGCTTTAGTTCTGCAATAAAATTTGTTGAATATCATTTTTCAGGTTTTAACTTCTTAAATTTTTTTAATGTAAAACAACTACCTAATTTTTTATGTAAACTCATTAAATTAAAAAATCAGAAAAAATTCTAATAATTGTGTACTGCACAACGGAAAAGTTTTGATCTCCATTCTGATATTCTGATCCAGAGTGTGCTTCAGCTATTCGCTACTTTTTGTTCTATTTGTGTGCTATGCTTAACTTTCTCTTGATTGTTTCGTAAGAAATATTTCTGAAAAATAAACTCTTGGTTGACTTACCTCCCGCTAGAGGTAAGTCTATCTAATGGGTTTACCAGTAATCAGCAGAGGTTATTCTGTACTTCCTCAGAAAACATTCCCTAATCTTCCTATAACCTTTCATTGCCATGGGAATAGTACAGGGCACTGATATAACATAAAGACAGTCTCAGTACTTCTACAGAAAATGTATTATCAGAGTTTTCTCATTAGGAAATATCGGGCCATCCTTCTTAAAAAGACCTTCTAGATTGACTAATGTAAACTTTACTTTGTATTTATTTATTTTTTGCTTTAGATTAGTACTCACACCCAATGGTGCTCAGGAGCTACTCCTGGCTCTGTGCTTGGGTGTCTCTCCTAATGGTGTTTGGGGGACCATGTGTTGCCAAGGATCAAACCCAGCCCTTCTGCATGCAAAGCATGGGCTCAGTCCATTAAGCTATATCTCTGAATTATCATGTATATACTTAAAATGTCAATGCCATTAAAGAAAAAGAGAGAATAAATAAACCTTTCAGTGTCAAGAAGACAAAAATACTCTGAAGACTTTATAAAACTGATGACTTCATTCAATTCTGGACCAGAATGAAAAAGTTGTACATGGCTTCACTGAGATGATGACTAAAGTGGAAAAGGAATTTAATAGTATTGTAAAAATTTAATTTCCCTATTTTTTTTCACAATGGTCACATAAGAGCATACCATTTTTTATGTTCCTGCAAGGAGGCAGGCTACGGTGGTAGATGAGAAATTAAGGACTCTAGGAAGAGGAAGTTCATTCACACTGGTGGTGTCATTTGGTATTTGAATATTTAATGCCTGAAATGACTGTATTATGAACAGCTTTGTAAATCATGTTATAATAAATATTTTATGAAAAGAAAGAAATTATGATGTCATGCACTTTGGTGCTACGTGGATAGAGAATGTCATGCTGAGTGAAGTTAGTCAGAGCTATAGGAATGAAAAGAATCATCTCTCTAACATGCAGGCTATCAAGAAACATAGTAGAGAAATAATAAAGGCCAGAAAGCAAAAGAAACAAAAGTTTTGAGAACTGGTCTTTAGTAGAAAGCTTGCCAAAAGATGGCATAGAATATCTGTACTTGGTCCCGGAGAGATAGCACAGCAGCATTTGCCTTGCAAGCAGCGGATTCAGGACCAAAGGTGGTTGGTTCGAATCCCGGAGTCCCATATGGTCCTCCGTGCCTGCCAGGAGCTATTTCTGAGCAGACACCCAGGAGTAACCCCTGAGTACCACCGGGCGTGCCCTCCAAAAAATAAAAGAAAAACAAAGAATATCTGTACTTATTCTCAAATAGCTGTTCTAAGCAAACAGCTTATGTTTATATGATATATAATACGTATTTGTTATATAATATGTATACTATGATAAATTCGCATTAGACATATATGTACATATATTTAATATTATAAATATGCTTAATAAAGATACGAGTGCTTTCAGAAAGACAAAGATTTATGGAAAAATGGTACAAAGAGAAGGAATAAAATTAGTGTGCAAGTGTTTAAAAGAAAAATAAATAAAGAGAAAGACAAAAAAACATTGTCTGCTTCAGAGGCAGGCAGGGGAGAGGGGAGGGGACGGAAGGAGGGAATCCAGGGACATTGGGGGCAGGAAATGTGCATTGGTGAAGGGTTTTGTATAAGGTCTGATTGAAACTCAATCATGCTTTACTTTGTAGTTATGGCAAAAAGAAATGGGAGCATACACACAGCACACAAAATTCGCTTACGTATAAAAATGAGATTTAATTAAAACAATTTTAAAATAATTAAATTTTTTTTTCTTCTTTTTTTTATAATAAATTTATTTTTAATTATGAGAACAAAGATGCAAAGAAAGAGGACTAGGTAAAGTTACAGAGGAAGGGCAATCACCCTTAAACAGAATTCTCATAAATCCCCTTGCTGATATCCGAACTTTGAACTTTCAGCCAAAGAACATTAAGAAAAATAAAACAGAACCCTTGTACAATTACTTGGTCCCACAAG